>NC_138905.1:151507231-151842231 GCF_965231255.1 Vanellus vanellus
CCTCCCCTCCCCTCCCCTCCCCTCCCCTCCCCTCCCCTCCCCCTCCCCTCCCCTTCCCCTTCCCTTCCCTTCCCTTCCCTTCCCTTCCCTTCCCTTCCCTTCCCTTCCCTTCCCTTCCCTTCCCTTCCCTTCCCTTCCCTTCCCTTCCCTTCCCTTCCCTTCCCTCTATATTATCCATGTTTTTGTTAATTCTGCTTTGTCTTGTCTTGTTGTGCTTTAAATTCTGGTTTCTACCAATTTTTCCTTTACAGAAGTACTTCAATTGCCACTTTTCATTTCTGTTGAACCAAAGCCATTTCGCTGACCAATTTCTTTGTGCAACTGTTTGAGAAGCTCTTATTACTAGTTTTAGGGGGTTGGGAAGATATTTATCAAAACCTTTTTGGTGTCTCTTAACTTTTAACTCGATTTCAAGATTTTTTTCATTTGGACAATGCTTCCACATTTGAATAATTAAAAAAATGCATATTTTTTTTTAATAATTAAATAAAATTTGTAAGAAAGTTTCTTCTTACCATCTGATAATTCTATAATTAGACTATCATCTAAAAATAGTTGTTATTTGCTTATGATAGATTTTAGTAGTTTTTTTCTTTGTGCTTTATGTGCAATCACGTAAAGAACTTTTCACTTAGTTTAGTAGATCATATTGATTTTTATTTATATTTATTGTAATATTATGTCTTTAAACCATCCACCATCTGTATTTTACTTCTCTAATTTTTATGTTGTCTTCCTGTTTGATATTAAATACCATTTTAATAAATTTTTACTGTCTTTTTTGAATTTACATTTATTGAGCTTGGGTATGTTATGCTCACTCTTTTACCATGAATATTTGATGTTAAATTTTTGAGCCAGGGTTTGTTTCAGGACTAAATAGAATACAGCTTCTGCTGTGGATTCTCTGTCTAGCTATTCCAAGGGTGTTGTCTAAATCGTGTTGTGCCTTGATGTTACATTTACTCACAGGGTAAAGAGAGTCCCCCGTTATTGTTGTGCTTTCTGCTTTGACATCAGCCCCTCTGACCTTCCTTACCAACTCATTGGCATCACCACAGCCCTGCATGGAAGGACAGTAGAACAATCTTCACTAGTTACTTTTTTCATTCAGGAATGGAGTTGAAATTCCTCAGGATTCTATTTTATTTGTGGGTATAAGAAGCTTTTTAGTATCGTTTCACTTTAGCTTAAAATTAAATGAGATATATCAGCTATAAGAAACAACAACAACAACAAAACTGCAAAAGCCCAAAATGTTACAATTGTTTCTGATTATCCTTTAAATTAATTTTCTAATTTTTGACCAGTATGCCAATTTCTGATTTTTTTTTTTTTTTTACTGAGACACCCCCCAACTTATTTAATCTACTCACTGCTGAATTCACATTGACAGCTTCTTTGTCTTCTGTTGCGCATCAAGCCAATGCTTTCAGAGAACTGTTTATGGAGACTCCAAGATGGCTTTCCTGACTTATAACCGATTCTGAATGCAGAATCATGTAGGCTACATTGGTTTTCCCCAGATGCATTACCTTGTATTTTTCCACTAAAGCACAGCTGCCGCCCTTCTGGCCACTCATTTTTGTGGGAATCCTTTGTAGGCCCTCAACATTTGTACCGCAATTGATTACTCAAAAAGAAAAAAAATAGTATCACCTGCAGATTTGGATATTTTATTGTTCACTCCCTCCCTCAGATCACTGATGACTACACTGGAAAGAAACAATGCAGGCACCAGTTAATGGGAGATCCCCCTACTGTCTTCCATCTAAAAAACTGAAGAACATTTGGTCTATGAAGGTCTATGACAGCTCATTTTCTTCCTATCTTTTAATAAGCTTTTAATCCATAAAAGATTCTCTCTACCAGTCCTGCCACAGTTTATTTTCTTTAAAAATCTTCCGTGTCAAAGACTTTTTAAAAATGCAAAAGTATCCACATTTCTGCTGACATTGTCATAGAAGTGCAGTGGGGTAGTGAGATGGTATTTTCTTTACAGAAATCAGGGTGTTTCCTCTGGAACATGTTTGTCTATAGTCTCAGCAATCTTACACTCTGGAGATGGAAGTCTGCTTTTTTCTTTTTTTTCTACTGGAGGTGGAAGCCTGCCTTTCCTAGGATCACTTCTTGAGACCCTTTTAGAGATGGGAGTTGCACTGGCAGTCTGCCAGTCTTCTGCCACAGTAGCTTTTTGTAATGTAGTTTACAGATCTTGGCCAAGAGTCCTGTAAGTTCACATCTGAGTTACTTCAGAGCTCTTGGGTGAAGGCCATCCAGTTTAATGTCTTACTTCTTACATCTAATTGATCTATCTGGTCTAATAATGGCTTCAACTTAATGCCTGTTCAAGCTCTTGCATAAAAGTGCAAAATAGGAGCAAAAGAGTCTGTTCTGATATGAAAGTAGACCCTGATACTTAAAATGCTTCAATTCAAAATTATTTAAAAAAATAAAGTTACAATGTGAACTGGATTGGAGGGAAAGTTTCAGAACATTACAGAAACAGAAGTGGGAGTGTTCATTCACCTGTAATATAAATTAATCCTCGTGTGGTACAGTCTTCAGGTTTTCTATAATATTTCCAGTTGTAGCTTCTTTGTGTATTTTGCCACACACATCAAACAATCTGCAATGAATTTTCAGAACTGGTCCATGATTGAAACCTTTATCTTATATACCTGTTTTTTATTTGAAAACAGTTCCCTAGGAAGACAGATAGATATTTATATTTGTCTTTTGGAAGACGAGGAATAACACCTGGCATGTATTTCTTTACAGAAAATGTTTAGCTTCACATCACACATCTTCCTTGTTAGGAAATGAAGAGTTAATTAATCTCTCCTTAGCTGCTCTCCATTTATAGTTCAATCAGGGAGTACCTTCTAGAAGATTCAAATCCAGTACTGTTCATAGTCATTGCAGTAATTTTGTACCACTATATCATGCTACCAGAGGGGATATCAAGATTAGAGTTTTAATGCTGAATATTGAACACATCAGACTGAAGATATGGAGTTCTTAATTGCCAGAGTGGGAGTGTCTATGCCCAAAATAATCTTGCAATGGAGAAAGTTCACTTGGCAAGTTGCAAGGTATAAGACTGGTTTCTTTTATCCTTTTTTTACTTAGAGAGTGAATTCTCTTAAAAAAAAAAAAAAAAAAACCAACGTAATTTCATATGTGCTGAAGAGTCTTGGTCACTGTATTTTCGCAAGCCAACAAGTGAGGAATCTCTTTTTACCCAGGTCTCTTTGCTGAGATAATCACTCAAAACAGAGGGACATCCTGACTGTTTTTTCCTTCTCCTCCTGGAGCAGTGTCTTAAACATCAGCACCTTATCTTAGAAAAATCTACTGCCTCATTTGTAGACTTTCTCCTGGGAGCTGAATATTTCCAAAGCTTCAAGTAGAAGAGGGAATTTGAATTGTTCTGTTACAGTACGTAGGAGTATAAAATCCAGAATGGTTAGTGAGTGGGGAAAACATATCTTCTAGCAATTTTGAAAAAAAAAAAAAATTATGTTCTTCACTCCTTCAGTTTTTATGTACAAGTGCCCAAATGAGTACAGCTGAGTTTGGATAAGAAGAATTATCAACAAAATATTTCTGAGTTGTTTGCTGTGGTTTTGGTGCAAGGAAAAATCAAAATTCTCTATTCAATTTAAATGGAACTTTTTTTTCCCCTACTTTAGTTGATGAACTGCTTGCTTCCTCCAGTTCTTCTCCCCAAAATAACCAAGATTCCCAACATAGTCACATCAATCTTAATAAAGAATGAATGTTTTGTTATTTTTGGATGAGGCTAGTATTACTTCTGAGGGAAATCTATCCAGCTCATTGTGTTTTATATAAAATATGACAGTATAGTAAAGGGGAAAAAGATGAGACTTTAGATTAGAGGCTGGAAACCTGTCTTGGAAATTCCGTTATGAAAAAGAAGAAAAAAAAATCCTTTCTATCCTGCAGAGGAATAAGGAATTAGCAAAAACAGATTTTTTGCCCACAAAATGATGAAATTTTCCCCATAATGCTTTGGGCCAAATTATTCTATTCAATGCAATTTAAATATTTCATTTTGATTTCCTTATTAATGTTTTTCTCTAAAAGCAATTTCACTTTGGAAAGAAATTTTGAAATAAATGTTCCATTCCAAAAATGTTAAATAGGACACTTGGGTGTTATTGAAATACCTAGCTTTATTTTCAAGCTGACGCGCTTTACAAATGCTGTGTTTTTTATTAAAATTTTATGTTAAGTAGTTCAAAACTGTGTGATTATAAATTTGTGAGTCAAGTCCATTTCAGGGGAAATATAATTCTCTTTAAAAGAAACAGGTGGCTGGGCAGATATAGCTCGCACTGCAACGCTCAGGAATTATGTGATGCATAGAACAGAGTTCAGTGCGCTGATCTATTTCCGATTTGTGCGGAAGGTCGGAGAGGGGAGTGTGGTTTGGAGGGTTACATTCTTCACTTCAATTATAGCAAGAGTTAATCTTCAGTAAACGCAAGACGGCTGTGTTCTACAGACTGGATCCAAACTGTGGGATCCACGAACACTAAAGAGCTTCCAGGTCTATAATCCTGACATTAATAGTACTACAAATACAGGGTGCACTGTGCCACGAAGCTGCTGATGGTTTAGACCTGACCTTTGGAAATCTTACATGGCTGTTGTTTATCGTTTGCATTCATATAGTTCCAAAAGAACTAGAAATATAGAGTGGCCAGTAGTGCGCAGAGATCGCAAAGTCCATCTTCACCATGGAGACATGGAGGACAATAGAAATAGATTCAAATAAATAACCAAGTGCAAGGAAGCAGTCAGGCAATGTTATTGTGATAGGTAGTAGACCCAGTGAACAAATCAAGATTTCTAAGTTGCACTGCAGAAGATCACTTTATGAGAAATTGGAAGTTGAATAATGAATCAGTTTTAATATTTTCCCAGAGAAATCTTCTTTAGTTTAAACGAACAACTTGGACAAAAACACATTGGCGCCTGCACTGAAATTTAACAAATGAGAGAATGGATCTTTACATCAGTGATTTACCAACTCTTTTCTCTTATCAGTAATGAATAAAAATCAAAAAGTAGCCCAAGATAGGAAGTAAGGCAATCTGAGAGTGTCAATTTACGTTTAATACAGCAATCAATGACGAGCCCAAGGAAGGACGCAAAGGCGAGGGAGGACTGGCACTAATGAATCTTGCAGAGCGAATCTTACAGTAACAGTCTGGATTGATACGAGTAGGTCAGCGTCTCAAGGCCAGAGAGCATAATGTGACTGTAATCAAACTTAATGGTAATGAGACCCTACTCAAAAAAGATGATGTCCTGGCCACGCCGTACAGAAGGTGGATATGGTGACAACCTGTGGCAAATGGTCAAACTGAAAGATCAAGAACGCCGGTATGAAGATGGGAGGTGGGAGAGGAACTTGCGTCTACAATGGTGCTGAGACCCCACTGGCCAGGAAAGCTGCTTGTTCCTTTCTGATGGAAAGGCTGTAATAGTTGTTTCTCTAGACAGCAAAGGAGAAATCTGTGGTTATATTATTTTGTTCCCAGTCAGCTGAATTCCAGTTTGGTTAGAAAAACAAGGTAGATCTTTGTCTGACATAAATAATCACCACTCCCCTTGTTATAATGTTTGTGGTCAGTCAGGACAAGTTCACTGTGGACTCTTCAGCACGAGCTTTCATTTTCCACATTTCAGGGAAATATGTAGACACTTAAACATATTGCAGACATTACTCAAATAGATATGCATAATAAGAACTAACCAACACCAGTACTAGAAACATAAAATGTATTTTTTTTGTTAGGAAAAATATTAATGTTAGCTACTTTAAAGAAAAAAAATAATTTAAAATGGCTGCATTTGTTAGAGATTGTAAATTATAATCAGGCACTGTTTATAGCTAATTTAAATATGACTGGTTTTCAACCATTGTAGAATTCTGAAGCAGGTTTGGATGATAGTTAAACAATACAACCTCCAGGAACCTTATAACTTCATATGTATTTAGAGATTTAAAATGATACAGTATGCTATTTCAGATAGGCATAAAATTAGAAACGTCATCTAATGAGATGTTATGCGTTATGATTTTTTAATGCATTATTTATGGAAAACTTTTACCAGGTGATCTATCACTCAAAATAAATGAAAGATAACCATTTTATTAAGCATATTATTGTTGTGCTCGAGAAATACATTTTGCATGTCAAGAACAAGAAAGCAGACATACTGTTTTCACTTTATTCTGCATCGGTAAAACTGTGCTTCATAAAAAAATTATATACAGAAAATAATTTGAATGCGAGTATAATATTCTTTCATGCTAGGATTTCAGAGCAATTCAGACATGTTAAAGATATGAGACAGAAGGTGTAAAAAAGGACAAAATTATCCAAAGAATAACCAGCCAAATATGGAAAGAACCCAAAGATCTCATCTGATCTTGGCTAGGGAGTATCTTTAACTGAAAGAGACACTTTCTGGACAAAACCAGGGGCATATAAGAAACTGAGAGATGAAAAGTTGCAGGATCACTTTTCAACCTAAGCTGTAGCTGAAGCAAAGCATAACTTCTTGCATACATGTCTTTCGGTGGTTGCCTTCAACTTTCAGAAAGCCCAGTCTCATCACTGTGAGACTGTGAGTAGTATGTACCAACCTTTCTAGGCCCACACCTGTCTGCTCCTATACCAACACAACCTTTTTTGCAAATACGGCAGTGGAGACTACAGGCCTGTGCTGTTATATTTTAAAATATACGGGGAAAAAAAAAGTGACAGAAATAAAAAGAATTATTTTGATCCACTGATAGCAGTCTATTGTTGCTTCAAGACAAAGTTTGTTTGAACATATGACCAGACACATGGGATTGCATTAATTATCCACAGGAAACCACAGCTGAGTGACTTTTTATTCCTTATAGGAAAACATTAAAATAAGACATGCGCAGCCAAATTCTGTAATGTGTCCAGTAGACATCTGCAGATTTTTTTCTTGCTATTTCTCCTTATTTTATAACAAGGGATGCCTTCACGACTCACAGACATTTGAAAGAACAATTTTCAGTTATTGTTTAAAGTACACTGAAATGACAAAAACAATTGTCACAAAATATAACCAGTTACATAAAATTATTAGCCAGTCATTAAGATTTAGGGCATTCATGACACCTCTAGTAGTCGTGTGACAACTTAACCTGCAGGAAGGAGAGAAAAAGGAACCCAAGTATCAAAAACCTTTATGAGCACAAAGTGTTTACTTTGCAACAAAAAGTATCACACTACTGTGTCATGGATCTCGGAACAACATGCGTAACAGCCCAGTGCTACGTAAAATAGAGGAATGCAAGCCCTGTCCTTGATGTTTACACGTACAAGGGCAGAGTGGTTAGCAGAAACAAATGGCTATATCCTGTAATCAATAATTACCAACTGGGGAAACTGAATGTAATCACTGAACAAAATGGTTATTTAATCAGAAGAATTAGTATGTATTATTCAATATTTAAAGCTCACTGAGTATTTACTTTGCTATTTTGGATTTATGTAGTTGTAAAATAGTTTTTACCCAATGAAAGTCTGACAATAGGTAATTTTTGAGGGTCTCTGAAACCAACTTGAACAAGAAGACTCCTCTAAACTGGTTTCTGCATACCACCTACGTGCCAGCAGCTTCATTTTTTGAATTGTCCTTTAGAACAAGAGAAATAGATGTGCGATTCATTATATTTCAGACTTGCTCTTTGTATATCAAATTTACAGTTTGCGTTAACAACAGACATTTTGTCATATTACTTTTTAGGTTTTATTTATTAGAAATCCATTTCAGCTCTAGTAATCACTGTTGTTGGCATTTTTTGTATAATGATGTGCTGCCTGTGGGCCTCTCTCCTGTTACTGATCATGCCTTAGTTTTGACTCTTAGGCAATGCTTAACTCTTTCAATGGCAAAAATGACACTTAAAATGTGTAACAACTGCAATTTTGTCCTGGGTTTATCAGGAATAAACAAATCATCACGCTTAGCATCTAAGGTGGTGTGCAGTGTGTGAAGGCTGAATAAAAGACTGTAGGCTTCAAAGTGATTCTTTGGAATAGTAGTATTGATTCATTGTTTCATGAGAAACTTAGGACACTGAGGTAGAGATTCGCTTAACCAAATCTTGACATCTACGTTTAAGCTAGCTCTCTACACTCTGTAGCCATGGGAGAATAGTTAATATTTCATTTAAGCCCCCTGTAAATACTTAAAATAGATTATGTGATTTGTGCTCTGAAAGTGCATTATCTGTAAAGAGAACATACAATAACAAGGCTTAATAAAAATGGTCAATGATAGATTGGATGAATCCTGTTCAAAGATACGGGAGGAGAACCTCCTCCCAAAATGACTGCATTTGTACTTGTTGAGTCAGAAACTAGCAGTTGCGGTACACAGGGGTTTTTTTGGAAGTTGTTACGGCTCTTTCACTGCTCTAAAATGTTGCTGTTCAAGTGTCCTTTTTTTTTTTTTTTTTTTTTAATAGAGAGCAGAGCAAACTGAACTTCCTCTGCCCTTCACAAACAAGTTAAGCTTTGAATGATCTACATGTAAATCCATACTTCACTGTCTGGACTCCTCTTCTTTCAGCACAACAGAGAAGTTTGGAATATGAAAAGCCTGAGAGCAGTCAGGTAGAAACTAGGGCTTCCACCTACAAAGAAATGTGGGGAATTTCAGCCCAACTGAAGGGCATCTACGCTAATGCACATAGCATGGGCAACAAACAGGAGGAGCTAGAAGCCATGGTGCACTAGGAAAAAAAATGATATAGTAGCCATCACAGAAGCATGGTGGCTGTTGCTAGCTCATTCCTCTTGGCTTGGTTTTTAGGTTTCTTCTGAAACAGTGAACTCTTCATTGCCCTGTCATAAAATCATAGAATGGTTTAGGTTGGAAGGGACCTTAAAGATCATCTAGTTCCAACCCACTTGCCATGGGCAGGGACACATTCCACTAGACCACATTGCTCAAAGCCCCATCCAACCTGGTCTTCATACTTCCACGGATGGGGCATCCACAACTTCTATAAGCAACACATTCCAGTGTCTCACCACCCTGACAGGAAAGAATTTGTTTCTAATATCTAATCTTAATCTACCCTCTTTCAGTTTAAAACCATTGCCCCTTGTCCTATCACTACACTCCCTGATAAAGAGTCCCTCCCCACCTTTTCTGTAGGCCCCCTTTAAGTACTGAAATGCTGCTGTATGGTCTCCCCAGAGCCTTCTCTTCTCCAGGCTGAACAACCCTAACTCTCTCAACCTCTCTTCACAGGAGAGCTGCTCCAACCCTCTGATCATCTTCGTTGCCTTCCTCTAGACTCACTCCAATAGGCCCATGTCCTTCTTATGCTGAGGGCTCCAGAGCTGGACACAGTACTCCACGTAGGGCCTCACCAGAGCGGAGTAGAGGAGTAGAATCAACTCCCTCAACGTGCTGGCTGTGCCTCTTTTGATGCAGCCCAGGATGTGGCTGGCTTTCCAGGCTGCGAGCGAACATTGCCAGCTCATGTTGAGCGTCTCATCAACCAACACCCCTAAATTGTTCTTCCCTTATCCAACCTCATGGTAGAAGGCCATCAAATTTGTCAGCCACAATTTGCCTTTAGTGAAGCCAAGCTGGCTGTCACCAATCACTTCCTTATTTTCCATGTGTCTTAGACTAGTTTCCAGGAGGATCTGCCCCATGATCTTGCCAGACACAAAGGTGAGACTGACTGGCCTGTAGATCCCCAGGTGTTCCTTTTTTCCCCTATAAATGGAGGTTATGTTTCCCCTTTTTCAGTCAGAGGGAACTTCACCGGACTGCCACAACTTCTCAAATTTGATGCATAGTGGCTTAGCAGCTTCATCCGTCAGTTCCCTTAAGACCCACAGATGTATCTCATCAGGTCACATGGATGTGTGCACTTTCAGGTTCCTCAGATGGTCTTGAACCTGATCTTCTCCTACAGTGGGCGATACCTTATTCTTCCAGTCCCTGCCTTTGTCTTCTGCAACTTGGGCGGTGTGGCTAGAGTACTTGCCAGTGAATACTGAAGCAAAGAAGTCATTGAGTACCTTATCATATTAATAAACCTTCTCAATATAAGTTTTAGTTAAAATTAACCTTTCTTGAACATCTCTGTAGACAGTGTTCTAAAGAAGGTCTTATGCAAGGGTACTAATACTTGTTGATTGCTGGTTGAACTCCCTCCTCCCTTCATATACCCCAGAATCATAAACATGTTTCCAGCAGCTGCACGAAATCGGCAACTTGTCATCATTTTGTGACCTAATAATATGCTTGAGCCTAGATCTATTAA
The DNA here is from genome assembly GCF_965231255.1 of Vanellus vanellus. Taxonomy (NCBI): domain Eukaryota; kingdom Metazoa; phylum Chordata; class Aves; order Charadriiformes; family Charadriidae; genus Vanellus; species Vanellus vanellus. Next base: position 151,517,604 of record NC_138905.1, read on the forward strand.
TCTAAAGCACCCTCCTTTCTAAAAAATCAGTGCATCTCTTCAATGAAAGATATCTTCCTATTCTAGCACAATGAATGTATTCCCGTTTTGCAGTTACATCCATGATTCTAATTTTTATTTCCCATTGTGTTTGATATGGCTAATCAGCTATTAATTGGCCATATTCATAGACTCTACCTCTTAAAGGTAAATGTTTTATTTGTTCTTCTGAAGCTATACAATACCCAACAAAAATCTTTGCTACTGTTCACGAGACTAGTGTGGACGAGAGTCACAGGCAAATTTAAGTTGAAAGGGACTTCTGGAGGTCTCTAGTCCAACTTCCTGCCGAAAGTAAGGGCAATGAGGTTCTTCAGGGTCTTGCCTTGTGAAATTCTGGAAATTTCCAAGGTAGGGAACAGTGTTGTATGCTGGAGCCCACCCCATGTTCAGCACTGAGCACAATTTCATTGGGGCTTTCTTCCATTTCAGTTATGACTGTGGATGATGTAAAATAAAGCATATCAACAGACAGATGTTTTTATCCCATATTCAAGCAGGGGCAGACGCAGCTTTGCTCTAAAGATAAGAGATGAGAGGGAAGCTGATCTCTGCCCAAAGAATGCAATGAGTGGATGTGTTGTCTGGTGCCCGGGCCTGATGGGAAGGCACACTGACTAAAGACCTTTTCATCGCAGAGGCTTCCCCAATGTGAGACTTGGAATGTTTCCCCTCCCAGATCACTCTCTCCAATGAAGAAAATACCACAATTTTAGAGGCAGAATCACTTCTCCATCTTTGAAGATTCACAGAAGAGTCTAAGAGAAACTTGTATCATGTTAGCATTTGGCAAGAGGATGAGGAACAAGGAAAGACTTTAGATCCTAGTAGTGGCTAATAAATGAATGATTGTTCATCATATCTTCTTTATCGTCATTTGCCAGATTTTCCCTTTTCTGTCCCTGGAAACGGAGTACTACTTTATTATTTCTCAGTTAAAAGCTCTTATTGATCAAGACGGTCTCAATCCCAGAAGGCAGGAAGATGTGAATATGTAATGTTGGAGCTCACATTGGAGCTGAGATTGCTACTTAGGGAATCTGGATACGTAATGTGTGACCTCTATATCCCGTCAAAGCAGCTCAATATATGAGTGTCATTATTTTGTCTACAATAGACTGCTCTCATACTGGCGATCAAGCCAAGAATCACTCACAGAAATTTATACATTAATTTTGAATAACAAATATATTTGAGAAAATTAGCCTGTTCCCAGATAACTCACAGTTACCACTCTGTGATAACTCACAGATACCCCTTTTTCATTTATGGCGAGTTAAAAGGTTGAAAGCAATGATTTTGTGACTTTTTTCTCTAAGGTTAAGGTCATTTGGAGAGCATACATTTATAATACAGAATTTTTGTGTACTGTGGGTTTGATTTTTTTGATTATTGAAAAGAAATATGCAGTCTTAAAGTGCAAAAATTATTATATCCTAACTTTCAGGTAACAGAGTTTTAGATTTCTCCACTCTGGGGGCTGTGAATTTCTCTCACATGAGCGAAACTACAGCAAAAGGAGACAGCAGATAGCCAATACAGAGGAAATTGTACAATGTACTGGCATATGCCGTTTGATGCAATATATTATTGAAATGTGTCCTTGTGCTGGAGTCCACTATATCCCTTCAGTTTTACACATGTCAAACCCACTGATGACTGTTGGAAATACCTATAAGGGGAATTATATCCTAATAGGGTTTCAGTCTCTCTCAGTGGAATACCACTACGTATTCCAGGAAATCGCTTATGAACAGAGGAAAGGAAACTTGAAAGACAAGGGTCATATTTTTTTACTTAGAGCTCTGTGTATCATCTTTGAAGAAAGAGAAGGAGGAGAGAGATTCTATCTTACTCTGGCAACGCATTTTAATGTAAATAAAATTTTATTAGGTCTAGAAACCATCTAAACAGTTAAATGAATAATAAGGATCAAATTCAGGTGAGGATGCATTCTATATGCTTCATTATCATTCTCTACAGGAGAGAGATGTTGATAACAGACTACTTAAACTGCTTCGAGTCATATCTTCTCACTCCTGCCAGCTATCATTAGAACTACTTGAAAATTAAGGTAGCATCTGTACAAATGAGGATGACAAAATCTGACAGTCAGGCTTATGTCTGGTCAACAATGCAGGATTTTTAATTTTATTTTATTCAGTTATTTTTTAAAGCATCAACCTTACCTGATTCACAAGTGGGAAGCCAGTTAAAGATACTGATGGAACCTTGGAAGGTTCAGAGATTATTATCTGTGTACCTTTGGTTTTAGTCCGATCTTGCTCTGATATTATACACAAGCAAGACAGAGCTAATTCAGTTTACTTTTTTCTTCCATTTTTCCTTTCATTTTCTTTTTGAGGTGTTATAGTTCTTCTGGATCTAGTTATGCTCAAATTTTGATTTCCAGATTTATAGGTGCTTCCTTGAAACTCTTGGTTGGTCAAAGCTACTTCTTTTGTCCCCTTCCTGAGTTTACTGCTACACTAAATCAGGCAGAAAGCTTATGCTGACATCTGCAAAAAGAATTTCTTAGAGAATTTCGTGGGTTTTTTTTTTACAAGCTGATTCTGCCTTTTTCCTTCAGACCTACAATATGTGCTTTCATTGTTCCCACACCAACTTATGAATATGTTGATGCCGTTTTCTCTTTTTTTAAGCTCCCATCTGAGTTCTGTTCATCACAGATGTTTAGACACACAGCTGTCCATCTACAGTGGTTCTGCATGAAAGACCATGGCTGTTGTGTACAAAAGAAGGGATTCAGGCAAAATGTACTATAAATAGATAGCATTGTCTGCCTCTTCATTCTCCACTGGAGTCCTAAGTTTTGCAATTGGAATATTTGCTACTTTATCAAAATAGTTTTTGCCTTCTGCCTCCGCTGAACTACAAGATGGAGCACAACCTGAGCATTTATTATGGCTGCTATTTGTGAAAAGTTCCCATTCTCTCTGAAGCAAGGAAGCTGGTTATTCTGGCGTGGCCCCAGGGTACATGCAGCGCATGGCGAACACAGGCACTATTACACAATGTGGCATCTTCACCTGTACGAGTCGGCAACCTTCACGTGACATAAACTGTTCAAAAATGCTTCAAGGTCATGCTCTTAATGTCTTAAGCATCTGATTCAGGGAACAGATCAGCATGCAGCATGATAAGCCCCTTTGAAAACTGTGGAGCAGCAGCATAATATCCGAGAGCATTGTGGCAAATTGGGAAGTTGAGATGGAGCTGCTAATTATTCCAAGGCATATTTCTGAAAGGACAGGAGGTGTGGGATGTTCTCTGCCAAAAGCCCCTTTTTCTTGAATGCTCTCACCATCTCCATATGCACATATGAAACTTTTAAGCTATGCTGTGTGTGTATAAGCTGTAGCTAATGTGGTCTTATCCACTGCTTGAAACCTTGAAAATCAGTGAGATACAATTCAATAATGATGAGGGCAGCAGTGGAATAATTTGGGTAAGACTAGATTATCAAAAAACAAAGAAGAAACTGCAATTAGCATCTGTTACAGACCCCCAGGACTATAACAGAGTGAGGAAAAATATTCATAGAACAACTCTGGAGTAGTTCAAAACCACACAGTACCGTCCCAGAGGGGACTGTAACTGTCCAAACATCTGTTAAATGATAAAGCTACTGTAAATATAGATCAGAGATTCCTATACACAAATGAAAGTGTGTGGATCCTAAAAAAAGATTCCTAGCTTTAGTAGTGGAGTACCTTATTATCAAAAAATATGGTGATAAGTCAATATGAAGGAGGAGAAGCTATCCTGAAACAATGGGAATTATACTAAGAATATGTGAATACAAGTGGAAAATTCTTGTGAAATTGTGCTAGTTCAAGTCAGGAATATATCAATAAGAAAAATTACAGTGTCCCAAGAAAAGAAATCTTTCCGGTATGAGACTAACCTTTACCTGATGCAATGCTGTTGCAAGAACAATATAAAAAAGAAAGTAGTAAAAATTTGGACCAGGAATTAATTAATTAATTAATTATCTTAAACCTCCATTAAAGAAGGTTTAAAATTAAGGGTCGTTCAATAACAGACTAACATGTTATTAAATATTTCATGATAGCTGTACACACCTATCATAAAGTTGCTAAAATGTAGAAAAATTCTCTGAATAAGAATTTTCCTTCTTTTTTCACAGTGCTTGTCCCTCTATTTTGTCCTCTTCCTCTTTTTTATTTGAAAAATAGGCAACTTTTTCTCTCCCATATTGCACAAGCATGAGAATTGGAACACCATAGGAAAAAGCTGTTTGAGATGCTGACTTATAATGATATCTACCTTCTGACTCCTGCCTTCAGCTGACAGTCAGGCCAAGCAAATGTTTGGCTGTACAGATGTTTGAGACATTTGGAGAAGACTTCTCATCTGCCTTTTTACCATTTGGTTTCTACAGGAGTTTGAGGCCAAGTGGAAACAATCTTTACCCACTCCCAAGGCTTTCAATTCCATTTTGAAGACCTGAGGGGCTTTCAGAATGATCCAGAGCTTCAGGTTTTTATCTTTTGGTGCTTTACCCAGATACACCAGGTGTATCTGACTGAGGTGTAGCTGCTTGAGCTTCATCTGATTGCTCACCAAAGGTAAGGCAAAGAAAAGGATTTAAGTGATCAGAGAAAATTTCACTGGTCACTGAGTTATATTTAGTGTTTTATTGACCATTTTGAGCTTCTTCCAGCAGTGTGAAAAGGTACGGGCTGCATTTTGTTATGTTAATTAGACATGAGAAGCACACATAAAAAAGCACTTGGTTCACACTGGGTATCTGTGAGAGGTAGCTATTTTTAAATATCTGTAGGTGGTTCACTAGCACAGGTAATTGAGTTCCAACATATTTCTCCTTTGAGTCCTTCCAGAAGGATGGTCTGTAAAGTAAGAAATAAAGAAAATTACTTTTAAGGTACTGGTGTATTTTTTTTTTATTTTGAGCCGTAATGGAAACATTTTGTCACTCTGCTATTGTACTTCCTTTTAAGGGAATATTTACATATCCAAAAAGAAGCCCTCTCCATAGTCAGAGATAAGTACTTTAATACAGCCACTTATGTTGTGTATTTATGCAGGTGTTTTGCAGAAGAGCAAAATACTTGCTTGTAACGGGCTGTGATGACATGGGCATCCTGAGTATATAAATTTTTATGAAGAATAGCCCCCTTGGAAATTACAGATGTGGTAGTGACTTTCTGCTCACCTAAAATATCTCAAAACCGATTTCATTCTGTGCATTTCTAGGTTGCAGGGATTTTTACAGTGTAGAGAAGACGTTTTACTTCACTTCTACAAACTATAGTTTATTCTGGGAAGCCATTTCATGTTCTGCTTTTATTTATTTCTAATAACGCTTTTTTTTTTTTTGTCAGACTCCAGAGAGGTAAGTTATGAATTAAAACGCAGAGCTTCAGAACTCCTTTATTTCGAAGTTGTTTTTTTTTTACTATGCTTGCTTACTTAGTCTTTTAATTATCACGGTATGTCAGGTAGTTGAGACTTCAGTTCTCTGAAGTCTCAGTAATCTGCCTTCTTCATTATAGTAAAACTGCCCTAGTTAATTCCCTCTCAAAATTAAATTGTCACGTTGTACTCCTCAATCGTGGGTTTGGACTTTGATAAAAACCTCATCCACCGTGCAGCCTGCCCATGTCTTAGTCATGGTCATCTTTTCCCTTGGGATTCATTTGTACTTGTGGTTGCTGAAGCCACTCCCAACACTCTTCTATTATTTTATATGAGAGGTGGCCTCAGTTCTCCCGGATGTACTGATGGCTTGAATATCTTGTTGCCTCTTTTAGACACTGAAGTCCCTCCCCAAGTACTGGGCAACCTGTAACCCTGAACGCCTTGACAGTGACTGCTTCTTTCTTGGGTCATCTCTGCCTTTTTAGGCAATTCCTGTTTATTTGGTCCACAATTTTGTAATTCTGTCTCCTGGACAGATCTTGCTCTTTTCAACATGTTTTGTTGATGAATCCAGTCGTTCTCTACATAAAGCTATGAAAATGATGGAACAGAGTAGCGCAGTGGGGGGTTTTTGTTTTTGTTTTTTTTTTTTTTTTTTGTGGGAGGGGAAAGAATTTATTTGCTGAAGAAATGAAATTTCTGGCACCTCAGAGCTGTTTGTGACTTTAGCTTTAAATGTGTGAAGTAACTGTGCCTGAAGAAATGTTTAGAAATATTCGAAAAGCGCTGCCATTGGCTTTCTCCTAACTGATAAGGCTGTAGCTCAGACAGCTCAGCTGCCTGAGGCGACTTGGAAGGAGGAGAGGAGAATTCTGCCCCTCTGAGGGGGCTGCTGTTTCAGACCGCTGGGTCAAGGAGGGAAAGCAGCAGTGAAAGCAATACAGTGGTCTTGTGGTTGATTGGGACTGGAGCTCCAGTTATCATTGAGAACAGCATTACTAGCAGAGGATGTTAAGAAACCCATCGCCAAATGTCATATGCTGTCATAGTTTTACAGATATGACGGGAGGAAAGTCAGTCTGCTCAGGCAGACGTGTGCAGATCTGAACTTGGGTCTTCCATGGCCTGGGGGAATAATCTAACCAGCCTGACACTGGATAGAAGGGGAGGCAAAGGGAGCTGGGGTCTCCTTAAACACGCAGCCCTGGAGAATAAAACAAGCAGTCAAAGAGTTTATTCGTAGTAAAGTAACATCTGATAAAATACATCCCAGTCACAACCACACTCCTGTTTCGTAGGTGTGATTGTAAACCCATAACTTTTGTCCATGGAGTATGTACAGCGTAATTGACAGGAAAGGCAAAGGGTGAAAATGAAAATAGAGACACAAAGACTGCAAACTGTCTTCCTGAAAGTATTGTCACAGGGCAATTACAGGAGTGGAAACAGAACAAACTCTTCTGTTGTTTGTCTCTGCTACCAATAGTCTCCCTCACCCTTTCAGGTACCAATTGGCCGCTCCACTTAGATTGTCTTCTTATATTCATGGCACATCATACATAACCTTTTCTCTTTCTCTTTTCTCCCACACTCCTACCTCCTTGGATTGCAAAACACACTCTGGATATTATACAAAGGTATAATTTGTGATATACTAGTGACTGAATTGTGATATACAAATGATGTTAGGAAAGTTGTTGGGCCACTCATAAACACTAAAAATTTTCAAAGGCCAGTAGATCATTAAATGAGATTAATTCAGTTGTGCACTTTTACATAGCATTTAATAAGGTTTGCGACCCACATGCAGTTCAGATATTCATAACAGGGGCTGATCTCTGTGCCCCAAATGGAAGACTTGCCTCTCACATAAGCTGAATGGATTTGTCTTCCAGATGCCAGTCCTGATGTTCAAACCTAAGTCTTGTAAAAGCTACCGCCTTTCCATCCTGGATGCCCCAGTGCCTTTGCTCAATGCTGGGCACAGAAACAATGAGCTCACTTTCGGTGTTCGCAGGCGGGGATGAGGGAACATCAGTCTTAGTCACTCAAAAACAGAAGGTTGCATTCAAGATGTTGGGTCAAGAAAAACACAGAACAAAACGACATCTATCTGTGAAGATGAAGGAAAGCCTGTTTCTGCCTAGCACAATGATGAAATTGTTTGGGAACAGTTCATACTTTTCTGTAAGTGACACCCACAGGACTCTTTCTTCCTGCTCGCTGAAAATACTGCTAGGGTCAGTGAAATGCAGTGTTATCATTCATATTGCCACAAAACTTGCACATGTCAATTGACAACAAAATAGATTTGATCCTTGCATTTCCACAATTGCTTTACCGTGTTCACTGGGCCAAACAATGCAATCTCTGCCCTCCTCCTCCTACTGTTTCTCTTTGTCCCTCTCCCCCTCGCTGTCCCTCAAACAAACCTCTCTTCAGCCTCCCTTTGGACTTGGCAATCCTCTCACTGGGGCTAGCTAATGGGGTATGGCCTATTGAGAAAATTGGGTTGAGGCAATGCCAGTTTGAGGGTAATTTTAGACATCATTCTGCTTTAAAATATGCTAAATCCATGCTTATGCAGCATGAAAACTCTACTGTAGCAGAGTGGAGACCATAGAACAACGTCTGGGCACTACTTATGTAGGTGGCTGTAAGTATTTCAGCTTGCATCCTTATTCAACCTTTGCAGTGGCGCACAGCCCATCCTCCTGATTTGTTTAGATTATTGAATCTACAGTATTTTCTCTGGTCATGCAGTAGGTTTAAGTCTTATGAAAAAAGCTTTCTTGCAACTTTCATCTTCTGTGCCTCTTCCCTATCCGCCCATTCGACATTGTTCTGCACTTGTTTCCAGTACAAAGGAAGGAGTTCCTCTGAAATTGCAACAGCGTTTGAATTTATGGACCTACTCTTTTGTGTTACTTGGTGGCAGTGACGTCTCGTGCTTGATCAAGGGTGACAGCTGCATTCTTCAATGGGACAATTGTGCTCAAGACGTTCAATAGGTCTTAAGCAAGCAGTTGTTATCTGTGCTGCTGGTGGTAGCCAAGACCTACCAAAACAGTAGAGGTGCTGTTACTGCTGCTCATCGTGTTCACTGCAGCAGTTGGCAAGCACTGCCAGTCAGCAGGGAATGGTTAGGGTGAAGGAGACCCAATCAGGCATGCTGTAATTTACATCTGATTGATGAATGCATGGAGAGTGTGGAAACACCAATTAGAAATAAAACTGTGGCAGTGAAGGATTTGGGATGTGCCGTTTCTCTTTTACCCTCTGCGTCCTGAATGTAAGCAAGAAAGCTTGGATATATTGCAAGGGCTGACAGTTAAAAGAAATTCAAAAGACAAACTCTGTGTGCATCCACAGCTTAATGTAGATTGCGTTATGGTGTTTGCAATGTTTTGCAATGTGGATTGCAAAATATTCATTCTGCAAAATTTTTACTTAGATAAATTTCAAAGGAAAATATGCTTTTCAAGTAAAGGTAGAAATATAAACCATTTATATTATAATTTTGAGCATGGTTTCTGATTATAATAATTATAAAAAATTAACTTTTGATATAGATTTGAAATTTTTGTTTAGCTATAACAGAAACCTGAAATAATTTTACTGTGTTTCTTTTTCAAAATACTCTGCTTTTAAATACATCAAAATAATTTTTCAGGTTGTCCTTACTGAGAGCATCAGCCTCACTTTAACATTCTGTCCTTAAGCCAGGATTGCCAGTGCTACGATTTTGATTCATATGATCTGCTTTATGCAGTTTAAATCCTTCCTCTCTCTGTTTTTTTTTTTTTTTTTTCTGTGTGTGTTCCCAGTACAGTGTTCGATATCATTTATCTCAGTATAGAAGAACTGGAGTTGATATTGATTATGCTGTGTTAGATTTTGAAATTCTTTTGTAAATGTGTAAAGCCTGTAAACACCTACCATTCCCAGCAGCTTAACAGAATCATCCTTCCTCTGACCACATAATTGTTAAATTGTGCATGCAAAATGGCTTGAGGATATTCTGTCCCTTTTCCAGCAGGTTATCAGGGAAAATTTGCCAGAGAACATTGTGTTGTTTATATATCCTCCAGGTTAGGCACTCAAAGGTCAATAGTTGCCAAAAGCAGTTTCACTTAGTAACTACCACTTTTCCCAAGCTCTGCAACCTGCCTCACCAGTGATCCTTATCATTTATTAGTGAATGTGTACATATGCAGCTCCTAGATCTCTACCCATAGGCAAGTAATCTTGGTTTACTGAACTAATCTGTTCACTTTCCAGTATAATTAATCATGATGATTAATTACCTGCATAAGCAAATATTACCCGTAAATACACTGAGCTTATGTCGTAATGTTATTGTTTCTTTCCTAATGCTTCACAGTGAATGAATCTGCAGCGCAACTCGATTGACTGGGAAAAAGTTTTCCCTGGGTTGGATTTAGCCACTATTTTTCATTGAACAGCTAAGAATGAGATCGATTTTGTGTTTTATTTGTTTGGGTTTTAGTTAAAAAAATATTCAATATACTAATTTTTCTAGATAGCAAGATAGGGTGTTACCAAATGTTTTAACTACATCTGTCTTAAAGAGCTTGATTTTGCTCTGTAAATGCCTGATGATACCCAATTGATTTATAGGGGTTGCTCCTTTTGTATGCTGGCAGAATTGAGATGAAAATCAAGGTTATCTTTTGTGTTGGTTTTTTTTTTTTTGGGGGGGGGAAGCTTTTTGTTTGATTTACAGGCTTTGTAAACTGTTGATTTAAAAAGAATTAAAAAAAAATAATCTCATTTTAACAGTCGTTTTAGAGGACCATTCCAGGCAGGAAGTTCTGTTAAAGTTGATAGATCTTTGTTTAGCTAAAAGGTATAGCGAAGTGCTGATAATAGTTTTGTCTTTGGCAAGTACTGTTAATAGTTCTGTTCATTTCACAGTTCTGATTTTTCCTGAACACTTACCTTTGGTAATTCCGGTGTTTAGCTGAAGTTATCTTTTAGTCAAAACTGTCTAATAATTATTGCTCAAACCAACTCAGTGCTGTCAGTACCCAGATGAAAAGATGAAGAACATAAGAACTTTATTTTAAAGTTTTGTAGCTAAAAAAGTAAAGACATTCATGTTAAATCACTTCATAAACCATCCAAGTAAAATTACCTTGGTGCTAAAACTTGCAGATCAAATGTGTGCATAAGTTAGGGATTTTGGAACACTGTTATGTTTTTAGATGTGTGTGTGCATTTAAAAAAATATTTTTTTTTCTACTTTTTATCTAAAGTAGAGTGCTTGCAAAGCAAATGTAAGATTCAGTTCAAATAGACTTGGACTGGTTTTCTTTTAATTGTGATGGCATCATCAAATCAAATAATATAGTTAAAGAACATTAAAGCCAAAAAGAACAAAAGAAAACAAATGGGCAATGATGGGAAAGTAATAGATGCAGTACAAGAAATGAATCTAAGCAGATAAAGCAGATGAAATATCATGGAGCATCTGAAAGAAATGAAATGAAAACAGATTGTCATCAGATCCTTTCTCTTCCCCAAAAGTTTGATACCATTTCTTTGGGGAATAGTTTGCAAATGATATATAGAATATGTGTAACACAACCATAAACAGACATGCAATTTGCCTCAGTTGCAATCTGTTCCGTGATCTTTGTTCATCCTAAAGAAAAAAGACAAGGTGCAGATCTTGGAACAGGAGGATGGGGAAATAAATCAGAGCTGCAGTTATTAGAACTGTGTTGGGACATTACAATTGTAAACGTTTGCTGGTTTTCCTTTTCATGTGTTACAGGATTTCTGCTAACTCTTGATTTTCCATGCCTTCGTGGAATTTTTCTTAACACATTTTAAAATAGGTAATTAAAAAAACTATAAAGATAATCCATGGGAAATTTTTATGTATATTAAAATATTAATCTTTATTCAAACATAGAAATATTTAAAGTAATCTCCCTGTGGCATGGGCAGCAAAGTATTCATCTGCTGCTTTTTGCTTGGGCTTTGTTAGATCTGCTTGAGTACCAATAAACAAGGAAGATTAAAGAGAAACCTGTAGTGGGGAAAATTACACGTCTGAAGTATTAACTGGTATATTCAGTGCTTCTCACACTCTCTGCCACCTAACACATGTTACCCTCAGGTCTGTAACTGAGCTGTACTCAGCCTTTTATGGCTATAACTGCTTTCTTTTTAGCTAAAAGGCAGTTCACTCTGCAGCGTCCGTCTCTGTGGGGAGAGAATGTCTTCCATAAGTTGCTGTCAGAGCATGGAGAAACAAAATCCCATCGTTTTTGTTGCCCTTCTTCCACTCCATTTCATCCGTACCCCAGCCATGCATGGCCACTTGTCACTGACCCCTACCTTGTCCCATTTTCTTTCCTTCTTTGAGGTTGCACAAGTGTGACTGCACTGGGTGGCACTGCGGTTCGAAACTGATTGTACAACGTTGTCCAGCATAAGCTGGGCAGAAACGTGGGTGGCTCCGCACGGACCCGGAGCCTTCAGAGGTGGTCAGCCCGGACACGCGGTTCCTGACAAACCTTATAGCGTCTGTAACAGGCTGCAGAATCACTGGAGTAGAAATGCAGGCTGTGAAGCCTGGCTGGGAATGGCTAAGAAGATGTTTTCGCCATATCATAGAATTTGTGCTCTTTATGCCATTTAAATTCTGCTTCTTAGTGGGACATGACTATGCCTCTTCTCTACTGTTGCTTTGCCCACACCCTGTCGTCAAACAAGACAGTCGCCACAATCAGACAGTATTTTGCGTTATAAAGGTTGATCCAGTGACACTGTTGATTCTTCAGATCTGTTTAGCGGTAAAGTCAAATCTTTATTGCAGATAATGACTATTCTCAGAATATATATGAAAACAACATAGCAGATAGCAGGAAATAGTCTTAGCTGAGTTACTTAAATTATTCCATTTTAATATGTATCTGAAATTGTCCAGCCAAAAAAAGTCCACTGACTGACGCCTCACTTGTGTACAAAGTAAACAACAGTATGGTGAAGTGATGGCATAAATGAGAAGAAAAACACGTGCATTGTTTAGGAATTACTTGGTCTTGTAGATTTGCTTATACTGTCTATGTGTATGCATAGTGATGCCTGAAGAAGAGTCTGAAATGATTGATACGTATTCCAGTTCCTAATTATCCTTAAATCAGGATTAGGGTCCAGTGAAATAGGAACAGAAAGAAAGCATACAGTATAGAGATGATCACATAAATAGTTCACTTATTAAGTGTTTTCCATATGTATTTAAGCAAGATTTCCAGGTGCATGCTTGCAAATAAATTAGAAATAATGGCAAAATTCACACAACTTTTTAAAAATCAGTATTTAAATTTAAAATATTGGTGTTGGTGCCATTTGAAAAAAAATGTTGACTATTCATCTGAATAAGATTCAGAAATAGATTTCTGCTTGGCCTCATATTAGAGAGAGAAAAATGTGAAGCATGCTTACGATGTGCCAGCTGATTGACTGTATGCATGGATGCTGTGATTTTTCTGTTTTGCTTCCCCCCACCAAACAAAAAAAATCAAATAATACATGAGATTCTGTAACAGGCTAAATGTAGTAAAAATAATGGCACAGGCTTAAAGTATTTTTAATTTTTTTTTTTTAAAGTAACATAAAATGTTTTATTGCGTTGTAATGTTGAATATAGCATTATTGCTCTGTGGTTAAACATGCAAAATTCATGAAAAGAAAAAATAATGTGGTTGTCTTAATATAGTTGTTTTGTGGATATGCCTTATAATAAAGTATTTAAATACAACCAGCTTCACATACATATGTCACAAATATCAGCTTCTCAGCTAATATATTTGAAGGAAAAATATTACCAACTTTTGCATATTAATCCTAGGGAAAAAAATACCATTGTTGTATTCTTGCATTAATGTTGTTGTAATCATCTGGTCTATCTTAATTGTCTCAGGGTCTGGCTGAGAGTTGTTAAGTAGTACACTGACCCGAAGAAGAAATGGCTTTTTGCAGCATTTAAAGATTAATGTAAAAAGTCTTATCTTCTTTGGCCTGATATACAATTAAAAACACTATGGGAATAAAGGACTTCATCTATGACAGCTACCTTGCCTCTGCTTGGATTCTGATTTTTCTTCATCATTTGACCCATCATCTATATTACATTTCCAACTCTGGTCTTATGCTCTGGCATCTCAAAATATTAATAAAACTTGCTTTCCTAGTATCTTTTTTTCTGGTGGAAATATTCCCGAAACAGGTGCCGTTGGGGAACTGAGAGATACTAAGGACTGTCAAACCCTCATTGGTTTTCCTCGCTATTACTCTTTCTTTTCTGTCCCTACCTGAGTGACCTCTCATCGTCTACTGTTTAAGTATTATTGCCGCTTATCATAGATTCATAGCAAATCGGGCTGGAAGGGACCTAGAAAGGTTGTTCAATCCCTCCTCTTGCCCCAAGGCAGGACCAGCTGCATCTCAGTCATCGCTGACAGATGTTTGTCTATCCTTTTTTTAAAAAACCTCTAGTATAGGGATTCCAAAAATTCCCCAGGCGGTCTATTCATTTACTTCACTGTCCATAAAGTGAGAGAGATCATTTCTTCTTTTGTCTTCTCTGATGTCTAAATGTGATGTTCCATATTGCAATTTTCAGCATTATCCTGTTTCATCTTCAGCAAACACGAACAACAATCCGCAATCTTTCTCTTTGAAGCTACCTTTCATATATTTCAAGATTAGTACCAGGTTTTCTCTGTCTCCTTTTCTTATGATTGAACAAGAGTCCTATAAATTGACTTTCTACCCTTGTACACAGCCATTTCCTTCCTCACTCCTTCCTTTCTCCCACTTCTTGCAACTAAGCTGTTATTTGCTAAATCAGTATTTGGATCCAATATATCTTCATGAGGCAATAATTGCACGACACAATAATGTGTCGAAATTTTACGCGGTCAGTGCAGTACCTATCCAACAGCGAATGCCCACATCCTCTACGCAGCCAATGGAAAGGCCAAGCAGCTGGCTTCCCGAAGGAGATCATGAGCTAAAATCCTGGATTTGACCTGAATTAGGTACCTGAACAGTACAGTAGGTCTTTTGGGGGAGCAATGGACAGTGGTGACTGAAGGAGGAAGAGGGAATGAAAAACATATCGAGTTATCCATAAGATCAGAAGAAAATACTTACTGGTAACCACCCATGTAAACAAAATACTCCATGCCCGGGGTTCTGAGAAATCATTGTGTTCCTTGACATTGTCCCAGCAATTGGATTCATGTATTGAAGAACCGAGGGAAGAAGTTTTATCTGTGAAATCACGGTCCTACTAGAAAAATTCTGCTGCTAGCTGCAAGGAAAGGTCTGAACCTTCAGTTCAGCTTCTGAACTTGTGCTTAGACAACTGCATTGAGTGCAGAGGCTGCTAAATAAAGTGACACTGTCTGTTTGCTCAGGGATGAACACGGGAGTTCCTACCTTATTTGCAGCCCATGGGCTTTTTGGGTGGATTTTTGTGGTGTTGTAGTTATAAAAAGAAATTAAATGCTCTCTTTTTTTCTTTTTCCTTTTCAATGTAGTTCACATAAAAAAACCCAATAGAATTCAATCATTTTTCAATCATTTTTGAATAACCATTAATATGTTGCTCACATTTCAGATTATTCTACTTTGTTTTGGGCATATTAGGCTGTGTGCTTTTGATATGTTTAATTTTTGCAATTGAAGCTTTCTGAACTCACAGTGAGGTATTTGTAGAAAGTTAATTAGCCCGTACAAATTCACTAACATCTGTTTTCTACTTTAAAATAATTGAAATTGTCTTTTATTGTACAGTTAAAAAAATTAAATCATTAGTAAAATTTTCTGGAATAAAAATGACCCAGGGTTCTTTTGGATAAAAAGAAAAAAAAAAAGTCAATTTTACTAAATTGAGTAGTATCTTAAAGACCTGTTAGCTACCTTGAAATATAAAGTAAAGACAGACAATATGCTCCCATCCCTTTCTGTAAAACACATTACCGGTCTTGGAGAAAATAAGCCTGAGGAAGCCAGTGTTATTGCAGGTTAAATGTTGACCTTGCACAAATTAGCCCGTAATCTTGTTATCAGATGGATATAGAAGCAGGTGGACATCTGAAAGATCATGAGACAGTAGCATTTTCAATGACCAAACCCAACACTATTGATTATCATAATCAGAACACGTTTGGTCTGAATTCATCCCATTTAACCGCAGAAACCAAAGTGAAAAATATACCATATCTGGAGTCCCTCTACAAACTGAAGAAAGAAAATCAGGAAACTTCAGAAGACCATTCAAATTCCAGGTGTGCTAAAAATCTTTTTTTTTTTTTTTTCCTGTTTCGGGCACTCTATTGAAGTGATTAAGGAAAGGTGAGATAAGATTGGAGCTCTGTCCCCAGGCCTGAGATGATATGAGCGCCCTGCCAACCACCTGGTTGTGTAACAGTGAAGTCTGTGAAAATCTGTCGTAATCCAACAGGTTAGGGACTACAAACCAGGGAGTACTGTAGCCTTATCCCATTACATGCAATTGTGACCATGTGTTTTTCCCGTGTTAGAAAGTTTTCCTAGGAAAGAAGAGACATCAACCCCAGGCATCTAGAGATCTGTAGTAAAGGTAACAAACTTTAGTATGCTTGTGTTTCTTTAGCAGTTCATTTTCTCTTATCTCTTAGCATGACATCTCTTAGCAGACAAAATTTTTAGCAAAAATATACTTTTATGGGAAATTCCTCTTAATCTTTTCAATGTCCAAATGATCATTCTCAAGGGCATTGCTGTAATATAGGCTTATCTATGCATTTTTATCTACCTTTTATAAAGTATCTTATAATTCCCTATGAATCTCCTCTCACAGTCTTTACAACGTGAATATTCAGTGTAGAGACTCCTACTAATGACAGCTAAAAAAAAAGAACAGGTGAAATATATCAAGAAATATTTAGAGGTGGAAATCCATAACACTGTGGCAATAAATACTGCTGACCCCTGAAGAGTATTTCTGAGGACTGTACCGCAAAATAAACAACTCTGTTCTCATATAATCGCAGCATCAAAGTTTATAGCCACACACAGAAGGAGAATGTTCCCGAAAATATAGATATTGTTGTGCTGGTCAATATGAGAAAGAAAAATGTCTATTAATTTTTTATGATAATCATCACAGGGGTGTGCATGTTTGCATGCACCCCTCGGTGGACTTGCTGCTAGAGGCTGCCTGTCTCACTGCCGTAGTCCCCCTTTGCTGAGCAGAAGCAGTTGCAAGGCCACATATAAGCACTCCCAATAACCTATACTATTTGGTAATCTGTTGCGGCAGGGATCCACCCAGATAGCCAAGTTATGAAATGTGACATAACCCCTCTGCCAAGTGTGTAGCACTTAAGTGCAAAGTTTGCATAGTTCCTAAGAGTCCTTTAAAAAATCTGTCACCTCTTTGGCTCGCTCCCTGATTGATAGCTGTATGCACTCATGGCTTAGAAACTTCAAAAAATAAACATCTGGAATTTCTTGACAGGTGATTTTTTTCCTTAGTTGCAAAGCACTTGGGAATCCTTCAGTACATGAATAACTTTAAGTGGGAAACCAGATAAATAACAAGCCGTATATTAAAATACTTCCTGAAGAAGTGCACGAGGGTAACGACAGTCTTCCTAACTTAAGTTCCTATTACTGTCCAGCTTATAGGTTAAAGCCTAGAGACGGTCAGAGGACGCAATAAGGTGCACACTTCCCCAGTCTTTCTGCTGGCATTCAGTGAACTTGGTGCTGGGCACCAGCTGCCTCGTGGTCAGCTTCCAGACAGCCAAGAATACCAGCAGCTATTAGCTACGGGTGGCAAAGCCCCGACATCAGGCCAAATCTGGCCAGTTGTTTGAAACTGGGTTATTTGGGCCATCGACCTTGTGGTGATGTTTCAGGGACACCACCAGCTCAGTCAGCATTACCATGGTTTTGGCCAGAAACCATAAAGTCCATATTGAAACAAATTGGTGGAATTTGAACTAAAATTTGATGAAAGTAGGTGAAAATGCAGCGTATAGAACCACTTTATTTGGATTCCTTGTACGCCTGTTGATGGACATCTACCTTTGTGAGTCTCCCATGTAGAGAAATACCCACGTAATACCTAGGTTGTGATGCCATTTCTGCCTTTTGTTTTGATGGCTATTGACTTGTACTTGAATACTGAATCTCAGTTTTCAGCTCTTTGCTCTGGAAATAGCTGGGAACAAAAATACCATGGCCAAAGAACAACATATTTTCCTTTTAATTTTTATTTGATATTTTTAAATTTAAAAAAATACATTTTTCTTTTGCTGTCATTCTTGTAGGATAAATGAGTACTAATATGAACATATATGGAGCTCTGAAACATATAGAGGAGCACCTAAATTTTTCAAGAATGCAACTTCTCTGGTTCTTGATGGAATCTGAAAAGTATGTTACCGTCACTCTTTGTCAAAGGAAAACAAACTTAAATTTCTGATTGTCATGCATCACTTGGCAGAGATCACTGATGCATGATTCTGATGATCCTGATCTATCTTCATTCTTAAAATCTGATTATTTACTCCTGAGAAGCTTAAATAAGATTAGATTTCGGTATCGACAGATTTTGCAGTGGAAGTTCCAGAAACACAAACCGCAAAGATTTTGGCAGTGACTGCCAGCATAAAGAGTTTCGTTAGGCAAGGATCTAAGAACCCGTTTGTTTCAAAGAAGAAATCTGGTGCTTTTTTTTTCACCTTTTATAGAAGAATTTACGGCACCTTCCAAATGGCATACTGAAATTCATTACTTCTAAGAGTCATGAAGTTAAACTAATCGTAACTAATTCATCCCGATCCTTTACCAGTGCTACCACCTAAAATTTAAATAGAGAAGACACTAAGATATCAACAGATTATGTAAGCAATTTAGGAACGTGACTCTTCTTGACTTTTGCATAGACTTGTGTTCCCAAATTATTGTTCTACTCTTAAACATCTTCAGCTCCGCCCTTCTTTTTGGTATCCTGTGCCCTTAACCCTGAAAAAATGTCATTTAAACCCCGATAGTGCTAGTCAAGCAGTTTGCAGAATCAACTGCAATATGTCTGTTTCACCATTTAAATTAATAACATTATTTACTTAAAGCAAATGATTGTGCACTAATTTCTTAGCACAAGAAAAAGCAATGAAAGCAAAATTGTCCCAAAACAGCATGGTATCTTAAAACAGTATATAATATCCTTAAAAGTTTGTAAATTATGACTTTATTCACTTTGGAAAGCAATATATCTTCATCAGTGAAGATGCAAAATGTAAAACCAAGACTGTAATAGCTACTTATCGTCCTTTTCACTCCTACACACAGTATTTAGAAACACTAGAAACTAAAATTTCTGCCTCTTCTGTGGAATAGAGAAGTACTTTTTCTTAATTCAGATACCTGCAAAGGTGATTTATCAAACTAATTCTTCTTCATGTGATATTATAAAATCAGATAGAATGTTGAACTGATTGCCGTAATTCTTCAAAGTTTGTTTTCCCGAGTGTAGCAGATGCATATCATGAGCTGCTTAAATATCAAATAGCATTGCTTGTGGATATGTTATTACATTCCTATACCTGTGTTTCCTTCTTAATGACAAAATATGCATTTTCATAGGAAGTTGTGCTGATAAAACTACTTTAAAGTAAGGACTTAATTGTTTTAAAAGCATTTATAAACAGATATCATTAGCAACATATTTTAATCACTATAGTTTATGTAGACTAGATGTAAGCATTTATTAATACAAGCTAAGCGCTCATTATAAATTTGCACAGAAAATGATAAAATATTATGTATGAAATGAATCATTAGCATGGACCATTAAGTCCTCTATTTTCCTTTAATTGAATTTGTCAGTAGTACCCTCTTTAACTGAAAACCAGTCATAACCACAAAATTAAATAATAATTAAAGAAACAACTATTCAAAGAGTTGCTTGGTAGCTAAGGTGCCATTTAACCAAAACAGCAATTTAATGTAAATTGCAGCCCATGTAGACATAGTTCTGAAAATTATACATCCTGTGGTTCATATATGTTTGAATTAGCAAAACATTTTCAGCATCACAGTCTAGATGTTCTTATACTGGTTCTGTAAACATAAAGACTGAATAAATGGGCAAAAATAGGTATAAATAGACCTATGGTAATTAAAGCTAATTAAGACTTTACAGAAATAAATCGCTGGCTGTTCAGTAAATTTTTAGCAGCTTAGAAAATGCATCAACTTACAGTATATGCATTCTGTCACTGTAGACAGTCATTCAGGAAAGATGTATTGGATGTGGAACCAAAAATAATGCTTTGCCCATCTATCTTTTTTCTAACTTTACCCAATTATTAAAAGATGGGTGGAACCTCCTGTTTACAGAGACTTGGTTACACTACCAGTTTCACAAAAAAAAAAAAAAAAAACAGACCCAAACACAAACCCACAATCAACACCCCCCCCGAAAAAAAAAAAAAAAACCCAACCCAAACCCCTGACAATTGTATCATGTTTGAGAGGAAAGTGGATCTTGCTGTGTCTGAATAAGCAACGATGGAGCTCAGGGGAGGTCCAAGTGCCTCCAGTGCGTATATGGAGATTTCCCCATGGTACTCCAGGGTCAGGACTGGGACCATCCTTTCTTATCGCTGGTGATTCTTTCACATCAGTTACCTTTGGGACAGTGGTTTTTTATTCACAAATTCTGTTTTGCACAACCAGCAGGGGGAGGCAAGATTTAAGGAAATAAACTGGGAAAACTTCATGGAAGCAAGTAGTTTTAAAAAGGAGAGGGTGGTGGAAAGCTTTGAACAAAAGAGAGAGGTGAGTAACACAAGACATTAGGGTTAAGCTGGTGTTTTGATTGCTACTTTCGCGTCAGTCAAACTATAACATGCAGTTGCCACAGGTGTGCAGTTTGAAAGAGCTTGCATCAATTTGTCCATTTCCCCAACGCAAGTCCCTTTTACTAACTGAATATACAGCTGTAGTAAAAATTATTTTATTTCCCTTTTCTAGTAACGTAAGCTAATATGAAAGAACAGAGCTGTAAGTAAATGATGTTACAAGTTTCAAAGAGAATGTCTCTTGTTTAAATATTTCACATAATTGACTACTTGTGTGTGGGAACCAATGAAAGAGATGCACAGCTGGACTGAATGCCCTAAAATTATTTTCAGAAATACATATCTCATTGTACTTTTCAATTCTTACTTATACAGCTTTCATTCTTCTGCAGAACAATTTACAAAATAACTTGCACAACTATTCTGTTTAAACGTTGAATCTGCCAAGAGCATTGGAGGAAGATATTTTCAAACAGAGGACCAAACATCTTGATGTATATTCATGTCTTCGCCGTGAGTGTTGTAATTTAGGGGTACAAGCTACACGATGAAGACTGGTAGTCAATACGCGTGCTTTTCTTCACACAGCACCTATTGTGCAGAGCAAGAAGGGGTGCAGCCCTGCTGTGAACCACGGGGCTGTCCAGCTGCGTAACCGTGTTCTGCAGCAGCCAGGGTGAAAGGCACGGCCAAGAGCTTCCCTGGCAAACCTGCACATGCAAAGCTGCCTGCTGAACAACTGGCCCATGGTTGTCATCAGGACTGCTTACAGGTAGCTGGGTGAAGGGTAAAGTACACCATGCGGACCACAGGTTAATATCCTGTTGGTTAGCTGTGTGAATCATCAACGAGCCTCATCAGCTCATTGCTAATTTTATACCCTCCCACAGGTCCCGTCCCTCATAGATGACCTAGGTCTGCTTGCCTCCATCCAGTCTAG
Organism: Vanellus vanellus; assembly: GCF_965231255.1. Lineage (NCBI taxonomy): Eukaryota > Metazoa > Chordata > Aves > Charadriiformes > Charadriidae > Vanellus > Vanellus vanellus. Next base: position 151,538,910 of record NC_138905.1, read on the forward strand.
ATTTCTCTTTTCAAATATGAATATAATGTATGCACACGTTTGTTTAAAACTTTATAAAGGAGATGCATATTTATTCTATACATACAAATTGTTAAGAGCATATAGGCTTGGGAAGGAGCTATATGTTACTGTTTTCAACTGCAGACCAACACTAAGTTCCTGAGGTGTACAGGGTGCTCTTTGCAGAACAGAACCTATAGTACAGTACAGTGCGGTATGGTATGTTTTGCCATGGCTGAATTACCTTTATTATAACTGTCTACTCTCTAGTGATACCCAGTCCCAAAGAAGCATGCAGATATAACAGTTATTCGTAATTACAGCTTTGACGAGTTATTTGAATCAATGTATTCCAGAGCACAGGAAAAGTTCCAGCCTCATGGCTTTGATACTGACAGATCTGGTGTAAAGTGGGTGTTTGGATACAATGCCAAGCATAATTGGTGCCAGCAGTGGAGATTACATGTGTTGGCTCTATGGAAGCTTATAGACTTATACAATTGTTGGGAACAAGGTCACGTATGGTGGTACACATGAAGTCAGAGAGCAGCCTTCATGTGAAGGCTATATTATTAATTTGGTGTCAGCCTTCACTCTGATTTTTGGAAAAAAAGAAGCAATACAGCCCTTTTTGCTTTGGTTCTGCAGTTCTGTCAAGTTCTTCACTCAAATCAGAGGGTAGATGCTGGCACCATCCTCCAGATTCAGCTGCTCTTCTTCACCAAGTTTCAAATATAGCATCTAGAAATTTTTATTTTACCTCCTCCAGTAAAGCCATCTGTTCCCATAGCTTTCCCTCAAAACACCTGGCATTATCTTTTTTAGAATTTCTGGACTTCTCTGATTTTTTTATCCTGTTTAGGGGAAAATAAAGATTTGAAAATACACTTTTAAGTAAAGAAGTATACATATCTCTCTTGTTGTATTTCCCATTTGTCATGCAGGAAAGTGGCAGGCCATTCTGGGTGAATCCAAAAGTCCATTCCACCTACAGTCCTGACAGGATCAGATGCCTATTGAAGATGCTTTACAAAGTGAAAAGGAAATGTGTGTTAAAACTGAGTGGCAACAATTCCTCAAAGCTCAAACACAGGATTATTTTCTTGAAATGGAGTTCTTAGAGGAAATAGTTTCATTGCCTTTCTCCATAGTAAGCAATCTTGGCACATTGCAACAAAGTTTTCCAGAAAAGTCATCGTATTAACACAAATATCTTATATTATTTCTTAAATACCTAAAGGTCTGGATTTAAAACCACAAATTCACAACCTGGAAATCTCCCACAAACTCTTTGTGATTTTGCAGTTGCATGACAAAAATATGAAGGTCTGATGTATCTAAGAAGGGATTTGTGGTCTGGAGAACTCAGTGAAATTCCTTGGCCTGTCTTATGCAGAATGTCAGACTAGACTCTGGTGATCACTTAAAATAGAATAATTTAAAACAGATTCAGTTCCAGCAGTTTCTAAAAGGTCTGGTAAGACTTAGTGAATTAGCATTTGGAAAGTTAGATCATACTCATGCTTCATGTAGTCACAATTTCTCTTCGGCAGCCTTTTTTTTACGTGTGAATAACCACGTATGAGTAATGTTTCTTGACCAGCAAACGGATATGGATCCAAGACACCTGAACTGTACCTGTTCCTCTGCAGGCTGTAAATTTTGAAGAGGGAAGACTTCTTGGCTGGCAAGGTGAAAAGTTTTGGACCCAGTGGCTGTCCCATCATAGGTACCCTTTTCACGTTACACTGCAAGTGAATCTTCCTAAAGTACAGACTTATTTCAGAGATAACATTTGGGACCAGTGACAAATGCCTGGCTGATCCAGTTGTATAACTTATGCTCAGCGACACAGACAACTCCTAAGAAATTGTTGCAAGCTTGTGTTACAGCACTTCTAAAAAGAGGGAAGGATGCTCCGGAGCCAAACCCCATCAAGCCAATGTCTTTAATATATCATTTTAAAGATAAAGCACTGAAGTAATTTATAAACTGTCTGTCACCAGTGGCTGAACACCACCTTCTCTCCAAGCAAGCTGAATTACACTTGAGAAAGTATGTCCTGGCTGAGTACTGAACATCATTCAACTTGCTGAAGTTGAGTTTGAAAGTGATATGGGCACAGATGCGGTGTTCAAAGGCCAATCAGCTGTGTCTGACACCATATACCACCAGATGCTTTTAGACAAAATACAGTACATGAGAGAAAATCAATGCACAGTATGACTGATACAATTTCTATCTAAAAAAGAACAAAATTCCCCATAATCAACAATGATTTCTACGTTGAACTCTGCAAGAAGCAAAGCCAATAGTGGAGACTACATTATGACCTACCACAGGGGAATGTGCTTGAGTCTGTATTACCCAACGTCTACATGAACAACCAAAAATCCATTCTCATTGCAGAAGTTTTATTCCTGCAAGCAATGTTTGTATCCCTGCCCAGATTAAGGGCTTCACTTGAGTCCAAGCCAGATTTATGTCCATGCTCCTCAGGTTCTCAGATTACACTACCAAAACCCAATTACACACCAATCAGTCTAAACAGAGAGTTTCTTTTTTTTTTTTTTTTGTTTTCTGAAATCACAAGTCCAGTAAACTTAGTGTAATTTGGAACAGGGTATAATTTGCCCACTGTTACAATCCTGTTTATTTTGGGCACACATAGAAAAGAAAAAATATAAGTTCCCTGCCCAGAATAGTATACTGAAGAAGCTCATACATTCTAAATGGAGTCTAACCCAAGAACATCATGAACGACTACACTTGCCCTCTCCAGGGGTTTAATATAAAAGCAAGAAGGGGTCATTCATGCAGAGAAGTTAGACAGTGTTAAGAGAAAGTTGCCGGTGGATTACTTAATGCCTTAGACTAAATGAATGGAACAAACTGCCTGGGTTTTCTGGGATCACCCCACTGAAAACCACAAGCACAGTTGTGAATAAAGTGGAATCCATCCGACAGATTGAAGGCTGAGGTACTGACTGCTGGGGCATGCTGCAGCTGTTGGCCAGCTGCTGTAAGATTTCCAACTACAATGGAACCATTTAATAAATCATCAAGGGTTCTGCATCCCATTCAGTTTGTTTAGCATAAAAAGGCAAAATGAGCACTGACTTTTTCGAATACCTACTTGAGAGTTCAAGAGTAGATTGACTGGTCTGGAGATGTTTGAGTTATGTTCAAAAAACTGTTGGTGGCACAAAAGATTTATGTGAATATAATACATAGACATGCCAACGTGGGAAACCACAGACCAAAAAATATCTTAACATACCGTGGATGGTAACTCTTCTGTGGAGCAAGTCATAACATGCAAATGATTTTGGAAAAGCACACAGTCACCCTAGAAGGACATGGGAAAAAAAAGAAGATCCTCGGTGCTCAGAAGGGTTAGCTTGAAGTGTGTTATTCCCCGGCACTATAGCATTTCAGTCAGCTTGCGTGCTCCATATTCCGAGTAAGAAGAAAAGAAAGATTTTCCAGAGAAGTTCATATAGTCGAACAACAACAAAAATGATGCTGTCATGTATTAGATCAGCTCTTTCAATAGTAAGTTCAGCTTTTTAAAAAAAATAAAATCTGGGACATACTCATACCTTAACCAGGGTTACCATAATACAATTCATAAAATGCTATAAGACTTTTGACTTAGAGATCACAGTGTTTCCCTGTCTCAGGCAAATAATGTTGATTTTTAATTTCATTTGTCTTTTAAAAATGATCCTGTTTTTTCAGAGTGAGTTCGGATTATTTAGCCACATTTATGTTTTTATGTATGTCTCTGCATCCCATGATTTTTGCAAATATATATCACTTCCCTTTCCAAATTCATGATGGCTTTTCTTCTGTCTTTGAGGCAAATTAATAATTTATTCTATGATGTTATATAATTATGTCCATTATACGAAGATGCTTAGGAGGGAGGATGACAGGCAGGCATTGGAGTAAATTGTATGCGGGCTTACCTGGGTGAAAAAAAACCACAACACAAAACCCCCAAGTTATTCAGTCTTATGAATTATTTTCCTGCATTTTTGTCAATACAATATTATATCAGTATAGATCCCTACTGGTTTTATACGTTTGATCTTAAAATTTGATAATACAAATTCAACTCAGATGTTACATTTCTTTCATTGGTTTTTGCCTTTCCTGTCCTGAAGATTTCCAGCAGGATTAGATTTACAGAGGATACTTTCAATGCATAGTGTTATGCAACACGTTTATTGCAGCAGTTTGCAAAAGGTCTTATCAAGAGCAACCCACAGTATTAGAAGTTGTACAAAGCCAGATTAGATGCTGTGTGCCCCTCAGAGCTTCACAAAGGGCAGAGCAACAAATAACGGGACAAATAGTTGATGTTGAGATCAAAGAGGGAAGAAAGCTCTGCAGTGAAGTGTATGAAGTGGGAGTATCACTTGGTAAAGAACATATCAAATAACAAGTTCCTTAAATAATGGGGAAGAGTTCATCCAGAACTGGAAAGGAAATGAGAAACCAGGTGAAGTTAAAGAGTCAGAGAGGCTATCAGCATGGAAACTGAAGTAATCAAAAATGGCAATTTGGCAGCATGTTACAGAAAAAAGGGAAGTTGAAACCACTTGCAAATTTACCAGCTGTGATTTCATTTTGTCAGGACAAAATCTTTTTCTTCATCGTTTTATGGAGGCCACAGGGCATTTAACAACTGAGCCTGTGCACCACACCGCATATTCCAGCTGATTTTACAGGCCTTGAAAAAGCAGATCTTGTACCTGAAAAACCTTTTGGCTTCAGTAGTGGGTTAACCATTGGTAACAGCCAAACTCCGACCCAGATACTCACCCATTCGCCCCACCTCAGTAGGATGAAGGGAGATAAAAAGAAAACCAGGAATAAGAACGCTAAGGTAAAGACAGGGAGATTGCTTATCAATTTACCATCGCAGGCAAAACAGACTTGTCTTGAGAAAAATTAATTTACTGCCAGGTAAAATGTACTTGGGTAGTGAGAAACAAACAAAAGAAAATAACAAACATTAAAGCAATTACTTTATTCCTCCCTTTCCCAGACTCAACCTCACTCCTCTACTCCCCTCTCCTTCACCTGTGTCATGTGGTGTAGGGGAGATGGAGAATAAGGGCTACAGTCAGTATACAAGAGTTTTTCTCTGCCACTCCTTTCTCCTCACACCTTTCCCCTGCTCCATCATGGAGAACCTCCTCCTCCTGCTCTGACCTTGGTGTTCTCTCTGCTGTTTCTCCCTCTTGTGTTTTGGCTTTTTTTTTTTCTCCTCCGACTGTCCATTGTTTTTGTCATTTCTTAAATATGTTTTCCCCCTGGTGACACCAGCTTGGCTGCTGGGCTTAATTGTGTCCTACATTGGGTCCAGTTGTGTATGGCACAGGGCAGCCCTTCATCTGTTCACACAGAGGCCACCCCTGTAGCCCGCCTCCATGGCCAACACCTGGCCACATACACCCAACAAGGCATTACATTGTGGTGTAATACTGCTGCTTCCATTGGAGGCACAAAAATCTGAAGGACTGAAATAGTATTTTGTGAATTTCTGTTATGTGAGGTGTGTGTGATATTGTCAGTTTGTGTGAAGGGATGACTTGCAATCAGTTGAGAAATAAAATAATTTCAATGTTAATGAACGTGCTGGCTGATGAAGGATCATTTAAATTTTGCTCACAGTTAAACTACTATAAAAAGTTGAAACTATTCAGAGTTGTAGTAATAGTGAGAAATCATGATCCCTCACATCGATAATCTGCGGGGATCAGCAAAATTTCAATACATTGGAAATAAAGAAATCAAAACTCTCATACTATATGTTGACAAAAGCATTACAAAAGCTAGACAAAGCCTGGCTTGACTTTTCCATGCTTTTCCAAGCTACTGCATCAGAGGTGGAAAGTCCACCTCTGGAAAAGAGAGTAGAAAGGAAGGGGAGGGAAAGGACCTAAATGTCGAAATTGTCCACCTTTGCTCTTACAAATCTTTCTGGGTATCAGTGTGGAGAATGTAAATGATGACTGACATGGCCCAGTAAAAAATTTCTCCTTCCCTGAGACAGGTGGAATTGGTTGAGGGGAATCGTGACACGTTCCTCTTCCTCTAAGTCATGCTACCTTCAAATTTTCATCCCAGGGAGTTGGAGGACATAAAGTTTTCTCTTCAATCTCTTTTTCCCTTTACTCAGGACTCTAACTATAGGTCTGAAATTGCCATAAGACTTTGTTCTAAAAGCAAGAACTTGCTTAACTAGCATTTAAAAGAATTGTTAGCAAAATCATTAATAAAACTCCAAACGTATTTTGCAAAAGCCAATAGATCCTGTATTCTCTAAAATATAAAAATTATCCGGGCAAATTCAGAGCAAGGAGTCAGTAGCAGAATTCAGTGGAATGATATAATCACAATTATTATTAGTCTGTGATTGGAATACAGGTGGACTGTAGAAGCAAAGAATAATTTTGCACTTTACTTGAAACTAGCCATGTGTTGGTTTCAACTCCCACAACACCGAAGTAGGAGAGATCTTAGTGCTCCCTTGAGGAACACCAAGGTTGAGATCTTCCTTAGATGGTGGAAGATGTTGCTGTGGAAGTACCTAATCCCAGTCCAGTATAATAACAGAATAACAGCACGCTATTTGTTATTTTGGGTATAAACATATTCCTCATGATGGTGCATTAAAAAAAAAAAAATCAAGTAAGACTTAAGCTCCAATTTTATGGGTAATTAATGTATTAACATCAGTAAACCCAAACGTCTTTTAATATAATTCCTGAATGTGTGCTCAGCTTGGGCCTTTACTTAAAAAGTTCATAATACATGACATGATATGTCATGCAGTCACTTTGTAAATGTCAAGCTCTTGATGGAAAATAAGTCTTTTGTTATTACTTCAACTTACCTTGTACATCCAGCAGCACTCAGGACTAGATTTGTCCTGCCTACTTGTAGGTTTATCACAGAAATGTCTAAATTAAGAGCACAGTTACTTTAAGTTGTTTTTCCAAAATCAGTGGAGAGGCTAGAATACTGTAAACAATGATCACACACCCTGACTAAGAGCTGAGTCACCTTCAGAAAATGTCTTTTTTCTTTCTTTTTCCCTATTTTCTGTCAGTAACAAGAGCTAAGGGCTATGTTTCTAACTCAGTCACATGGATGGATGGATGAATACGGGATAGCCTGCATAGTTGCACTTATTATTTCATCTATTGTTTCTTTTTGTCACATAGGGAAGGACGCTCATCAGAATGCTTCTTCCCAGAACTTTCTAGGACTTTGGAATTAGGATAAGTATCTCCTTTTCTCAGAAGTCTCTGAGGAAAAGATATCACATAGGGGTCTTTCATTGATTTCACCTGACACCTGAAAACAGGCAAAAAGTAATAGCATTCTGGGCATCAGCAGCAGTGAATGTGAACTCTTGGTTGGCTGAAAAGTTTCTTACAAGTCAGGATAGCTGAGCACGGACAGAGAGAAACAGCTACGGAACAGTCTGGCGAGCAGACGGGAATAGAAGGCAAAGCATAACGGGGTGATGTTTGCTGGTGGCACAGTTATTATGTGTAATACCCTACTCAGAGTGAAGCGTTCTTACACAGGAAAACCATAGTGATTCATGTGTGGTTGTGAATGAGTTTCTAATAGTGCTCACAAATTCTCTGGAGTTTGCAAAGGAATTCTGGCATTGTTCATTAATAAAAACCAACACAATCCCTGTACTCCCTGCCCAGCACAAACAAAAACTGGTTCTACCGTTATTAATAGAGCCCATAATGAAATGACTTATTTGGGGTGGGTAGTAGAAGTAGTAACACAATAAAGCACAGGAAAATATAGATGAGCATTGAGCTAGGAGACTAATTTTAACAAAATAATGAATTGCATTTCTCACAGGGAAAAAGAAGAAAACAACAGTGGAAACGTGTTAATTAGAGCTGGCCAAAAAATCAGGGCTTCCCTGCTTTGCATGATTTATACATTTGGCTTCTGCATGATTTATATATTTATTTTCAGACCAAACCCTTTAAGACACAAGCGATTTGAAGGAAAATTAATGTAGAAACATCAGATCTTTGTTATTTTTAAACAAAGAGTTTGGGATCCCAGAACTCTTCAAGGAGATTGACGTTCTTGTCAGTCACCAGTGAATATTTTACAGGAATATTAATTTCCCTAGCTGGCAAGTCTCCCAAGCTTCCAACACCCTTGCCATGTGGACTGTCCCACAGGTACAGATCACTACAAGCGAGTCTTCTTTGCCCTGAAACATAGCTTCAAAACAGGAAACTTGGCTGAGATGCTGGGAACTAAGCCATAGTTACAGCCCAGAGTCACAGGGCTTTCAGGATCTTTTCTGCACAGCAGGAAACCTGACTTGAATGTCCACCCCAGGGCTTCAGATTTTGGGTCTCTGACACTGTTGCTGGATAGACAGGGGGTCCACCAGAGAAGTGGGGTTGTGGAACAATGTCGGTTGCAATGCTGCAGGACAGGAATCCTGCTTTTCCAGTTTTCAGGAAGAGCTATGCAGGTCAAGGACAGTCTCCACCTTATAAATGGGATTTTATTTTGTAATTTTTGCAGTATCAGTCTATATCCCTTTTTCCTTTTCACTGATGTGTTCACAGGAAAGAAAGAAAAATGATAAAATAATAGAATATGGTCTCCCTGGAGCCTTCTCTTCTCCAAGCTGAACAACCCCAACTCCCTCAACCTTTCTTCATAGGAGAGGTGTTCCAGCCCTCTGATCATTTTTGTGGCCCTCCTCTGGAGCCGCTCCAACAGGTCCATATCCCTCCTGTGCTGAGGACCCTGGAGCGGGACACAGAACTCCAGGTGGGGTCTCATGAGAGCGGAGTAGAGGGGCAGGATCACCTCCCTCCACCTGCTGACCACGCTTCTTGCTATGCAGCCCAGGATACAGTTGGCTTTCTGGGCTGCAAGTGCACGTTGCCAGCTCAAGTGCAATTTTTTATCTACCAATATCCCCAAGTCCTTCTCCACAAGGATGGTCTCAATCCACTCATCTCCTAGTCTGTACTAATACTGGGGGTTGCTCCAATCCGGGTGCAGGACCTCACATTTGGCGTTGTTAATTTCTTGAGGTTTAGATTGGCTCACTTCTGAAGCCTGTCAAGGTCCCTCTATATGGCAGCCCTACCCTCAAGCATATCACCGATATATACATAACTATTCACATTAAATACATCTTTTATGTCACAGATAATTGCAATTTATTTAGTAGCCAGTAAGGATTCCCACGAGGACCTTCCTTGTCCATAGTTTTGTTAAAAGGCAATTATTAATTTCCTTAGATGGCTGTGGAGGTGCAGTATTCTCCTTTAGCATGCTAGTATTTCTTCAGTGTGATGTTTTTTTTCCATACTATCATTTAAGACGCATAAGACTGTGCTCTGTCAGCCATTACTCAAACCACATTTCATCACTCAATTCCGAGTACAATGTTGTTTTCAGGATCCGCGTCTGAACATGGGGTGAAATCCCTTAAAACATATTTTTAAAAAATCACTGATGGTCCCATCTTACTACCGCTAATCTGGTTCCACAAGGTCTGTTCGGTGGTGCTTTACTTGTCATCATGACGAAACTTTTTCTAACAGCCTTGGCAAGAGTGGTCACCAATCACTGGCTATGCTTTCACTGGGCATTTCAGTCATGTGACATGACTGTGCATTGACTTGGTGGCTTCCACATATCGCAAGGAGGATATAATACTTTCCCATGAACGATGCTTTTACAGAACTGTATCCTGTTATTCTTGCATGCCCCAGACCTGCAGCATCATCTTGAAAATACTCTGTTTTGGTGCTGGAAAATCTGAAGCTGTCAACAGAGTGGAATTAGAAAGACCACACATGTAAATCTACGTAATCCTTCAGAGGTTTTAAATGATCTCCGGTATTAACACCCCACATATTGTCAAATCTCTTGGACTAGCGACAGGCCAGTGGAAAGAGCAGGTTGGCAGTAGAGCTAGTCAGAAGTTTTCCAGCAAAGCAAATGCTGATCTGTTTATCCCAAAAGGCTTCATTTGAGGCCCAGTTGGAACTAACATATGTCAATAACATAAATTAAGGCATGGCCTCACCTTTTCTTCAGTGGCGTTCTGTGTGATTTCCTGCAGATTTCAGATTAATTTGTTGCCTAACAATTTACAGCAATGTCTGAGTTTTCTCTAAAATGAAAATTGCTGATATGTAGACAAATATGTTAACTTGCCAAAACCCCTCACCATTTCATTCATTTATCCTGCAGAAACAAACAAGATTTATTGGCATTTCTTTCTCTGCTTAGTACTTGGGACAGGAATTCTGTTATAGCATTATGGACAAAAAAAGTTAAAAATTCTTTTAGACTCTACTGGCTTTTCTATTATGTGCCAAGGAACATTTATGTGTCTAACTGCACCAGAACTTCTCCAAATTATATAACAGATACTTAAAAGAAGAGGATTATTGTACCATCAGCTAACAATTAGGCAGTATGAACTGATTCTGGCCAAATAGGCTGGAAGTGTTTTCATTTTCTGAGCCAATAGAACCTATCTATAGCATTCTATAATAAAACAAATTAATTAATTTAATCAACAAAACATAAATTCTAAAATGAAGCCTATGCCAAATGGTGTCTTATAACAATAAAATCTCGTTGAACTGGTTGGCCAGGTTATTCATATGGCTTCACGCTTTCCTACTTGCTGGCAAGCAACAGGCCTGCTTGGTTACTTCGAAGCTTCTGCTATATGGGGAGATTGCCATTCATTCATAGAGAAACTCTGGTGTCGTGCCTACTTCTCTGTAGCAGTTTTAAGCTTTTCATGTAAGACAAAAGCAAGTGTTTTATATTTGTCTGTCTTTGAAGAGAAAATGACAGAAAGGTGATGATGCTCCTGCTGTTAAAATCTAATGCAACGTCATAGGCTCTTCTTTACATGCACATGGTCCCAGGGGCTTACAAGCATGAACGTGAATGAAATTTCTCAACCCTTGACTCATGGGGTAAATCTATCCAGAGACATCAGACCACTAAAATGAATCTGCAGGAGCAAAAGGTCCACCAGGTCACTGCAGCAGTTCAAAGCGTGCTGGTGCCAGTCCCAGCACACTTACACCAGACCCAGAAATTACACAGATATAATAATTTTATTATTTTCACTTGCAAATTCTCAGTGATTTAAATTCATTATCAAACTGACACTCTCCTAAAGCTTTTTCTTGTGAGCTTGTCCCAGGTGCCTGATTGCAGTCATCAAACATACCGTACTAAGTATTTATATAAATATATCATAAAATAATCAAATATGATGAGCTATTCCCTTTGTTCCTTTATGTTGATACACTTTTCACAAAATATTTAGTATGCTTCTGAAAATGATGATGCCAGTGATAAAACTAGTTTGCAGTTTCATAGATAATTTATGGAAGTTATGAAAAATGAACCAAATTGTCATAACAACATGACAATGTGAACATTCATGTTTACATAGTGTCCACATACAATACAAATACTGAATATTAATATGAAATGAGAATTTATAAAATTTGCAATAAACATAATGCAGAAAAAATAACAACTTGATACAATCTCTGCTTATATTGCAACCTATAAACAGGTTTTACTTTATGAATGGCTTTGACATTTCCCTTAACGTGTATTGTTTTACATCTTTAACCACAAATCTTGGTATTTTTTAAATGTAAATTAGATCATATCTACCCTGTTTCTCCTTTTAGATAAACAGTCACTCTAACTCAAGAGAAGAGAGTCCACAGATAGCATTTTAAATGTACTTGGCACACATTCATCCCAAGGGGCGCAAGTGGCAAAAAATGTCTGGATCAGATTCTGCCACTTCTGTTCTCAGAAGGTAGCAATTTGTTTGTTCAGTAATTCTGTTGGCTTGCAGCAAACCAACACTCAGTCATTTGCCTAAATACAGGCATTTGTTGCTGTTTTGAGATACTCTGAGACACTCTCCTGGGGCAGGCAGATGTTACGCAGGATCTGTGGGAGACCCAGAACTTCATCATGGTCCCCCAGAGCAGCAGCTATGGCCAGGTAGGACACTATAGGGCACCTCAAATGACACTTCATGCTAACTTTTAGGCAATCAGATCACACCTATATTGATAGCCAGTAATAGATCTCTACCGAGGCCAGCCTTTGCCTCAAAGTGACAACAGAGAATGCGGTGTCTGTCTGCTACTTGTTTGTTCTGGTGGCATCTTCTCTGTGGTTCGTTGATATGTGGGAAACTGAATGAATCATGAGGTCTGTGCCTTTGCACCATGCTAATACCCTGAGAGTATTACAGTTATAATTATAATACTTGAACTGTGTTGATTTCAATAGTCTATTAATTACACTACTAGCAACTGGGAATGAGGCCTGAGGTTTTTCATTTTCCTAGTAGCTCCAAAGACCACTTCTTGTGCTACCTTTTCCCAAGCAACATCCGTAGGCATGCTGAACTGCAAGTTTAGGTAGCAAATCAGAAATGACACAGGACACTGGTTGCCTGTATACAACACTAAATTTGAAGCTTTGCGTCAAATTGTGAACATTGTCCAGTACTAGCTAACTGCTCACGGTTCTTCCTTAAAGTTTGGAGAGAGGCTGAATAGCACATTCCTTCATGGCAGAATTGCTCTTGGGTGTCTCCATCTCTGTATTTCTCTTATTTCTCTTTCATTCTCTTCATTGACTGTCTCAAGACCCCTGAAAGTTACAATCCTGACATTAGATACCCCAAAATGGTTTTCAAATTTAGACAAGATAAAAGTAGGCCTTAACGACTTGGGTTTGCCATTATATTGATGAATGGATGTTACATAAATACATTGCTGCTGTCTCTTTAAGGGTTAGTTAAGACTATCAAAGTGAAGATGTGAAGTACTGTTTAAGAGGTTAGGCATTTTTATTATTACTACCAGGAATGTGAATGTCAGAATTTTTGAAATATAAATATTTCAGCTGGATCTTGTAACCCGCGTCTTCTAAGGTGCATAGTGCACATGCTTTTTCATCACTTGGTAGGTAAATCATCCATATACTACCCACGGCTGTGGGTATCATAAACATAAGTGTTTTGCGTAATATTAAAACTTGAAATATTATCCAAATACCACTAATCTCCGAAAACATTGTAGAGGAACAAATGACTGAATTCAGTTATATGGCAAAAGGTCCCCTGCTACTTAATTCTGCACTAGCAAATGAGACACTACTGAAACGTGATACCACTTTCAGACTCCTTCACTGCACAGTACCCGGTATGCTTATTTCCAAGGACAAATCCTATGCAACTTAGCTCAAAGGGAGAAAACGTAATTTTTATTTTTGATAAGTAATTTCTATGCCTGAATTTTATCTTGCTTTTAGCCTAAGTGGTGTTGCTGTTCACAGCTTATTATTACTTTTACCACTCATCATGTAAAAACGTATTTTAATTTATTTTTTATAAATATTGTCTATGTCATGCACTATTTATGTCTATTTTAGAAAGCCTGGGCAAAAATGCACATGAATAGACTTCCTTCTAATTTGCAGAGGCTTTCTGAAGGCTGAAAAACTTTCAGGTGCAAATCAGACTATCTGCAGCAGTCTTCGGCTTATTTCTTGGCAAGTATGAACAGATCCATGGTAATCAATTCAAAAGGTATTAGAGCCATTATTGGTTGTAATTATCATGACACCTGAGTCCAGACTTGTGAAATAATTATTAAAGACATCACCAGTGTGCAAAGGTTTCTTTAATCATTGATTTTATATCAGTACGTGTTTAACAGATTTTGTGACTCTTAATATGAAGCTGAGTGCCTGTTTCACTTACAGAAACATTAAAAATAAGAATCAAAATTAAAAAAAAAAACCACCCTGTTATCATAAAGGCTAATCAAGAGTAAAGAATTAAGGTGAAGATACCATTGTCCTTCACGTTCCAGGGTTCGAAATCAGAGCTGACTTGTTTGAAAAATGTCAGTGTTATATATTGAAATAGCTTGCTGCCAAATAAAATATATGCAACAGGATTTATAGTGAGAGATTAAGGAAGGGGCCTTGGAGTCTCCTTTTTCTTAATGCTATATGTGTGCTGGACTCTTTTTATTTTTTGCAGCTGTGACCCTGAACATCTGAAACTGAGCATGCACTAGTCCCTATTGCTTCTTGTTGCCCCCACCAAGGGGTTAAGGAAAGATAGTAGCAATGGGAGTTTGGAGTATTTTGCCACATTCTCTTCTTCTGTAGCACCATGAGGTTTTGTTCTGGACACCTCTGTAAGGGCTTTTGCTCCAGCGTAACCTGTCTTTCTACACTGAGTGATTAGAAAAATCGGTTTCAAAGTTAAGCATCGAATGCTAAGCATTATTCCCTTCTGCCTCCCTCATACACTATTTTGTTCCATGTGTTACTGCATATGCTGTGTTTGGCCTAAAACTGATGTGTCCATTGATCTTCAGTGGTGATGAATGGAATGATGATGATGAATGGGCATCCTACAGAGATTAAAATCATTACACCTGTGGAAGATCAAACCTACGTACGTCAGGGAACTGAGGTCTTTTAACACCTGTCTTCTACGCAGTCTTGACATGTAGTGCTACCTGCCTTGAGCAGTGGGTCACAGTCTTTTATTAGTTAACTCCTCTTCCACCCTTTTGATCATTTTGACCTATTATATGCCTACTTAAAACTGGTTTCCTGTGGTTCCTGCAGCAGAGATCAAAAGGTGCATTTCATATCTTATGTGCCTATCAGGATCATCTCCAGCAGCAGCAGTCCTGAAGCCAAACAAATTGATGTGCAGGTCCCTAGAGCTGCAGTCACAGATTGTGCATTCTGGTGGGTGGCCAAAGAGGTATAACTTTATAAGCATATTAGATCACACTCCTGATCATTTTTTTGTGTGTGCAAGATGCAAAATGTCTTTAACCATGCCTTCTTTTGGCCCTATATACCAAAAGGAAGGTGAAGCATAGATCTAAGGCTCAGCAGTTTTGATGTCACTGATTTAAGAGAGTGAATCTAAGAGTTAGGTAAAAAACCTTGTGAGTAAGGGATAACAGCAAGTAATGAGTTCCTAAAAACCTCTGGCTAGCTGCAGAGAAAGGTTATATAGAAGAGATTTTGCAGAACTGACTGAAGAAATCCAGCTCTGAAAAAAAAATAGCAGTAGTGATATTGCTGTCTTGTAACTATTTTTAACTAAAGAGCTGAATAAAGATGGAAAAATAAAAAGAAAAACAAAAAAAGTTCTCATCCTTATTTTGTATCATATCAGAGGTTGATATCTCTAGTTTCTTGACATCTTCCACTGTACCTTTTGTTGTTGCCCTTTTTTTTTTTACCCATTTCCAGGTGGTGGTGGTTGTTATTATTCCAGTTAACTTCACTCCTTTTCCATTTTTTTTTCCTTCAGAGAAGCAATAAGGTGTGGGAGATAAGTAACACAGCTGAAACTGATGATGAGCTGAGTGTCATGGGAGAAAAATGATCCTGCATGTATGAGCTACCTCAGTAGAAAAACATATTAATTGCCAAACTAGAGAACAGGAGAGAGGAAGTGTGAGTCAAAGTTGTAGAAAATGTGTGAATCTAAATGACTGCAGGTGTATATCTATGCTGCTTTTGGCTGTGATAGAGTTAATTTTCTTCATAGCAGCTAGTACGGGGCTATGTTTTCGATTTGTGCTGAAAACAGTGCTGTTAATGCAGAGGTGTTTGAGCTCTTGCTGGGCAGTGCTTACAGAGAGTCAAGGCTTTTTCTGTTCCCCACCCCACCCCACCCCACCAGCGAGTAGGCTGGGGGGGCACAAGAAGCTGGGAGTAGGGAGAGCTGACCCCAACTCACTGAAGGGATATTGCATACCATGTGAGGTCATGCTCAGTATATAAAGTGTGGGGAAGAAGAAGGAAGGGCTGGGAGGGAGGATGATGACACATTTGAAGTTGTGGTGCTTGTCTTCTCAAGTGTCTGTTATGTCTGATGGAACCCTTCTTTCCTGGAGATGGCTGAACACCTGCGGACCAATGGGAGGTAGTGAATGAATTCCTTATTTTGCTTTGCTTGTGTGTGCAGCTTTTGTTTTACTTATTAAGCTGTCTTTATCTCAACCCGTGAGATAACTCACTTTTACCCTTCCAAATCTCTCCCCCATCCCAACTGGGGGGAGTGAGTGAACATCTCTGTGGTGCATCGTTGCTGTCTGGGGTTAAACCATGATGGTCCTTTTTGGTGCCCAGCATGGGGCTCAGTGGGTTCAAGATAATGACAGATTGGACTGGAACGTGCTAGATTGAATTTATAGCTGATTTTAAACTGATTAAATTGTGCAGCTCCCATGGGAAGTGACAGAAGTCCTTGCACAAAAAGAAGGCTTGGTTCTTCCAACCATCTGTGAAATAATAGCCACTTTTCTTGGCTGATGAAATTTTGTAACAGTTCGTCCATGCTGTGTCTGTGTATGTATATATACAAATATGCGATATACATGTAAGTATATGTATATACATACATATATTCAGAAATGACCCTCAAGAGGGAGACAGTGGTCTAGATCCACCTATTCTGGACCGAGTTCCAGAAAGTGTTTTCTCCTCACCATCTAATCTGCTATATGTAGAGCCATCCCCTCTCCAATGTGAAACCATTTGAATAAATCACAAAAGTTCTGGACAATATTAATACTGTATTTTCATAACAAATGGTATTTCTGATAAGGGAGGCAAAGGGGTGGCACCAGGACTCTTCTTCATGCAGCAGTCTCCCTTTCTTCATTGTGCTGAATTCAGCTGAGCTGCTGAAAGAGAAAGTGTGCTTCAAATTATTTGTCCTAAAATGTTTTTTAGTGTGCCCTTCTCTATTTATCTACATTTATGTGAGCAGTATAAATAAAAATAATTCATGGTGTTAGAAATAAAGCGTGGCTTACTGAAACTAATCAGAAGATAGGACTAAGGATAGAAAGAATTAAGTGAGATGATATCTTTATCATATCTTCTTAATAAGTAATCTGTAAATCTAAATAGCTATTCATTTGCTATTATGTACCATGCAAAATGGCAGCAGTATCTACAGTGCATGGATTGCTAGTTGCGCATTCACTAAAGCAGAGGGAGAAAATCCAGACAGGCTGATTAAACTGTTTGACACTGTCTTAAAAACTGAAAGCTGAAATATTTTCCTACTTTAAAAAAAAAAAAGTACGGAGAATTTAGAAAAATGTCCCACTAAAATAACTAAGTGTTTGTTGACACACTAGATTGGGGAAAAAAAAAAAAAAAGAAAAAAAAAACCCACATGTTTTCACAAATGGAAATGTATAAGAATTGTACTATTTAGGATCCAAATCAAAAGTAATTGAAGGAAAATTACAATCATTAGAAAAATAATTCAATAGGATAGTCAAAGTATTTCACCTATCCAAAGCAGATATCCAAATGGATATGACATTATTTAGAAGTATCAATATGTAAATACAAGGATGTGATAAAACATACTTTCACCGAAACGGAGTTCAGAGCGAGGACAAAAATGCCACGTCTGTGTAGTACTTCTGCTGAAGAAAGTGACAGAAACCCATCGATGCACATTTGCAATAGTAGTGGATTGCACCATGCAAAGGAAAAGAAACGCCCATGCCTAAGGAAGATAATTACATTAGACATTATGTTTGAGTACACCACATAGGCAAACAGTGAAGCAGTGGGAGTAATACAGTTGGAGAACACCTACAAGGAGAGAGTTTTAGCAACAATTATTCTGTTTTGTAACCAAACAGTATAAGGAGAAGGAAAATGATGAAGCAAGCTTAAACGCCTTGGTACTACTCTTCTGGTAACTAATATCTTCCCAGTTATTTCTAGAAGAAATAATTCTAACATTTACAGCTGGCACTGGGACTGAATCAATGACATTCTGGAGAAAAACTATAGGAAAATTCTACCTCTTTGCACAACAAAAATATTGTCCACATCCAGGATGTGGACAGCACCTGTTACACAAAGTGGGAGAACGAAAAGTTAAATGCAAAGAGAATTAAAAACATCAAAATAAAATTCTGTTAGCAAACCAATATTGAGACTTGTTACTAGAATCTATTGAAAGGTATTGTGCCCTGGAAAAAATCAGAAATTATTCTTTTAAATGAATCATGTAGTGTATCACAGTATCACAGTATCACAGTATGGTAGGGATTGGAAGGGACCTCAAAAGATCATCTAGTCCAATCCCCCTGTCGGAGCAGGAACACCTAGACGAGGTTGCACAGGAAGGTGTCCAGGCGAGTTTTGAATGTCTCCAGAGAAGGAGACTCCACAACCTCCCTGGGCAGCCTGTTCCAGTGCTCTGTCACCCTCACTGAGAAGTTTCTTCTCAAATTTAAGTGGAACCTCTTGTGTTCCAGCTTGAATCCATTACCCCTTGTCCTATCACTGGTCGCCACTGAGAAGAGCCTGGCTCCATCCTCATGACATTCCCCCTTTATATATTTATAAACGCTAATAAGATCACCCCTCAGTCTCCTCTTCTCCAAACTAAAGAGACCCAGCTCCCTCAGTCTTTCCTCATAAGGGAGATGCTCCACTCCCTTAATCATCTTAGTTGCCCTACGCTGGACTCTCTCCAGCAGCTCTCTGTCCTTCTTGAACTGAGGGGCCCAGAACTGGACACAATATTCCAGATGCGGTCTCACCAGGGCAGAGTAGAGGGGAAGGAGGACCTCTCTCGATCTGCTAACCACCCCCCTTCTAATACAGCCCAGGATGCCATTGGCCTTCTTGGCCACAAGGGCACAGTGCTGGCTCATGGTCATCCTGCTGTCCACCAGGACCCCCAGGTCCCTTTCCTCTACACTGCTCTCTAACAGGTAGCTCCCCATCCTATACTGGAACCTGGGGTTGTTTCTGCCCAGATGTAGGACCCTACACTTTCCCTTGTTGTATTTCATTAAGTTATTCCCTGCCCAAATCTCCAGCCTGTCCAAGTCTCTCTGGATGGCAGCACAGCCCTCTGGCGTGTCAGCCACTCCTCCTAGCTTAGTGTCATCAGCAAACTTGCTGATAGTACACTCAATTCCCTCATCTAAATCATTAATGAATATATTGAATAATATGGGCCCCAGTACCGACCCTTGAGGCACTCCGCTGGTTACCGGCCTCCAACTGGACTCTGCCCCATTGACTACGACTCTCTGGCTTCTCTCCTTCAGCCAGTTCGCAGTCCACCTAATTATCCGGTCATCCAGTCCACACTTCCTCAGTTTAGCCATGAGGATGCTGTGGGAGACCGTGTCAAATGCTTTACTGAAGTCAAGGTAGACCACATCCACCGCTCTGCCATCATCCATCCACCTCGTTATTTCCTCATAAAAGGCTATGAGGTTGGTCAAGCATGACTTCCCCTTGGAAAAGCCATGCTGACTGCCCCTAATAACCCTCTTATCCTTGATATGCCTTGAGAGGGCACCAAGGATAAGCTGCTCCATCAGTTTCCCAGGGATGGAGGTGAGGCTGACCGGTCTATAGTTACCCGGGTCCTCCTTCTTGCCCTTTTTGAAGACTGGAGTGACATTTGCTTTCCTCCAGTCCTCAGGCACCTCGCCCGTTTCCCAAGACTTGGTAAAGATGGTGGAGAGTGGTCCAGCAATGACTTCAGACAGCTCCTTCAGCACCCGCGGGTGCATCCCATCCGGACCCATGGATTTATGGATGTCCAGGTTGCTTAACTGGTCTCTGACCCAGTCCTCATCAACTAAGGCAAACCCATCCATTGACTTGACTTCATCTGGGGTCTCAGCAGAACAGGACTCCTCAGGACAGCCCCCGACAGAGTAGACAGAGACAAAGAAGGCATTCAATAGTTCTGCCTTCTCTGTATCTTCTGTCACCAGGGCACCCACCCCATTCAGTAGTGGGCCTACATTGCCTCTGGTGTTAGTTTTATCTGCCATGTATTTGAAAAAGCTCTTCCTGTTGTCTTTGACCCCTCTTGCCAGGTTTAACTCTAAGGAGGCCTTAGCTTTCCTAGTTGCCTCTCTACATCCCCTGACAGCAGCCCTGTACTCCTCCCAAGTGGTCAGCCCCTCCTTCCATGATCTATAAACTCTCTTCTTCCACTTGAGCTTGCCAAGCAGTTCCCTGTTTAGCCACACAGGTCTCCTGGCTCCCTTCCTTGACTTCCTACGTGTCGGGATGCTCTGATCTTGAGCTTGGTAGAAGCAGTCCCTGAATGCTGACCAGCTATCCTGGGCACCTTTACCTTCAAACAGCTTTGTCCACAGGATTTCCCCTAGTAATTGTTTGAAAAGGCCAAAGTTTGCCCTGCTGAAGTCCAGGGTTGCGATTCTGCTTGCTATTCTGCTTCCACCAGCCGAGATCATGAACTCCACCATCTCATGGTCGCTGCAGCCAAGGCAGCCTTCAACCTTTACTCCTTGCACCAGACCCTCCTTGTTAGTGAGGACGAGATCCAGCAGTGCACCTCTCCTAGTCGGCTCCTCCACCATTTGCATCAGAAAGTTGTCATCAATGCATTGGAGGAACCTCCTAGACTGAGGCTGGCTGGCTGTGTAGTCCTTCCAGCAAACATCCGGAAAGTTAAAATCCCCCACGACAACCAGGGCCTGTGACTGTGAGGCCACTCTCAGCTGCCCATAGAAGGCCTCATCAACTTCCTCCCCCTGATCTGGTGGCCTGTAATAGACACCCACAACAGTGTCACCCCTGCCAGCCTGTCCCTTAATCCTCACCCACAGACTCTCAACTTGCTCCTCAACTGAACGTGGACAGTACTCGGTACATTGTAGTTGCTTTCTCACGTAAAGGGCAACTCCACCACCTCGCCTGGCTGGCCTGTCTTTCCTGAAAAGGACATAGCCACCCATGACCACATTCCAGTCATGTGAGCTGTCCCACCATGTCTCTGTAATTGCCACCAGATCATAATCTCCTGACCGAACAAGAGTTTCTAACTCTTCCTGCTTATTCCCCATGCTGCGTGCATTGGTGTACAGGCATTTCAGGGAGCGGGCTGAGCACACTGATTTCACCCTATGGGTGTGGGAGGCCTCCTGGCCTTTATCAATTCTGGAGTGCTGCCCCACCAATGCAAGCTCAGTAACAACCCCACCCTGTCTCTGAGATTACTGAAGATTCGAGACTGCTATGCATATGCAAAAAAAAATCTGTATGTGACATCTTCCAAAGTCTGGAGAGAAGGAGTACACATTACCAAGTTCACAGTCTTTCAATGGAGAAAGGAACCACTGGAGGAGCACAACTCAGCAAATCCGGTACAAAATATGAAAGTCCAAACTTGCACCATTCCTTGGAAAAACAAAACAAACTAAAACAAAAACTAGCAACCTGTCCACCTTGGATCACACAGAGAAAATTGAGCCCAGTTTTTTACCCAGTGAAGAGTATGCCCATCCAAGCCATAAGCAGTCAGTTTCTCCAGGAGAATGCTGTGGGAAACAGTGTCAAAATCTTTACTAAAGTCTAGGTAGGCATCGTCCACAGACTTTTCCTTGTCCACTAAGTGTGACGTTTTCTCAAGAAAGAGATTGGGTTGGTCAGGCAGGACCTGCCTTTTATATACTCATGCTGGCTGGGCCTGATCACCTGTACCTGCCACATCATGGTATTCAAGATGTTCTGCTCCATAACTTTCCCTGGTACCAAGGTCAGACTGACAGGCCTGTAGTTTCCCGGATCCTCCTTCTGGCCCTTCTTGTAGATGAGTGCCACATGTGCTAAATTCCAGTCAACTGGGTCCTCCTCGGTCAGCCAGGACTGCTGATAAATTGTGGAAGAAAAATCCATCAAGGACTATTAGGCCCAAAGCTACCATCCTTGGCTTAATAAGTCTCAGTGCTGTGGGCTGGGAAGTATCACCTTCTGCTTGCCCTGTTCTTATATGGTTCTCTAGCTGTCTGTTGTTGTGCACTGTTGGAGTTGGGAAAGAGACCATTGTTCTGACCCAGTTTGGCCAATTTTGCGTGTACAGGTGGAGACTATTGGCACCAATGCAGAAATAATTATTCTTTAATTAAAAAAAAAAAAATCATGTATATACATGGTAGAACAGCAAGACCTGTAACAAATTACAAAATCTTAGAGAGCATTCTGGACGACGTTCCAACTTGTGCACCACTTCTGGACATGATCTTACAGCCACAGAGAGATGCAAGTTGACGATGAACAGAAGCCATAAAAACATCCTGGAATAGACCTTTTTTCATGTAGTTTCACAGAAAGAAAGTACATACATCAAAGTCGCTTGGAGAAATTACAGTACATGTTACCTCAAACAAGATTTTGAGCAACTTTCTTAGAGATAAGAACCTAAAAATAATGCAAAGAAGCTTTCAAAACAAATGCTAAGCTTGGTGTGTCTATTACAAGCATAACATCTTTGCCTTTATTTTGGACAGTCTTTTTTAAATAAAAAAGCCAAGTTGACAGAGTAGTGCTAAAAACAAAAAAAAAAAAGGTACTACCAGAGATAATCATGACAATTCAGTCTGTTTTGCTCACTGTCCAAAGTATATCCATGGTGAAAAGCGTAACGGAAAAAAATGTACAAATATTCAAGAAGTCAGCCAAGAAAGATGAGGATAGTAAAACTATTTACTTCAGCTTTGCAAAGCATCTAATTGTACCTGTGGAAACCAATGCTTCATTTGAGCACAGACTGAGGAGCTGAAAGGTTATATCAGTACTACCTGCAGAGTAGTCTCTTCCCATGTGCAGTTGGTAAGCACAGCCAGTGTTCAGGATAAATGGAAGAAGACTAAAATCATTCTAACATGGTATGCACACATCACTCAAATGTTTCATGGAAATTTCTGGTATATCAAAGTGGAGTCCCAATAATTAGTGGCATGGTAGCTGAACTGAATGGGTTATATGAAACACGAACAGCAAGTACACACCTATTTGGCTAAGGCCACAGGGACCGCAGTCTGCAGGCAAGACCACCTCCAGTGGGTGACAACAGCATGTGAGAAAACCCACTGTTACGCTATAAATCTCTGAACTCCAGTTCATCTGAACTCCAATTTATCTCCAGTTATACTGGAGATAAATTACATTCCAGCCAGGAGGCAGTATAGATGTTAGAATAAGCTACTCTGTACCTACAAGTGTAAGAAAAGACTTGCTCTAGATATGGGCAAAAATTCAAAATCAAAGAGTGACAGTGCCACAACAGCTAAGACTGATATCCAGGGAGGTTGGAAAGGGTGTCTTAAAGTGTCTTTTCACCACAGAGAACAGCCGATCAGTGCCGATAAATGGAAGAAGTTCCTTGAAGAGGCACCCCGAAAGTGTGGTTTGTCCTTTCTCATTTTTTTTTCTCTTTTTTCTTTTTTTTTTTTTTTTTTCTTGCTGTGCGTAAATGATCCACAAATTGTAAATAAATAGGGTGGAAAGATGGGAAGCTCTCACTAGTTTACCCAGTGCTTTGTAGATCTGGGAGTAATCTAAAGAGAGGCAATAATGGCATAGACCTATGTGCTCCAAAGATGGTATTGCCCTCATCCTCACCAGAAGACCCTAGTGTCTGGAAAAGATGATCCAGCAGAGCAGAGCAGTTGGTTCAGGATCAACTGAGTAAGAAGTCTGCTTAGCTAAAAGATGAGAATGTTTCAAGTTACTTGGGAACCGTTAGTTGCTAGGGAATCAGACCACACGACAGCATTGAATGTTCCAGGTAATAGGAACCAGGGAGAAGTTACTCCACAATAATGTTTTTCATCCTCCTTTGAGGAAATTCTGATATCTGTCCTCTGCTCAAGAACTACCTTCTCTTGAATACTCCAAGCCTTGTTTTTACAGGATTAAATGAAAATCCCAAGAAAGGTGCAAGCAGTATGGTCTGCAATAGTGCATCTCAGAGCAGCAAAACGCATGTGCAAACACATCTCCTCTTTTTGCTTAGTTGTGTTAGAATTTGGGGGTCAGGCTCTATGACACTTTTCTCAAGGGCTCTCTCTGAATTCCGTCTTCATCCAAAGATGTGACAGCTTGGGACATTCTCATTCCCTTCCCTCTCCACTTCAACCTGATTAGGAAGAAACTAGAAAACTGGAATCTTGGCCTGGCTCTCAGTAGTCCGAAACTGAGGGTCTTTATGTAGGGTGCAGTGTAATTGTGTAAAAAAAAAAAAAAAAGTGACTCTAAGTATTACATAAGTTAAAATTTTAAAGGTTTACCTTTGAATATGAAGAGATATAAATCCAGAACTGCAGAGGGCATGTTTCAGAGAGGCAAGAATTTTATAAAGGTGAAGTAAGGAATTGAGGTGTGAAAGTTTAATCAGAGAGAGGAAACCAAATGCAAAGGATTGAACTTCTCCGGTACTGAATTTGAATTAAACAGCAATGTCTATGTATTTTCAGATGGACTGTTCATGTTTCACATTGCTGAATATTGTGCGATTCCTGAAGAGTTAATAACAGATAATGGCTTGGAAGTAATTTATTTCAGAAAGTCTTCTAGATATATCTATTCAAGCTACCATATCGAATTCATACTATTTACAGTTTATCAATCTATCTTTAAAAGTCTGTGAAGATAACAAAGCCCTTCATATTTAAAAACTCACATAAGATTCAAAAGATTGTTAGTGCTTAGTAGGGTTACGAGTGAAGTTAATTGAGAAATTAAAACGTTGACAGCCAGGGAAAAAAAAAGAATAAAGAAAATTAAAACAAAAAGGAAAGATGCTTCAGCCATTCTTTCGGCTGCCTTTAGCTAGAATATCATGATGCTTCCTAGAGTGCTCCATTAGTTTCATCATTGGAGTGAACTTTATGGAAGGAAGAATAAAATCTTCAGTGACAAATACCTAACAATCTTCTGGAGCCAAAGAGCTGTGCCTGCCAGGGAACTAGAACAGAAGAGGGGGGGGGGAAAAAAGGGGGGGTGGTGGTGGGAGAAGAAGGAGACGTTAGAAGCAGTGAGCAGGGTTACCCATGTTGTAAAGGGAAGAGAACGTGAGACTGGAAACCGGAAGTGAGTGGCAGCCTGCCAAGGCAACAGTTAACGCCATCTGCGACAAGGCCAGAAGTCAGAACCATCCTTGAAAGTAACCCCCACAGAAGATATCTAAACAGAACCACGGAGGGCACTCTCTCTGCTTCATGAGGATACTCAATATGCTGCTGGCAGTCTTCCTTGCCAGGGCCGCGCGCAGGCATGGTGTGTGGCGGGGATGCCGCTCCGCGGTGGAGGGGCGGCCCCTGCTCCCTCTCACAGGGCACCCAATGCACACGCCATGCGGGGTGCTGCCCACGGGCCCCAGCCATCCCAGGCCACCCTCTGCCCAGTCCGAAATGGGACAAAATGGCACCAGCCTATGGAGGGGCCGCCCCTGCTCCCTCTCACAGGGCACCCAACGCACACGCCATGAAGGGTGCTGCCCACGGGCCCCAGCCATCCCAGGCCACCCTCTGCCCGGTCCGAAATGGGACAAAATGGCACCAGCCTATGGAGGGGCCTGCTGGCAAGCACAGGGTAGCAGCAGAAGCAACCCAGATACAAAAGGCATTGCCTGGAGGGGAAGGGAGGGCTGGGGCATCAAGGGGACACCCTGCCTCGGGAGCAGCAGTGAGGCAGGTGTGCTACACATGGATCTTGGGCTTCTCTGTTTGTGGATGTGGCAGAGAGAGATTTAAGGATTCTGATTCTGAATTATTGCCAGGTTTCACTTGCACTGGGTTTTCTTTCTTCCTACCCCCCTTCCCCCCCAAAAATATTGGAAAGCAGTGTAGCATCCAGCAAACAGTGGCCTCAGGTACATGATCTGTATCAAATGACCGAGACAGCAAATAGAGTCCAGTCTCACCAGCACTTCAGTTTATCATGCCTGGCAGCCAGCCTTTTGGAAAGATTTTATGTTCTTTTCTTTTTTCCTTTTTTTCTTTTTTTGCTTTTTCCTTTCCCCTCCCTGCCCTCCCCATTTTTGTCTTTTTTTTTTTTCTTTAAGTGCATATATATTCTGTCTTGTTCCAATACAGTGTTATAGGAGGCATATGGGGAGGGGTCTTGAAACATTTCTGTTCTAATAATCTTCTTCCAGAGAGAAAGAACAGGGCAAAAGGCTAGTGAGAAATTTATTGTCTAGTGTGCAGTGTGTAATTACCATAACTTACAAAAAAAAAAAAAATTCCACATGTTGGTGTGTTTGATTTAATGCCATCAGAAGTGTAAGGTTACATGAAATAAATGGCTAATTGGGTTAATTTAATAGCAGGTTAAATCTTTCTTTTATTTTGTGCTAAAGGAACATTAAAATGGTGCAGTTTTCAAGTGGTCTTGGAAAAGTAAAGTAGAGTTTCTTGATAAAAAAAATATATAGTGTTCCTACTGCTCGGTTTATGGTGGGAGTTACTGGCATTTTGCCAGTTCACCGCATGAAAATCTAAGCTGCCTGTATAAGTACAGAATTTAGTGTTGGGTCTTAAGGTTTTGGTTGGCATGTTGCCAAAGATGTTATGTATTTAGCTGGGAAAATTGCCTAGAAGTTAATTGAGAGGAAAACACTAATATACATTCTCCACCACCTTAAAAAATGCTATGGATATGCATATGTTGCTGATCCTTGATAAGAGATGAGTGTTTGCAGTAAAGAATTAGTTTAAATTTGGTCCAAAAATGGGCTAGATTGAGTTTTTCAAGCCTCTTCATTCACTAGTACTATTATTGTTTACCCTCGCTTTTTAATCTTCCTGTTTGCACCATCCTTGGATGGGCCAGCAGTGGGCCACAAAGTGACCACAGTCGTCTTTGGAGTGTGCAGAGCTGGGGCGCAACAGCTTTGTGCCACCTCTGAGTACCAGATGAGAGTAATTCTCCCCCTCTCCCCCCGAATTCCTCTGCTTGTGACAGCCCCAAAGCTTATGGTGTGGCTGCTTGTCTTACTGCCACCAACATCCAGTAAATCCCGGAAGCTCTGATTATAGAGTGGACACTAACACTTAAACCACTTAAGAGCAGCAGATGACATTTTTCCTGCTATGTGACTCGCCACACAGCACGCTCCCGCCTGGCGGAGCATCTCAGGAGCACCGCGTGCCTGGAAGAGCCCCATTGCGTGGGGCGGTGAGACCTCAGCAATTCGATGATTTTTCATATTGCTGGAAAAATTAGGCTTTTTTCATCTCAGTAAGCGAAACGACATCTTTAAACTGTACCGAGCCAATCTGCAGCAGCAGCCCTTAAGTGGTTAATAATCACATCTGTAAGTAGGCTCCAGATGGGACAATAGGCTACCTTTTGGAGTAAGGAGGCTGGGAGGCAAGAGGCACAGGAAAAACAAAATTAGGAGGTACGCTGAAAGCAAATGAGGAAAAGGCTTTCTTCCAATTGTGACCAGCTGTCTTCTTTTGTACACCCACTGGATGCTCCTGATGCAGTGGGCTAGAACAGACATGAGCAAAGTAGAAACAATGACATTTCGCTACTGTATGAATTCCCTCTCCCTTCATTTAATCCTGTTCTTATTGGGGCCTTGTGCTGAAAGCTGATAATTTTGATGGCCCCTGAATAAAGCCAGGAGCTTGAATTCCTGCCACCAGCCCCTTTATAATGAATAGGACTAATGAATGCTAGTAAGTGGTAGGAATCTGTGACCAGCTGCATCAAGGCAGGTAATACAGCTCAGATTTAATTGGGAGCAGGTATTGGAAGGCTGTATTACTTTAATTGGTGAGGGGGTTTTCTAAATGGAAAGGACAAAGTATAATGGACAAATTGTGCTGTACAATAGCACTTAAGCCGGGATTGTATGCATTCGTTAATCTGTTGAGGAATGAGGCAATTCTAAACAATTTTCTCAGTGAAACCAACTCCAGAAAGCTTGTCCCTTTTGTTCTCCCTTGGGAAAATGCAAGATTGAAACAGAAAATACCTTTACCGAGGCAATCATTTGCCACGTGTGGAAAGCGGATACAGCTGTAAACTATGAAAGAGGGATCTTTGTAGTACAATAAAGGATGGAAAAAGAGATAAAGCTGGGGATAAGAGTGGGCCTGTCACTGCATCCAAAGGAGGAATAAAGTGATGACATTTACAGTGACAGATGAGACTGTAAAGAGAACTCAGGACAATTTAGAGAGGGAAATTTGATATTTAAAAGAAAGGGCTCTGATAATTAAAAGTAGCATTACATTAAACTGTTACGCATGTCATTAGTGACAGAAGGGAACTGGTGCCTTTTGAAAAGTTAATGATTCGCGCAGACCTGCTCTTGAAACTTTGTATGTAGTAAAGTTCACTTGAACACAGCATACTGTATGCAACGCAGCATAAATTTTCTCGGTGTTTCACGGTGGGAAATAAGAAAGTTATATGATAATATGGAAGGTGTACTGTAAATACCATATGCCAATGTGTGTACAGTGTGGGTGTGTGTGTGTAGAATCGTTGTACGCTGGAGGTCCAAGGTAGAGTTGAAAACTCAGCATATATAAATATTGTCAAAAATGCTCATTCTGCGGAATCCTTGGAAAAGGCAGGGTGTCTTTTTCTCAAGGCACAAGTTCACAGGTTTTATTTTTGCCTTGTTTGTGTTTAGCTAGATCTGTTCAACCTAGCGTGCCTATGGCAACAGAAGATAGCTTAAAGAATAACCTGTAAAGGTGGAGTGTATTTAAAGTGAAACAACGCAGCGCATACAGCCAATTTATGTGACTGCTGCAGCTGTAATGGGTTAAGAGAGATTTTGTAACTCAGTTCTTCTAGCAGGGCTTTTGCTCTGGTGTACTTCGTTACAGGTGGGAAAACGAGAAGGATTGGATGTCCTTCAGAGTTCATGTAGGCCGGGCAGTGGGAGGAGAAAAACAAAACGAAGCTGAAAGTGAGTGTTGAATGGGCTTTCCCAGGATCCCCAGGTGGGTTTCATGTATTGCCTAGTGCTGAAAATGAGACAGATTCAGCTTTCTGTACCAGTTGTAAAGGCCGAATTATCTTACGCTTACTATTGTTTGCGACTAAAAGTCAATACACAAAGGTGCAGCTTATTTCAGAAATTCTTTGTCAGGAAGAACTATTTTGTGTTCTTCAACATTTTATCATTTTTACAGATAAGGATAGAATTTGGTCTCAAACTCACAAAATATTTATATATACGCATAAGGTAAATTCTAAATTAAAACTGACATGCAAGAGTGACATTATTAAATTCTAAAAAAGAGCGTGAAATTAATACTTATCCATTTGTGTGAAGAAGGATCGAAAATGTTTTTGCAGAAATCTGCGGTTAGCACTGTGTGAACTGTAGCAAAGTTTGCCTGAAAGTAGGTGAGGTACACAACAAAATAATCTATGACAGGAAAACAAAATGACACCCAGGACTACCTACGTGATGAGCTATCATTTCCTTAGCTCTCTAAATAAGATGTTTGAGTAGTGACAGACACAGAAGAATGCAGCTGGAAAATAACTTAGATTTAAAAATAAAACATTATTTATGGGATCTGAGCAGACTCTTTGAAATCCTAAAAAGATGTACTGATCAATCACTGAAAGTGTCCTAAGATCAATTTTATGCAATAATGTTTATCTGATATGGGGAAAATAAGGCAGCTTAATGCCACCTTGTCTCCTGTCATATAACATGTGTTATTCCTGTTGAGCCTTTCTATCCCTAATCATATGACATTAAACAGCATTCAGAGAAACTTACTTTGCAGAGGAAAAAGAAATTTCTTTCAAAAGCACCTGTGTTCCTGATTTTTACAAATAAATAACAGCTAGAAAGTGCAGTGACTTTAGTAGGATGCTTGGATATTTCTAAGGAAGTTGGGACCACAAACTTGAAGTAACTAGTCATTATCCACTCTCTCTAAGGCTCAGATAAATATCTAAACACAAAGAAAAAAATAATCTTTTTCTCTTCAGCCTGAAAAAAAAATAGCCACATTTCATTAAAGTTTGGATAGTTTGCTTTCTCCGTCTGTGCGTGTGTGTGTATATATTTAAGTATGTGTTTGAAAGAAAAAAAAAAAAGTTTTGAGATGTGATGAGCGTTGAAGTTAGTTCTGAAAATAGTAGCCCTGTCACAAAGCTTCATTATCTATATCTGCTTGCTACTATCACTAACTTATTCTTCGGACTAGATCCTTGCATTCCCTGCATGACCTAAAGGAACCTTAAGGAAAACAAAAACCAACAGTTAATTTACAAATTGAGAAAGGTCAGAGATCAGTGTGCCTTGGCACCGAAGTTCTTTAGAAGATAGGCATGTGTCATGTCCTACATTTCCTAGTTAATGTGCATCAATTGTGACCTTAAAAAGCCAGTTCTGTGGTCTTCAGAATCAAGAGTTCTTCCTGGCACGCAGCCTTCACAGCAAAGCTGGAGTGCAGAGCTGGGGGGCCTCTCTGATGTGCAACGAAGCCACCACGTTGTTTTAGAGTCGTCAAGCAGCTGCTTTGTGGTAGTAATAGCTGCTTATTACTCATCTGTGTTAGGTGAGGTTGGGAGAAAAGCCAGCACTAGGTAGTTGTGTGTCCCCTCACAGATCCCAAAACAGATGTTGCCACACTGCTTTGTGGCACACGGACATTAATAGAGTTCTTCTGTTTCTGGAACACCCATGGTTTTCTGTGCAAAGTGGCGTACAGCACTGCTTACTTATTCTTGCTTCTCAAAGAAAAAAATCTGTTCATTCATAAATAAAGTATATTAATTATCTTCCTGAAGTGCTAATCTTCATGAAATGTATTACGCTGTCTGATGTAGGTGAGACTGAAAGGAGACACTGCCAGTGTAATGACGTGTGGTCTGCATGTTGGCAGAACTTAAGGACACAGTCCGCCACATGGGCAGCTTAACACGTTCTCTATCTTTGTGCCACTGTTTTTGGAAAACTGATGTTTTTGATCTCCTTCTTTCGGCAGCTACTCTGTAAAGGACAGGCTAATGTCTGCCCCTTCCACTAGTCAGCATCATTAAGCGACTGAGTGAGCAACTTCTGAGCGCTCGTTTAGCTGCAACTTCTGCAGCTGGGGCAGCAGCCTCCATGCAGTTCCCATCATGTCTGGGTTGCACAGGGAAAAAGCCATGGGAAAAAGGCAATCTCTGCTCTCACCAGGATGCCAGCATCTCTGCTGGGTGAGCCCAGCACTGCGAGAGACGGGGAGTGCCCAAGCTGATCCCTGGTGTGACTCCCAGAGCCAGCCAGGGTCCTCTCAGTGGTCCCCTCAAGGAAATGCTGCGCTGCACTATCCCTAGGGTAGGAGTGTTTGCGAATGGCCCGATTCACCTCAAGTGACTCTCTTTCTTATAAAGAAATGAAGGAATGCTTCATGTGGTAGAAGCTGTAGAAAAGAGGATAAATAAAATCTGAGAAACCAATGGAAAAGTAGTCTATTGAATGCAAATCAGTCACTGGAATTTACATCCAAGATTTTTCTCGTTGCTGCAGATCTTTGAGGTTTTGCTATATTCATTTTGCATCGGGAAATTCTTAAGCTGGATAGATACTTATCTGCCTCTACATATATAAGATTAAAACAAAGTGGTAGTCATGAGGTAACGTACATTAGTTTTCCCTGTCTCTCCTTATTTTCTTGTAAGTGGCAGAGTTAGACTTCCACAGCTTATTCTGATTACTTCTCTCCTGATTTCATACTTTCAAAATAAAGCATAAAATAAAGCATATTCAGCTTCCTAGGGTAGTTTTGGAGAGAAAGAAAGAAACAGAGAATACCTTTGCTGCCACAGAAATGAGTTTTCTCTGTATGCAGATGTGTTGAGACCATTCAACTAGGTCCAGTGTAAGTATGTAAACTCTTCAGAAAATGTTATATTTTGTGCAATTGAAGAATGGAAAAAATGCAGGAAAAATTCCTCTTTGGGAAGTACTCTTCTTGTCAAAGTAGACACTAAAGCACAAGTAATTGGACAGAAAAAAAAAAAGGGAAGAGTTTTATTCTACTTCAGCTCCAAAAAGGGTAAAACTGAAGAAACTCTAGAGAAGTCAAATGAGTTGTACATTATATGCTTGGAATTCATGGGGACCCGGTCAAAATTTCTACACTGACAAAGTTTTGCTCTGCTTCAGTGTCTTTACTAGAATTTGGAAGTGTGGTTTCACACCTAGTAGACCTATTAGCCCCCCACTCACTGTGCTTGAGCTACAAAAGCATGCAGGATTGGATGTGGAAAGGAGGATCAAATATGCATGAGTGCGCCTGTGCACTGGACTTTGCAATTTACACTGGAGGAACGCTCTGTTTATATGAAGGAAAGCGTATGAGCAGTTTGGCAAACTTTCTGGGAACCATTTACTTGTCAAGACTACAAGGAAGGCTCTTAACAATTGACTTAGTAGATTTCTAGGGCTTTTTTTTTTAAATTTATCTTTTATCATAATTTTGTCTTCTGCTTTGGCTTAAAAATAACTTTACAGTGCAAAAGTACAGCTGGTAACACTGTTAAAATACAGAAGTAATTAAAATCCTTAAGCATTTTAGATGAGGTTTGGATTTTGGAATTATGTTCTCTTTTCAGTTATCATTATAACTGGGTTCAGCCTCTCTCTTGTCTCATTCATTAACCTCGTTCCCAGAAATAGAAACATTCCGGACATAATACCCTATAAGGAATAGTGTAGACTTATCCTGCCTACTCTATGACCTGAGAAGTAGAAAGGTGAAAACTACTTGAGAATCAAAGTAAGTAAATGAATTTTGGAAACCTCTGGAGCCAAAATGTGCTGTGGGTATTTTGATTACGCAACTTGTCTTTGAATGAGCAGCCATTGCCATATGAAAGTTAATAAATCATGAAAATGTTGTCAACTGGGCTTCTAATGATGTTGTAGGCAACATTTTATTTAAACCACTCTAAGAGGTTTTTTCCTGTCTGAGTTGGTCTAAATTCTCTCCCTTCCTACCAGGAAATTATTGTTCTGATTTTCTTTTCAATTTCCAGTTACAATAGGAGAGAGTAGTTTAGCTTTTGGCCAGCATCATTTATATCAGTTCCTGCCTGAGCTTTCTCAATCTAACCATTGTTGATTTTTTTTCTTTAG
This sequence comes from Vanellus vanellus, assembly GCF_965231255.1. Classification (NCBI taxonomy): domain Eukaryota; kingdom Metazoa; phylum Chordata; class Aves; order Charadriiformes; family Charadriidae; genus Vanellus; species Vanellus vanellus. The sequence goes on from NC_138905.1 coordinate 151,571,986, forward strand.
AAAAATATTATTTTTACCCATCGCTTATGATAATTTTTGAAGATAACAGAATGATGCCTGACTGGGGAAAAAAAAAAAAAGTCATGTAATAGTCAGCCATCTTCACGTTTCCAAACAGGTAAAGGTTTTGTAAAATGATTCTGAGTAGATCCTTTCTGACATGAAACACAGTATCTGAAATTCTGAGCATGGACTGTCATAACTGTCTGAGCATTTTTATAAGTTCAATCACAGAATTAACTTCAACACTTTCACTGTTTTTCTTCTTGCTCTTTCTTCCAACGTCTTGTAGCTTGGGGAAATGTTTCTTTTCATGGACATTAGTAACAGCTAATCTTTCTTATTCACTTAGGTAGATAGAAAAGACTAGTATTAAAATGTATAATAGAGGTTACTTAAATTGTAGTAGACATGGTCTTCTGTTTGTGTTGTTGAGCAGAGTATTCTGGAAACATGGTTTATTGGGAGTATTCAGCAATAAGAAATATGCTTCTTCAGGCAAAGGCATTAATCAGCAATGATCTTGCATTAGGAAACTAGACTTTTATGTGGCCAGCACAGATTTCTATCAGCAGGGACACTCACTTCTCCTCTTAGTGCTGAACCACATCAGAAAAGGGTGTCTGCTTGGAGTGGGAGAGAAGCTCATGCTTGCTGTATCCATTTTTTGCCTTTTTCATTTTTTTTTTTGTTTCATTCTCTCTCCTTAGGGTCCATTTAGATGTACTTTAAATGGGAAAGTTTTCCTGTTCAGAATCTTGCATGCTAGCTGAGCACATACAGTTGGTTGTATTGGAGCTTGCATTGCAGATAGTGACCAGCTGGTGACGTTTAGCACCAAACATCAGCTCGTTTCAACTAGTGCTCCATACCTAATGCTTCACTCTGCTGGAAAGCAGAGTGCTATATACTCCTGTGCGGTATGGTCACATATTTACCTTCCACATTTCCTAAGGCAAAAGTCACTGATGTGTTTCTCTGATGTGCTCATAATCCAAATACCACATTTGCTGTCAACAAGTCATCCAAGCCATCTGATTCAAGAACCTTTTTTTTTCTTTTTTTTTTTTTTTTTCATTTTTAAGAGGAAGGTGAGGAGCAACAACCTTCACATCTTAAAATCATTTATGCCTCTAGGGGACCAGTCATTATCCTGCAGTAGGTATTTCAATTGGGCAAATCAATGGAGAAGATCAGGGATGAAGATGAAAGACCCAGCTAGTCCTGACCCTTGCCACTTCTTTTTTTTTTTAAGTGTCCTTCAGTGTTGATCATGGAAAGAGTTGTGCCTAGGCTTATTTTACCACCAGCCAAGATGGAGAGAACTCATCCTTCTTTTGAACTTGCCCTTCTTTTCTCCAAAGGCTTTTTGAAGCAGCCTCAGGTTTAGGGTTAATGTTTTGTCTTTGTCTTGCTCAAGACTTTATTCTTTGCCTGAAGAATTTGTGAGAATATTTCTTTTTCCTTATGTTGTAATGACCGCCATGTAGAGACAATAATGACATACATCTGGTCTTACAGCCCTAGATCCAGGAAGCAGAGTGTAGGTATGTCCTCATAAAATCTTTTATTCTGAAGCAGGGCTAAGCATGATGAATGAATAATTTACTTTGGGGATTGCTGGAGATGGTTCCTTTAATGCAGAGACATATTCTGCTTTATAGCAAACCACAGAGTGTGAAAGCATGTCAATGATTAAGAAGAGGAAAGCTTCTCTATCTGGAAGTGGGCAAACTTATTTTCACCATTGTTGTGCTAAGCAAATTGTAAAAGGAACAATTTGTTTTGTAATGAATGAAGGCTACCTGCTATTTTAATTATTTGTTCTATTGGTCAGCCTTGTTGCACTTGTCTATAGATGACAGCGAGTCAGTGTCATTTTGAGTGAGCAAAGGTAAGAACCAACTGAAATCTAACCTCTGTTTTTAAAAGAGATTATTATACATTATCCTTACTGTGACACTCTGAAAAGATGTTTTAACAAGAGTGAGGAAGATCCCAAAATAAGGTTTATGAAAAGTTCAGGAAATACAAAATTCCTGACAACTCTGTTGAAGATGGAAAGATATTTTAGTACCTCATTTGAAACTCCTTAAATTTGCCTGATTTTAAAAAGTACCCAACACTTCTTTGAAAACATAATGCCTTTCAAAGTGCCTCCTGTAAACCATCAAATACTTTATACTCTAATTTCCCCCACGTGTCTGAAGTTGTAGGTTGGAGAGGTTGTAGGGGTTTAGGTTATTTCAGTCATCAAAAATACAGTGAGTCTTCTTTGACTTTTAAAATTAACCTGGGTAAAGAGGTATCCATGCTTTCCAGGTTTAGTTCTCACATGATTGGACATGGAGCTCCCTTTTGATACTATGAAGGAAAAGACTTTATTGTTTCCAAAATTAATTCCACTAAAGAAGGGAGCATTTTCCTATAATTAGTCCATTCTCTCCACACATGCTTTCTCAGCAGTGACCAAATCCTAATAGCACAGTATTTAGACATGTTCTCAATCATGTCAATTTTGGCATATGCTTTAACATAACCGGTGGAACAGCAAGTTCCCAAAATGTGTTAGTCACACTTTTCGATTAATCCTTAGATTAAACCTCAAATGAAGTTTTAGCTATCTCTTAGATTCCAGATTCTTCATGGTCTGTAAATATCTTAATTTATGAAACTTCCACCACTCTGTACCTTGCTCTATAAAAGATATGACCTGATCTCTCTCTGTCTGTACCAAAGCTGTACCTTGACTCATCAGTTCTTGGTGCAGAAGGATGGGACGACCATGGGAGGAAGGCCACTGAAGACTTGTGAGTCTCCCATCCAGGCACGTTTTCTCTGGTCATCACCAAAAGGCCTGACTCTATTCTTTGAAGATGAGCAGAAAGGATTTTCCCCATACCCAAACCCCATATTTCTGCATTACACCCAAACATATTCCTTCAGTGTGGTAGGAACTGCAGAAGTTAAAGTCTGAAGCAAAGAAATAGCCATTATGAATTATGAAATGTTAATGGGTATTAGATTTATCTCAACCCTAATCATCTTGAAAAAGCACCTTCTGGGAACTGTTTCAATTTTGGAGACAACCATGGTACCTTACTTATTCCCAAGTGTGATGAGCCTTTCATGGCAGTCAATCCTGCGGCAGGAGATGTCCGAGTGACACATTAGCGGTCCCTCTTTGATAGATCCATATTGTAATCATGCTTAATCTTGTGTTAGCATGGGAGGACTGTTTATAGACTTTGAAATGTGCAACTACCTACTCATGCTATTATCAGGACAGCATGGGGGTTTTTAATTGAAGTTACTGAAACGTGAGTCAATGCCCTGTTGTTGGTGATACTGGAAGACAACATTTGACAAATACTGCAAAAACAAATCAAAGCAAATTTGTGCCTGTTCTGGGTATTTGAAAGGCAATTTCCTTACATTTGTTTCTATCTTTTCATGTACTTCCCAAAAGACATCTGTATCTTCATATTTCTGCATTCCTTTTCAGTTAATCCAAGGATTAAGTGCTTTATTGATTCAACTTGGTAACCTTTGCTTCTTAGTGGAATTCCTTGAAAAAACACACACACAACCCCTTCTCATGTTTGAGCACTCTGAGTACCAACTATTTAGTCTTATTGCTACAGAAGACCTCCTGACGCAACTGTCTCATTGTCACCTCTGAAATGTAGTTACAGCGTCGGAGAATGTGGAGGCAGCATTGTCCCACTGAAGAACGAAAACAGCTACATCACCGCTTTAGTTCATTGCTTTACACTTAAAGAATAGCCTTACTGCTACTTCCACACCTTTGTTGCCTCGCACATGAGACTGAAATAGGTAATGTTTGTTTTGTTGTTTTTTTACTTTTCCAGTGTTTCTTTAGTGCTCAGCACACATAATCTTTTATGATGGGAAGTTCCCTGATTCATTTTTGTAACTTGCTGGTGATTCCCATGAGCTTGTTGGCCAAAGACTTTTACTAATAATATCATATGAACTTCATCTCCAGCTATCAGGAGAGGTTTCAAATCTAGAAGCAGAAACAATTATGTTAATAAAGCATATTTACCTTTTAGACACGATAAGTACTTTATGATCTGGGAATAGTCAGATTTTATCACTGAGGCTGAATTGTTGAGCGTGGCAGTATTACTAGTTAGGAGGTAAAATTGATCTGCAAAAAATAGTTTGCATTATCAGTTGCTTCTCTGTCAACCTTCTATCTCTCGTGATCCAGAAATGAAGTCCTTGAAAAATGAATACACAAAACAAATGTCTGTTGTACAGCAAGATGTTCTTTAATTTACTTTCTTTTGTTTAAAAGTGACGTCTGTTTAGCACATCGGTTTAGATATGATTTAAAGCAGTTGACATGACAGATTGAAAACTTAAAATGTAGCATGAATAATACACAGTAAATTTATGTTGGGATGTTTTTATTCACTAGGGAGCCCTGAATAAGTTAGCAGCACTTGCAGCCACAACTTGTATACAGGGGAATAATTTGTATTTGTTCCATGCTTCCAGGGAGCTAACTGATGTGTGCGTGTGTATACATGTACACAAGTGCGTATGTATATGTGTGTACATACATGCATAATATATGTATGTATATATGTACATGCATATAGTCAGCTAACTGAGATTCACACGCACACAATCCATGCAGTTTATTAACAGTTAGCATATCATCTGTAAATGGAGCTCACTGCAATTTGAGATGTGCCCTGCTAGGAGCTAATGAGCAAACTCCTGCCTAATATTGACAATTAATCAGGCATAAAAGCATCTAGGATCAGGACCCATTGCCAAGCATAGAAGACTCATACAGACTTCAATGAAACATGATATGTGAACAAATTCGTCTAATTGTATATCAGTCCTATGAACAAATTCCCACCAAAACACTTAATTATCTACAGTACAGAAGCAATGCATCCGTCTCAGAATCTGTTAGTGGCTTTTTGGTTTGTTGTAAGCCATTTACCGTAACTAATAAATTGAAGGAAGTATTATTATGTTTTCTTGCCGGTGTTCCTGTTCTAATTGGTCTTGTATGCTTGAGCCAATATCTGTGCATTGGCTAGAGTAACCGAGTAATGGTTACACAGTAAAAAGTGATCGTTAGTGGCTGAATACTTGTCCTCTGTTCAAGAGGGAAGATTTGGTCTCAAACTGATAAAAGTGATCTCAGAAGTCCAAAAAGCAGTGTAATAAAAGGGTGACCCCTGCAGTCTATAGCAAAAGAATAAAAAACATTATTGCTAATATGGAAAACCTGTATTTCCTCAGGTTCTATGAGCTTAATACTGATAATATATCTGCTATAAGACATTTTTTCTTCTAGTATAAAAACTGTGTACCCCTTTCTAGTTTAAAATCATGGTAGAGGCTTTTTTGGCAACATCAATAGAAAGCCTGTTATGACACACAACAGAAAATCACTTGAAAAAGTATTGCTGTTACTCACTACAGAAGAACGATTTGTGCAAAGATAAGATGCTTTGGCCTTGAGACACACACAAGTAAATTGGGTAGTTTTCCTAAGAAGCATTCTTGTTGAACTGTTTTTCTTTTCCATTTCAGTTGACAATATGGATCTGTAGTATATTGTTGGATCTGCTGTGTGATAACACAACAAAGCTTGTCTTCTGCTCTCAGCGGTGCTATTTATACATTGCAACATTTTTCAAAGTACCGCTTTGGTGTTCTTCCTCTGTTTTTTTAAAAAAGACAAGATAACCTGCCCCCCAAAGAGATAAATAAATAAATAAAAGCAGCTGTAAGTCAGATTCAAGTCTGGATATTTCACCGACAGTAAAGCCCCTTTTGCAGTTTATTTACGGATGAAAAGCTGCATCTTGTAAATGATGTAATATGACCCAGAGTCCACTGCTTACAACTGGACAAGAGAAGAGCTGCTCAAATCTTTTTCTTTAGCCGCATACTTTGAATGGACAGCAAGGACTGTCTCTGGCATCGGGTTGAGGATCAACTACGAGTAGCTGTCATCCGAAAATCTCCACAGCAGTGAGGGCACAAGCCGCAGTCTCAAGTGGAAGGCAAGAGCAGTGAAGGAAGCAGGCTAAGCATCTCCTCATTTTTATTTGAAGATGTCTCATAGCAAGAAAGCTCAGTATCACTGCTGAGCTTTCACATTGAAGTGTATCTTCATGTGGTCTCCGGGAGAGACCCTTCTGTCCTGGATGCCAATCAGTGGTGCTCAGCCAGAAGTTGAAGTGACACTTACTCATTGCTGGAAATCAGGGAAAGAAGCAGGAAGGGATTTATGCTAGGCAACAGCACAAGGCTTAACTCATCCTTAGGCAGCAAAGAAAGGGAAAAGAAAATTGTTCAAAAATTTAATACTGCTGTATTTTGGAATACACAGTTCTCCAAAAATAAAACAAGACTAATCACAATTTTCCCTTATACTCAGAATATCCATTTTCATGGTCAGCCCTGCACTGTTTGGTAATGGTTAGCTTTTAATATTAACCATTTCATGTGAGTGTCTGTGTCTATGCATGTCCACACCTTACCTAAAAATGAAGAAGAAATATGATTGCCACTTATTAAATGCTGAATTTCCCTTATGATTACAGTATACAGTGGGATTACAAACCATGAAGAAACACAGTCAATAAGTTATATTTGGGGGAGGGGCAGTTATTATTATATTTCCAGTTGTTCCAAAAAGCAAAGACAAGAAGAGAAAGGAGGGGAGGAGGGAGAAGTAAGGAAGAAAGTGCAACATTTCATTAATTGCCTGCTGCTTCCTTTAACATCCCATTGTCCTGATAAAAGGGCTGCTTAGCCTCTGTGGTTCCAATACAGGTAACATGATTTTTCACAGCGCAGAATGAATATGTATTCTGAGTAGGTGGAGGAAACAAATTCACATGAAAGACATTATATTCTTCGATATAAACTCAGGGAGATGTGTGATTTTTCTATCTAGGACATCTTTCTCATTTTCTATAGGTAGATAATTTCTCTTCCCTTTTTGAGATGTTATTTGTTTTGGCTAATCACAATCAAAGGAAAATATATTAACATCTGTAGTGTCATAGATCTGCTTTTCTCTTAATTTACAGTAAATCAGTAGTTTTACAGATAATTTGCTACACCCAAAACATGCAGACATGGAAATACATCCATCACAGAAAATGTTCTGCTGTAAGGAACAGGAAGAACAACTCTCCTAAAATCATACATAACACCTTTAACTTCTCTTTTTTTTTCTCATATCATTTCTAAACAGAACCTTTAGAAATTGTGGTATCTCTCAGAGCAGTAAAACTTATTCCTTTCTCACCATTAAACATCTTTCCTCAACAAAACCATGTTCTTACAATTAAGAGTCAAGATGAAACTATGCTGTGCTCAGGATCAGGGGCAGCACACAGAGGGAAGAAGTTGCTGAAATTAGCTTGCTGTCTCCTTTACTTCCCCCGCTCATGCTCACGCTCGCGCTACTTTGCTGGAAGTTTTCGGCACCATCACAGGACTATACAGCGTTCTTACTTAGAAAGGGACATCTGCCTTTGCCCAGCTTTAGATGATAGTTCAATTTTCCTACACACTCACCCTCGTACCCATTGTAATGCATTAATTCGAGGCATGTTTTTGAGTGCTCTGAATGAAAAATATCAAATTACCAGAATACATACACTGCAAGTGAAAGAGAAAAGGCCTGTGATTGTGTGTATGTGTATGCATGTCTATATATCGATAAACACATAAATACATAATTACTTGTAATAATAAATACATAAATATATATATGAATACATATATCAAGTTGACATCTCAAGATAGTGTAGTATGCTTTTGTTGATTTCTGGCTGTTTATTTTTTATATGTGTTTAATTATAAAGCACTTAATAAAGTTCATTGACTATCCCTCTGTTCACCCTTGTGCCTAAGCCAGGCCCACTTGGACAGACCAGTGATGTCAGAGAAGGACAGCCACATCATAGCAGCTTTTGGGGGAGGAACCAGCTTCCGAGGGAGCAAGTGACATCACAGGGGGTGCAGATCAGCTCCCTCGGTGCTTGGGACACTGAGCCGCCTGATGTTCCTGGAAGAAGAGCCCTCAACACAAAGTACTGCTTGAAGCAATTAAAAATAAACTTTTGAAAATAGTTAATCTTTTTTATTTTTTACTTTTCTGTTGAAAAATTAATTGAAAAAAAATCAGGGAAGTCATTGTTATATCAGAAATGTTTATGTTTCAAAATATATTTGCCAAGTGAAGTGAGGCTGAGCTGTTTGTGAACCTAGCCTCCAGGCTCTGTCAATCGTCCTGAAGGCTGATCTAGAATTACAAGTGAAGGCTGGAGACAGAGATAGAGAGTGCCTACATAGACCAGCCAACAGGTTTGGGACAGTTATAAACTTAAGGCAACTGTTGAGTCACCTAGTGCATTATACTTTTTTGCCTGTATGCAACGGTGACACTGAGCCTTAATTTCCTTTGTTCTGCCTAAAATCATTGGCATTTGAAGGTGAGGGTATGCTCATATTGCTTTTCTGATCTAGTAACAGTTAGTCAATATAAGGGACAACTACTCCTACTAATTTTCCCTTGAAAAGCAACTGAACCAGCATCTGGTTGAGGCATCCACTGACACACCAAGCCTTGTTTTAAGGCAATAAAAAATAAGCCATGAAGGTAGTGCGTAGGTGAAGTGACAAAATGCTGAGAGGACTACAGTTTGATGGATACAAAAGTTCTTGGACTAGGAGAGGGAAAATAGTTTCCCTCCAGACTAGTAAGCTTCTTTGGAGAAGTCACTGTAGTAAAAGACTTTTATCCGAGCAGCACAAGGTGCCTCTTCCTCCAGAAAGTCTTGTAGTACAGTCCTAACTGGGAGGTTGTCATAAAAATGTAAGTAGTCATGGGTTTAGAGTCAAAGTTCTTTCATGATTTCAATCTGGTTAAAAGGGAGCAGAAATAAAACTTAACAAAAACTGCTTTAATTTCAAGGTGAAAGGATGATTTAAAACCAAACCTTCTTCCTGAAGACTGTTTTCCTTTGAGCTGTCTGTAGTATGTGGCCTTCAATGAGACTGCATGTGTTTACAGTGTTACGTATATATCATGTGCTATTTTACTTTAAATAATATGCACCTTCTTAGAACATGACACTGTTAACAACCGTAGAGGAAGAACTTAGTCAAATTGCTGACATAATCACAAACCACTGAAAAATTTCTCAGAAATATCTATGAAGTTCCTATATTTCAGAAATTTCAGAAGTTCAGAAGCGGGCTGCAAGCAGGATGATGTTGTTTGTGCAAATATTCAAAATTTTAAAGGCCAGAAGTAAAGTATAGGAAGGAAGAAGTAAACCGTGCAGAACAGAGCGTAAAACTGTCCTTAGGTCCTGCATCAGGCTATGGAATAGAAGATATGAAAAGTTTGTAAAGGTGCGTTACAGCTTTTGTTCAACCAGCTGATAGAGTTGGAAGAAACTGTCAAACTTTAGATATACAAGGCCTTTCTCGAGCCTGAAGTAGAAAAAAATAGAACTTTATAGCAGCACAGTCACAATTAATTTAAAGTTAAAAGTAAATTTTACTGTTTATGTGCCTAAAGAAACGATACTGAGACAGAAGATAATAAGAGAAAAAAATTGTATTAGCATTCATTGCAGTAAAATATCATTTTTTGCTCCCAACTTAAAATTATCAAGGAATGCATTAGAAGTCTGAGGAACATCATTTGTCATTACATATCTGCCTTTTCATATGATAAATAACTTTTTAAAAATTGATATACGTTATGCTTGCAAATATCCTTTAAAGCATCTTCAAACATTTCTTCCATATACTAAAGATAAAGGAGAAACTTGATTTTGATATTTTCTTGCTTTTAAATGTCATACAGAAATATGTGTATTTATTTCATGGTTTAAACATGTATAAGCTTTACATTTTCTTTTAATGAGGACATTAAAAGCAAAAATGACATGTTTGTGCAATGTTGCTGCCACAGAAGTAGAAAAGGCAAGGAGTACAAAATTTAAGATTTCTGTCAGTGATAATGAGCATTTTGGTAATTTGGATAAGGGCATTACTTACTTTCCGTGTAGCAGTGCAGTGGCTAAAGGCAGATGGATGCTGTGTTGGCCCTGAGAGGACCGTGGGAGCCGCCGCTCCAAGTGCATGTTCAGTGGGTGTTCCCTCTGTGCACAAGAAAAGCCAGGGGAACTTCAGCTGAATGAAACCTCAGCTCCCAGCAAACAGAGCCCACCTGAATTTGCCAACAAGTGGAAGTGGGTGACTAACTGGAAAATATGTCACAAAGACGCATGGCAATAAGGGGAAGGTCCGGAAGAAGAAAACAAGCCACTGAAGGATCCCTTGGAGCTGTCCAGTGACTTGCTCCTTCCACACCAAACCCAGCTGCGTGTAAAGCAACAGCATAACCACGAATCTGAATTTTGGTGTATTTATTAGAAGGGCTATCTGATGCTGTGATATGCTTTTCATTTTCTTTAGTAAATTGCAACTGACTAGAGCTAATTCCACTTAAAATGGTGTGAATTCAACTTTAACTGAAGAGGTGTTCCAACAACATTTGTTAATAGCAGAAGATTCAATAAATACATCCATAGCTCACCGAAGCTGTATTTAAAGCATTTCTTATGAAAATACAGGGAAAACAAAGAGAATTTTTAAGTAAGATTTCTTTAAGTCAAAATAGAAGCTCCCACAACTTATCATTTGGTGAAGCAACTGTCCATGTGCTTGATTTGTTTTTGATAACATAGATTATACATTTAAAATGTCTGGGCTCAGTTGTTCCACAAGTTCTAATAAAACACATGGGAGGGGACTGGCGAGAATCTATTTTTCCCCTAAATTCACCCAGTTAAAGGTGGCTGCAACAAACTTCCTTGCCCCCTCTTTAGAAATGCCAATCGCCTTTGGGCTGAGAAACAGAATCTGAAATTGCACACCCTGAGGAACTGATTGAGAATACTCAGAACCACTGAAATAGGTGATAAAACCAACATTTCCCAAGTCTTCCAGAACTAGTGAAAAAAATTCTGTGCGTATATATAAAAAACTTACAAAAACATATCCAAATAACCGTGTCAAATATAATTTCTCATTAGCCTTATATAGGTAAAAATGTTTAGCAACACTAAACAATACGGTATTCAAAATATAGAACATCTAGTTTAATGCAGATTAATTTTTAACAAGAATTCCTATGCAGTAGGCAGATAGTTCCCACATTCCATTGTGATTGACAAGCCTGACATATGGAATAGTTCACAAATTCCCAGGTGACTGACAGATGGAGAATAGAAAGGCGGATAAAGTTGCCTAGAGAGCTGAGGACGATTTCATATTCAGCGGTTTTGATCAAAAGGATTCCAGATCTCACACTAAATTTAGCACCGCTGGCAATTAGTGCATGATTTATTCAGTCCTTTCATTTGCTGGTTGACAAATGGAAAACAAGCACAAAATTAAAAATAAGTTTATTTCCAGCATTTCGGATATTTAAAATGTGTGTGTCTTTGTTTGCACATAAATTAACATGAGATGAATTTATAGTGAGATTAAATCTGAAATGGAGATGCAAGCAATAAATAAGAGCTTTTTTATGTATCTTTCGGGCAGAACAGGTGTTTGAATTAAGAAATACTAATATGTTTAGCAGCATGACTCCACCTTTAGCATTAGGGAGTTGATGCTTCCCTAAATTTAGAATAATCTTTCCACAATTTAAGATTCTTTCATAAGCTTCCAGCATAGGTGACCATCTGTAAGTCAATACTAATGCTTTTTAGACCAATAATAATAAAGAAAAGCTATCCCCATGTTTTCTGAACGCAATTGAAGAACTGCATTTTTCCTACTGATGTGTCTGCATAATTCTTACATGTGGCAGTTAAACAAAAACACAGAATATGGGGATCTTCCCAGTAGTTGATAGCATCACTCTTTAATGAAAAACATAGAGGAAGCTCTTCAGATCTGCGAGTAAAAATTGTTGAAAATAAAATTCCTGTTTCTCATCCATTCTACTCATTTTGGGGTGAAGAGACATCCGCTCCAAAATAATGGGTTGATGTGAACCCTCTGGATGGACTCTGGCAATAACTCATCCAGAAATGGAGAGCACAGCATGGTACAACAACTCCTGGGGGAATCTACAAGTTAGGAAATTTCAGGCACATGCTTTTAATGAAAAAAGCAATCTATCATACAGTATGAAGAATGATAAAATTGTTAATTTCTAAATCTAATTCTGAATTTAGTGTGAGCTTCTGCTTGTCTTCTGAGGGATAATGCAGGCAATGTAAAGCTCTGGGTATACCTTTTAAACACTCAAGTACAGTTCTGAACGCCTTGTGGAAAATACCATCATTTGCAGCCTGTAAGGTTGTAAGCCTGTAAGTCTACAAAAGGTTCTCTTTTGCCACACATAGAGAGATATTAAGCTAATCTGAATAGAAAAAAAATGTCGTTGCTCTTACTGTAAACGTGCATACTGATGGTAAATGTTTTAAACCCTGAGAGGTAGAGGAGCTTGTTATGAACTGTGAATAAAACCTGCATTCCACCATTTAAAATTATTACCTACTTATAACTGAAATTATTTTAATTCAGAAACTTGGAAATAATAACAGAGAGAGGTGCAGTGTAACTGTAGTTACACCTGTCTTCTAAGAAATGTGTGTTTCCAAAGTCTCCACGAAGATTCAGCCCAATTTCTAGCTCACGGCTTTAGGAAGTCAAAGATTTAGCATAACACTAGCACAGCCCAGCCTGAGGAGCACAGCACACTTTGTGCTTCACTGCACTCTGTTTCCACTCTTCTCAAGACCCTGTGGCTTAATATTGCCATTTTCTCCTCCTCTGGATATCTTTTCCTTGCTCCCAGCAGCAACCTAAAGTAATTCCCAGACAAGCAGACTCAAAGCAGTCATGTTTTTATTTTCTTTTGCAGAATTCCCTCTCCGCTCCCCTCATGGACTACAGCAAAATAAAATCATTGTCTCTCCATAAATGTGAGTCCCCTCAGACTTTTCTGCACCTCTGAAAGACAATAATTAAGTCTCCCAGCTCCTCCCCTTCCTTTATACTTCTTTTTACACTTAATAAAAAAAAAAAAAAATAGTCTATTGCATTTCCAGTATTTACAGCTGTGTGCTCTGGATGGCAACTTTTGGATGAATGTGTAGAGCATCCATATTTCCTGGGGGAAAGGAGGGAGGAGGGGAAGAAGACCTCACAGAGAAAATGCATATAACGTATTATCCCTAGTGAGTCTAGAAAGATAGGCTTCGTGTCTGCTCATTTAAGTTACGGTATTTCCCGTGACTTCTCCAAGTCCTAAAAGATGAACATTTGATTCACTGAATCACTGTGGTTTACATCTTTCTAAAACTTTCACTTTGTCCAAAATAGTTGTCTCATTCTTAGGGATGGGAGAGAAGGCAGCAGGGCTGAAAAGGTGTCCTGGTTTGAGGCAAACCAGAACCAATTTTCTGTTCAGAATTTTACTTTGCAGCTAAGCCTCTTCTAACTAACTGAACTCTGAAATTAACAGCATATTGTGGAGACACTTTTCACTCTCAGAGAAATAAGACCTATGTTTATAGTTCTTGCCAAGGAATGGTGTGCAGAGAGGCTCCTGCTGACACTTACTGCTCTAACACCCAAGGCAGCTAACTTTGGTGTTTGTCTCTTTGGAGGGTCAGAAGCAGAAAAGCGTAGAGGAGTCCCACCTGCGGGGAGGAGCAGACAGGACAGGTGACCCAAAACTGACCCACAGGGTATTCCATCCCATCTGCCTCATGCTCAGCATAAAACCTGAGGGATCAAAGGGTCGGCTCTCTTTCTTCAATGGCCGACGTCCAAGGAGGACTCTGTCTGTTCGTCTGCCTTTGATCCTGATTCCTGCATTCCTGAATCCAGATCCAGAATCCAGTTCCCATCTGTCACTGAGTCCAGTCTGGGACTTTCCCCCTGCCTACCGGTGATGTGGTCATCATCCTGGGAGCTCAATACGGTTTTGTACATATTGTATATATTTCATTATTTCCTTTTTATTATTTTATTAGTAGTATTTCATTAAAGTAGTTTAGTTTCTTCTAAACTCATAAGTCTTTCTCTCTCTCCCTCCTCTCCCTGGAGAAAGAGGTGGGGAGAGCATCTGTCATTCCTCTCAGTGGCCAGTCCGTCCCAAAACATGACAAAAGGGAAGCACCACATGCTCAAAAAAATATTCTGGGAACCTAAGGGCCCAGAAAGTCTGCCACTTTGGGGATCAGTGGAGAGCAGAGCTGTGTCGTTGTTCTTTCCGCTGTTACATCTAAACAGAAATGTTACCCTCTTTCAAAAAATGCAGACTTTCTGCTCTCATGGGCACAACCACAAAGTTCCCATTGCGTAGAAGGCTGCAGGTGAGTGGTTGCTCAGTAAGCATTTTTCAAGACATGCCTGTTTTGCTCGTTTCAGTTTTTCTTCATGTCCTTCTTAGTTTTTTTCTCTGTTTCTGACAGACAGGAAGGCAATGCTTAGTAGTTTCCAGTAAGGCAACATCTCCTTTTATTTGTAGCTACACAAACTAAAGACATGCGTTTAAAACACAATGCGAAATTCTGTAAATTCAAATTATACCAAGCAGGTTGGATCCAGTCCAGACACTGGATTTTTTATGCTTCTGTCCTGTGGTTACCAGTGCTTCAAAGTTCTTCATTATTCTGTGATGAGTATTATTGCTAGCTTTGCACTAATACGCTAGGAAGGGAGTTTTGCTGAACTGGAAATGGAGATTTCCATTTGTTGATGCTATCATTGCTATGAGTGGTCTCAGTGGCACTAAGGAGTACCACACATCATGTTATTTTTGCTATGTGTTCTGCATAAAACAGATTTTCGACCCTTGAGTTGAAGATCTGCCTTTTTCTCCTTTTGCTGGTGATGCCCTGTGCTCACAGAGAGCGTGTTCACACCAGAGCTGGCTGAGTAGTAATAGAGGAATCAAAGAGGCAAAGAATTCTTTTGCCTCCTTGTGAGTTACTTTTCTTGCATGCTACTGATTACTGATAATGAATTCTTCAGTTTTTCCTGTGTAGTTCAGATGGTTGATTTGGTGAATTGTTTACTACGTTTACAGTTTTCACATGGTATTGTTTCTTTACCATGACTGGATGACTAAACTTTTAAATAGGACACTAAGAGAATAATGAAGAGTATGACTCCACTGGTAGCAAAAAAATCAGATTTGAGTCACATCTTCATGAATCTGTCTTTCATTATTTGACCAGCTGGAGTTTATATCCATCACTATTTTAGCCTCTGCTGATTTTTCACTTCATCATAATGTTTTGGTTAAATTCAAGAATCCACTTTCTGGGCCAGATTCTGCTTTCAATTATGTTAGTGTAAATCTCAAAGAACCTCACTGAAAGCCAGTAAAGTTATTTTTATTTATTCCAGGGTAACAGAAAATGGAGTCTGACCCCTCTCCATGTGCTGCTATGTCCCTTATATTCGTCTTTACAATCTCTGTATTTGTTTACAGACACTTTACAATTTTCCCCGAGAGCCCTTATCACTTGCTCCGTGTGTGTTATAAGGAAGGAGAGAAGGGTTCTTGCCTGATATTTTTTTCTTAGCCCTTTTATTTTTCTCTCCAGACACTATATTATGTGTTTAACTACTTAATATTATTTCCTCCCTGTCCACCCATCTGTTTATTTTAGTTGCTTCTTCCTCTTGGCTGGCTTCTGTATAGACTCTCCCCATATGCCTGCTAGGAATGTGAATGAATATGATTAACAAGCACTGAAATGCACAAATAAGATCCTACTTGAAACTCTGTTTCAGGATCTGTGTATCGGGGAGGTTTCAGACCGTATCTGTTTCTTAGCACATTAAATATACTTAACATAGGTGTGCAGATGAGAGTTAGTCCACGCGGTGAGATGGTGTTTCCTTGCAACTGAAGAATAAGTCTCGAGACGTGATGTTTTCTGCCCAATAACTGTCTTCATCCATTGTAACAAGACAGTGGCTAACAGCTCTGCAGAGAAGCATGTGCTGTGCATTTGTATCTGTGTAGCAGATACGCAGAGCGGAGTCCTGCCAAAGCCTCTGGAAGTGTCACATCTTACATGGGTGTTGTAACTTCCTCTGCCTCTGCATAAGCCCTACCGCTGCTGAATTCTTCCAGAGCTCTGCTAGTTTTTACACGTATAATTCAATCCAGTGTGACTTCTCTGCGTGAAAGTACCCTGTGGAACCCCACTTAGAGAGGGCTTCCTGTTGTAGCAGAGATTGCAGCGGTATGCCATAGACCTTACGAGTTGAGATGAAGCAACAGGTTGAGAGAGTAGAGAAATTAAGACTGGGAAAAAGAGGGCATCGACGAAGGCTACCAAAGCCGAGCGTATTGAGTTCTGTGACCGGGAATAGATATCAGCTAATAACAGCTAAGCGAGTTATACAAAATAAATCCTGAATCCGTGCACCTTGCTTTCTGAATGCCCTGTTTGAGTCATCTTTGAGTCATCTGACTGTTTGAGTCAGGCTGCTCTTCAGAATAGTTTAGCTGTTTTTCAGTAGTTTTTTTTCTCGGCTGTGGGCAATAATAACACACAAGCTGTCCCACGAAGAAAGTTTTCTGCCAGGTAAGGAGTCCTCCAGCTCCCAAACCAGCTGGCCTGTTTCTGTATTAATACTCAGTCAGCAGACAGCTGCTACTCATGATTCTTCTGGCCCAGGAAACGATAGTACCTGTCTGTCATACAATTTGAATTTATCCGTAACTGGCAGAATATGTACGGAGCAAATCGAAATAACATTTTTTTGTTTTTCACTTTGGCCAGGAAATTGAACAGGATTCATTTTCAGCCACCCTGAAAAATCGGTTTGTACAAGTGCTGCCATAAATGATCACTTCCTTGATCACTGCCAATAATACTGGAAAACCCTTCCTACAATGATTTTCAGTGATTTACATTTTCAGAGTAAATTCATTTGGCTGTGTTTGCATCCTCTTTGTGCTTGAACTCTGTGAGTCTGATTTAGTCTGACTGGCACCACTGTTTATGGAAAAAGACCTTTAAAGTCAGCTGCTGCAGAGTGCTTATACTAGGGAAGCCCAATCAGAAGGGCCACATCCATCCAACAGCAACATAGAAATGCTGCCAGGCGGCTCAGGACTATTCACAGTTCGACTCTACAACTTAAACAGAAATCCAAAGACATAAAATGTTTGGCTATCTTTGAGGGGACTGTGCGTATATTTCATAAATGTAAAAGGAGGTAGCTAATAAAAAATGCTATTTTTCTGAAGAGAATAGGAAGTGAAATTAATAACATGTACTATTTACCTATGAATAAGTCCCATGTGTTGATCAAAGTCCAGAATATGCCTAGGGAAAACTTGGCAAAAAAACCAGAAGGCAGTAGGACCTCAGTTCTCCAGCTATATGTCGGTCTGAATAGGTGTACAGCTCCATTGACAGGGCTCACAGCCTGCTGCACGGTATGGACCGTCGGAAAGAAAACTTGTGTGCATCTGAGTATGCGTAACTAGTTACATATTTGGAACCCAGATTTTATAATTAATAATAAAGTCAGAGCTAAACGGTTGGTGATAAGATGCTGAAATTCAGACTAAGAAATTTGAAAACATATGGTAAGAGTTGGGTGAAATCCAATGGAATAAAGTAATAGAATTTTGTACAAAGGCCACAGAAGGGAAATGGAAAATGTGCAATGATAAATTAATGTATGGGCAAGGGTTATGTGTCCTATCCAGCAGTATATAGACTAGAAAGTAAAAAAGGTCAATGTGGGTAAATAAAGATGTGAAAAAGTAATTAAGGGTTGAGACACAGGCATATGTGAGGTATAAAACAGCCAGGTATGAGAGAGATCTGGAAGTATTAGGGAATGAATTTCACCAAAAATTACGAAGAAAGCAAAGGTGAAAAATGAAATGAGGATCACAGAAAAGTTTAGATATATATTAAGGCATTTTTCAAGTGTCTAAGGAACAGGAGGTCAATGAAGGAGACGGCAGCGCCTCAAAGAGAATAGAAGGGTAATTTATTGAGAGGTAGACGCTTCAGAAGAATTAAATGTTTTCTTTGATTTATTGTTCATAAAAGGAATGGGGGACATATGCCAGGAATAGACAAATACCAAAGGAAAACAGGATCATGCCAGAATAAAAAATAAAAAAATCTGAAAACTTTGGCATAAGCTCTCAGCTGGTGAAAATCTGCCAGGTTCCTTTGCCCTCAGTAGAGCCAGTTAACCCATTAGTGTGGTTAGGAAAGATTTATCCCAACATTTCCCGGATCTGCTTAGAATAGCTTAGAGAAGTATCCAAACGTTTTCATATTCGGGTGGGGTTTTTTTCTTTTCACTGACTTAGCAGAGAGCTCGTTGCGCGTGCTTCAGGGTAGACTTTCTATTCCCTAATCTATTCGCTGCATAAACTTACATATAACTTGAGGATGCTACCTACAGGTTTGATATATGTTGCTTTCTATCATAGTTCTGTTGATAAGAGAAGTAATATATAAATAGAAAAAAACCCGCCATACTTACTTCAGCCTGGGGATTCACAAAAAAGGAGAGACCGTTTTGGCCAATGCCAGTGTATATGATTTATGGGGTACAGAATATGTTTTCCTTCTGGCG
Organism: Vanellus vanellus; assembly: GCF_965231255.1. Lineage (NCBI taxonomy): Eukaryota > Metazoa > Chordata > Aves > Charadriiformes > Charadriidae > Vanellus > Vanellus vanellus. The sequence continues at coordinate 151,590,679 of NC_138905.1, forward strand.
TTTTCAGTGCAGGGACTGACTGTGTAAGCCTGCGAGTTAGATAGTGTAACACTTCAGCTGTGAGCAGTGAGACGTGCGACGGTGGAGGAGCAAGTTAGAAGTTCTGTAAAAGAAGATTCCTGTGTGAATTTAACGATTTTTGGTAGCACATTTAATGAGTCATCATACTGACTCGTAGGACTTTGGGATTCCATAGCTTGTCAGGATCAGACATACTTCAGTACCCCCTTGGAATCTAATGGCAGAGCAGTCCTAACATAACGCTTTGCGTATGTAGTGCCATGTGTGCACCAGGAAGTGTCTTGTCTTCTTTTTTCCATCAGTCCTGCTGCTAATGCTATATGGAGATGAATCTTTTTCTTGTGGCCAAAATCCTGGGTTTTTCTTCTGTTTTTCTTTTGCATGTTCATTTTCACAAAGCTCTAAAATTAGCCTGCCACTGAAAACCGTAGTACTTATTTCTACATTTTCTTTTTATTATTTGGGAGGATTGACTTAAGCAAGATATTTCCATTGAGCGCTAATGATTAAATTCCTGATGCCAGTGACGTGTTACTGCCATATGGGAATCTATGGAAAAGCACTTTGTGTTGACACCTGGGTCAGGACTTCGCAGTCACATTGATTGGGTCTGGCTGGGGAGGAGGAACTTAAGCAGGGAGGAGGAGGCGAGTCCTAGAAACCTAACGTGGTTGCTTCCAGCTCTGTTTGCCTCCCTTTAAGTACTCAGCAGGAAGGCAGCAAAAGAGCTACCTTGCTTGCTTCCATTTGATAATATAAAAAAATAGTGTGAGCCTGTAAATAAAGAGAGCAGAAAAAAGTGTGCTCTGCAGGTGTGGCATTGCCGGTAACAAAATGGAAATCTACAAGCCAAATTTTTTGTGGAAACATTTTAATCGTTTTCACACAGCTCTAAAATTAGCCCCAGTGACAGAAAACTAAACTTAGTTAATGTATTTGTAGCTGTAAGGTGCACTGATTTATTTATGAACAGTGAATATTTTACAGAGTTGAATGAGTATTGCAAAAAAAAGGAGATGAATATTCACTTCAGTTTTAGAAATGGGTTGTTGTGTTTATGCCTCTTCTATGATCCCTTTCTATGAACCTTCTAGTGACTGAAATTCGATTCCCTTGAACTGGTATCAAACTGTACTGTCAGAGGGCAATCAAGGATAGTGAATATAAAACTCAATCTGAATGAATCACATAAGGACCTGACCTCATCCATCGCTGCTAGGATAAGGCCGCATGCAAATGTACAGTCACTGGATTTGAAAACATATATTTTAGCAGAATGCTTGTTTGGTTTTTTTTCTATTAAAAATACCACTTCATCAGCATAAAGCACGTTCAATAAGGCAGGTTTAATTCTTAAAAAAATTAATTTCCATAAAAAATATTTCAGTAAGGCTGCAATTTTCCTGGCTTAGCACTTTCAGAATCCAAAATTTCATTTTTCTAAACTTTCCGATTACTTCCCACGTAGAAATATATTTCACATGTATTATCCAAATCAGTCACACTTTGGAAACAAAGTTAAATATTTTGACTGACCAAAAATAATTATTTTTGCATTTAATATAAATCAGAAAACAAAACAACACAAAACAAAACAAAACTGTTCTTCTGGAAATTTCAGATCTTTCAATTCCTTATTAATCTTATTCATGCAGCATTTGTACACTTTCCAGGAAAAAAAAATGTAAAGACAAAAGATTATAATTTTTTAGGTACAACATTGCTATTCAATGTGATGAAAATGTTATCCATATATATGATGAGCTTATGCGTGTGCTTCTAACAAAAACCTCCTTGACAAATTTGCATGACAGGATGTCAATCAGAGCGTAGTGTATTTCCTTACTAGGTCAAATATTTGAAGACTTTTCAGATCAATAGAGGTAAACTATACTGAAAGTGCTCATAGGAAGAACAATATGTGAAGAATTGCTATGGATGCTGTTTAGATAAATTAGCCTGTCCAAGCAAAGGGCTACCAGCAAAGGAAACTTTCTGGTAACAGGCATATTGTTGCTCCAGCACAGTGCTCACAGACAAAGAAAGAATTCTTCTCACTCCAATGTTTTTTTTCCAGTTATACGGAAACTTTTGCATGCCGTATCAAGGGACTACCAACAGTAAAGGCAGAGAAAACAAATGTGTCCATTTGCCCCTACCATGCTCAAAACAAGGCCACATATCAGCCACCCTATTTCACAGCCTATGACGTTAGAGCAAACCTAACCTTTGCTGCAGCTCTGCTCTATTATACTTGGGCACAACCTGAGGTGGAGGAAAGGGGGGCATCGGTGCCATTAGATCTCATCACTTTGGCTAGCTGGGAGCCTTCAGCAGGAGGATGGAGCGACTAGCTCAGGCAGTATGTCCAAACCCTTCTTGCTGAAGTGCCTGTTGGTTTGGGTTTGTTTCTTGCCTACTTAAGGCAAAGAAAATCTTCTCATGATTACCCCCCCTGCTGCTGTTTAGCATGGAAGATTTCTAAAATTACTAGCCAGAGTCACGACATATGGACCAGTTAAAATTGAGAGGTGCACTGGGCTTGCTCTCTGTTAAGAACTATGCACACTTATGCATTAGGGAGAAATATTAAAGACTGCAGCCTGCCTTTAAAATTAAAAAATAAATTGAAGATCCTTGCCTTAGGGTGAGAAGCGGAAGCAGGGAATGATTCTGTATGAGAAAGACAGTGTGTCCCTCCGAACCCCAGACCAGCAGCAGGAGCTGGCTGCAAGATCAGTCATGCCAAGCAGCCTTTGCCTCTTATCTCACCCCCAGAGTGTTTCGCCACCTCTGGAACATGCTAGCCCTTCAGTAAAGTGATAAGTAATCTGAGATTTCAAGCTTAATTTTTCTTGGTGCCTTTTTTTTAAAGTTGTCTGCACCGTAATTTTCTGTGATGTCCCAATAAGGATACATCACTACAAAGGGAGTAGGCTGGGCTTCCTCAGCGTAGTCCTTCAATTGTGTCCCTGTTTATGATAAAATAGAAAAAGCACACCATGTCTCGACCTTGGCCACTAGCCTGTTAGTAAGTATAATCCAGGCAGAGACACCTTACTAGATATGATCATCAAAAAGTGGATTATGTAGCTGAACTCTGCTCCAGTGCTGAAGCATTCAAAATCTATTTGGAAAAGTGTCAGCAATATAGTGTTTGTATCCACAAGAAGCCTCTGGCAGAAGCTTCTGCACAGGTTATTATGCTATCACCTGAAACCAATTGCCTGAAACAAACTGAAATAAGTTCTTCCTCAAAACACCCTACTCTGAGTCCTCATTAGGTATTTGGAATAGTTTAGCAGCTGTGTTCAGACTTCCTTACAGAAACAGAAAGATGACTTTGATTACTGGGCAGAGGGCTGCATGGTTGTTGGTTGGGGTTTTTTAGGTGCCCTCTAGTAATGGAAGCTTTTCAGTTTCCTTAGAAATGACTGATAAATTCCTGTACATCACTCTATTTATTTAATTTCTGTAACATGTGCCCATTTATAGGACAAAAGATAAAGTTTCAATATAATGATGCATAGCTTTGGTCAAGGTGCTCCATTAATTAGAAACAGAAGAGAAACTAATGGCGTGTTCACAACATGCAGTGAAATATGTTTAATTAACATGGAGAGGCCTCCAAAAATAGTATCTAACTGAGCTAGCTCCAAAAGCAGTAATATTGCATTTACTTGGCAAACCACTTAAGCTAATTAGCCTTGCAATGAGAGGGGGCTTAGTAGCTCAGCTATATTGTCTTTCCTCTGCAAACACATTGCTTCTGGGGCCAAGTGAGGGACTTCGCCTGGCACTGATTTTCACCCCGCAAGCCGGCTACCATGCGCCCGCTTGCCTCCGGGGCTGTGCTGCATGCTCCGCTAGGTGTGCTGCAGACACACCTGGCCTCTCTTTGGTTTTCCTTTTTGTTTTTTTTTGGGGGGGGGGAACCGAACACCACCCCCCCAAAAAAAACCCAAGCTCAAAAGAGGATTGTACCAGTCACTAAAAAGAAACAGAGCAAAGTCAGTGTTGTCTCAGGGGCTGACCATGCTAATGTAGTCAAATTCAACATGTGCTTAAATGTTCAGTATATTGTGGAAAAATACTGCTATATTTGGTCTCACTCAAAAGGAAAATGCATTAATAAAGGCTCAACAAAAAAAAAAAAAAAAAAAAGAGAAATTAGAAAAATACCTGGAAAGAAGAATAACTGATAGTGTAACGCTATGCACAGTCTGTACAGGAAAGGATGAATGCTTTGTGCAAAAGTAGGAAAAATAGAATTACTTGTTCAAGTGTCACACTCTCAAATGGTAATAGGAATTTTGAATAAGATGACATTTACAGAGCTGCTGAGGCACTTATCTGGCAAGCAGAAGAGTACCTCAAATAGGACGGCATAGGACAGCTGAAGCAAAATTCTTGGTAGGGACTTGGTAGTAAGTGCCCCCAGAATTGCAGTGGCTTGCTTCTGATGTCCTCAGTGTATGGATGTTTCTCCAGAGAGACCCTAAAGATGTTCCTAGAGCTGTGCCAGCCTGCCCTACATGTGGGAATGTAGGAAGCTTTAAACCCACAGGTCATCAACATATCAGTTTTTAGAAATGCATGCCGAGGCATTTAAAACTATCATATTAAAATATACTGTTCAGGACACTTAATGTGTAGATTAGAGAACCTGGTTTACCATAACAACTCTGGAGCAATAATCATGATTGAACATATAATAGTAGCTGCATAACTTATGGATAAATATCTGTAATATCAATGCTTCATAGACAATACCTGTCCACGGAGGGGGCAGGGGGGTGTTTTGTTTTGTAGTAACTGTGCTGCCTGCTTTGCATGGAAGCAAGTGACTAAACGTTTTCATTTATAGCAGCATTCACTTTGGAAAGGTGAAAGCACTGCATTTTTACAGTGATCTCAAATTTGAATAAGTAGCATATTTAGCTAGTGACTTGAAGCGCCTTTGCTTACTACCTAATCCTTTTGCAAAACAAAGTAAGAGGTGTGGATTAAGATTCTATATAATTTAATGCTTTGTCAGAAAGACACAGAGGTGTCATTACCTACATAATACATTAGATAATAGAAATTGTATAGAAAGACAGATACGAATCACCCAAAGCTTTTTCAGTTGTTCTCTGTTTTAAAAGCCGATAGAGCGAAATAAATAAAAAATGTATTCTGGTGTTATTATTTTTTTAAGGAGAGATTTTTTTTCATGCACACGCCTTGTTTGCCAGATTTCACCCTTGAGTAAATACTTAAAGGCTAGTTATTTTTTTTTGTCACAGAATTGATGGCTGAAACCGAACCATTGCAACTCTGGTAGACAACGCTGTAATAAAGTGAGTAAAATACTTCTTAAGTATAAGGACAACTGATGATTATATTTATTACCTTGAGACAAAATCCAGAAAAGAAAGTGAATGGGTTTTGTTTTAAAAAATATGTGTAGGCTCTTCATTTATAGTGACTTCATCTCAGAATCCCTTGGGCATGAGAGCTGTGAATCAACCGGCCTGTGATTTGAAGCCAATATTCAAAAAAATTACAGACTGAAAATGAGAGCCCTGTCTCAAGTGTTCAGATCCTCAGCACAAGGGTTAAAGAATAAAACTTTTTAGAAGGTGTTTCACAATAGAAAGACAGCTGTCACCACAAGTTTGTGGAGATCTCACAGTGTCACTGGCACTTGTGAATGACTAGCTGGTTGAGACTTCTGATTTATAGACAAAGAAATAAAATTAGTGTAAGAATTTTGCAGACAGAACCCTTACCTTACCAGAAAGATAATCTGAATAAGAAGACAGATCATCTGGGTATACGAATGACAATTTTGAAGGTATTTTTGGCATACCTGTCCCAACTGCGAGCTAATTTTTAGCTTGAATAAGGACATAATCGCAGGTTAATTATAATCAGCATACTTCTTTTTTGTAAGTAATGTCTCTTGCATGCGTAATTTGCAATACAGTCCAAAAAGATTTGTTTCAGCAAATGAATTAACATGTAGGGGCAACGTAACTCAGGACTCTTAAAACACAGAGACAGACAGTTTCACAAGGGTGAGCACAGGCTAACAGCGTATGTTACCCAGCTTCCAGCTCAAATTTTGCAGCACATGTTGACTTTTACGCTCCCCCAGGTGGGCTGCTACTGAAGTCCAATGAGCTGGTTTATAGCTAGCTTGCTGGGTTGGGGCAACCACCAAGCTGGAGGATGGGGAAGCACAGATGCTCTGATAGATACACCATTAACGTGTGGGGGATTTACAGGTCAAAGTTTGGTGGTAATTGTGGCAGAAAAGACAGTTCCGGGTAACATAGTCTTGCTGTGAGGAACAAAAATGCATGAAGTGATCTGCATCTCAATCCCTTGAGGGATCCGAGGGTGGTATTGTCAAGTTGCAAGTTACTGGTGAAAGAACACTAGATCACGTGTTAGAGAAAAATGTGGTTGCTCTTGTTTTCCTCTCGCGACTCTAGACTGTAAATAAGAAACAACTGATGATAGTAATACTTAAGGAGAGCTTAAAATTTTCAAAATGCATTGTAAGGTATTGGCCGCAACTTTCAGCCCCTGGGAGTTTTGGCCAAGTGAAAGCTGAGGAATTTGGCTTTTTAGCTGACTATCCCTACAACACACTCTCAGGTTGTATTTTTCTCTGAAAACAGCAAGAAGAACAAAGGAACTGAAGAATGCTGAAACCTTGGCTATATCTTAAAGAGAGAGTTCATTGTTCATTTTGCAACTATCTCTTTCAGCACTAAAAAGAATGAAGCGAGGATAACATTACATTGGTAGTTTTCTGGGTTTATAATGAAGTTTCCAAGCTATCAAAGAGTGAAGTGAATTGTATCTGAGAAAGAGGTAATGAAAGTACTGTATACAACAAGTAAACACATACCTGCTTGATAAACTTTACTTTGAGCTTTAAAGATCAGATTTTTCTTTATTGGCCTCCTTAGAAATCCAAATAGCCAGAAGTTTTTAAAGGATCACCAGACTCAGTTTGCCTGGGTGCTTTCTGTACTGCCGCATATTACGATGGTATATTTCCTCAGCCAACAGAGAAATTCACCACTTTTTGAGTGTGGGTTTTTTTTTTTTTTCTGCTGTGGATGTGTATGTGAGTATTGCATAGACTGGTGGCCCTTTCAGAGCCTGTCTATCCATGGGTACTCCAAGCTCCTTTAAAATGAACAGAATTGCACAATGAGCTTTATGCATACAGAAAACGGATAGCGCTGAATATAAGAGGTTAATTTTTTAGCCAGTAATTACTGCTCTTTTAACAGTGCCTTTTTCTTTAATCTGGTATTAATTCCATCACTAACCTTGCTCCTGAGATCACTTATTGTCAGTGTAAAACAAGAATCCCTCTTCGTCATCTACACTGTGATCTTTGAATTAAACTATTTGAATGGGGTATGCACGAGGTACGGTTCCATAGGGTTTATTAAAGGAAATTGTCTTAGCAAATATGTCTGTTTTATTTGATTCTGAGGAATAATTGGTTAATGAGGGAATGATTGCTTTGTTCAGACATGATTACTGAAGAAATGTTTGGTCCATATGTTGCTGAATAATGGGAAATTCTCCAGTGAAAGGGGACAATGATTAGAAGAAATAAGATAGCTGGAGAATATATTCCCCAAAGTGTTACACTAGTATTTGTTAGCAAGCCGACTCTAAGGATAGTGTTTCCCTCAATAGGCACAGAAGTTCAAAATATCTAATCGGTTTAAACTATTTGTTGAAAAAGCACGAGGTAATTTTCTTTGTTTTCCTTAGATCAAAGAACTGTAGCTTTCTCTGATAAATGATGTGACTATCACAGCTGTTTCTCCCCTTTAACACAATGTTAATTTGTTATTGTTGCCTTGACGGGCATATACTAATAAAACTATATGTTAAAAATTATCCCATTCCCCTCTGCTACTTATTAGTTACATCATAGGAATTTAGTGTTTTGGCACTGTGAAATACATGCAGTGTGTGTGTGAGCATGCATACACTTGCACGCGCACATTTTAGCTGATGTGCACTGCAATGCTTATAGCTAATTAAGAATACTCAAGCTTTTTCATTATCCAGGGTCATATTCAGTTCCTTGTAAATTTCTCTAAGTCTTACTTTACTGCTGAAACTTGGTATGCTTGCTTGCAATCACGAAGTGTCTTTTCTTCCCCTAATAAAAGTGATACATGAAATACCTAATAAAAGAGAGAGATATATACGTGTGTGTGTATATATGGTAACTTCCTTAAAGCAACATTAGCAATCTAGCAGAAGATACTGAAAACTTCAAAACTGCCAAGTACTAAGGTTCCAGTTCAGGAACATGCTCAAATGGATATCTGACCTGAAGCCCATGGACAGTCCCACAGAAGTCTACGGCAGGGAAGACGGGCAAGCAACGGAAGAAGGTCAGATGAGACATCCACAGGTACAGATCTCTGAATTTTCAGAAATGCTGGAGTGCCTGAGTCCCACACATTTAAACTGGAATTGAACAACGCAGTGCTACTGAAGATGCCTCTGGCACCTAGCTTTGAAGAACTGCCGGATAGCCTGAAAAGTACCTTGGAACAAAGCGGCTTGCCCAAGGTCATACCACAAATTTGTGGCCTCTTTTCTAAAGTTGGAGGAATGTTAAGTAACTATTTCATAAGAAAAATGTGATAGATTTAAAGTAAGGGGGTTTTAGTCCATTTCCTTTTGGTCCAGTTAACTCTTGTATCAGATCTGACTATAGACAATGAATAGCCAAAATTACACTTCATCAGTTCTGCTGGAAAATTTCTTGTTTCATTTTCTGTAAGCAAAGTAGTCGCTATTTGCCAGTTAAATCTCCAGGTAGTTAGCTCTCATACAGTTGAAAATAAATGTTGTAAATGAAACATCTGCTCAACACTATTATTTTATAATCACATTAATTGGCAGATGTCTTTAGATGACAAAGCAAAGTGTATCAATTCTGATTTGTTCTTTTCCACTGAGCTGAACTTGTGGTCATTGAAAAGTACTTACCTAAAAGACAGTCTCAGCATGACCAATAATTCACTGAGTTTAGTAATGTGAGATTTTTCCATGCAGAAAAGTATGAATTATAAAAGCCAACTGCCCGCTGGAAAAGTGTTAATGCATTGTCCAAAAACATACTTGCATGGAGAAAGTTACCCTCTCCATTGGCAGGACTGGTACTTCAATCTACATATAGTTTGCACAGAAGTACCGTGCCAATTCAATTACTGTCTGATTAATGAAGTGTAGCAGGTTTATTTCAGGGGTCTAGCTAGCTATTAATTAGCATATTGGGGCCTATACTCTACTGTTTTGCCCTGATATGCTTTGAAAAATCCCAATGCAATTAAATAAACTCTAATATGCTTTAAATAGTTACTTGAGGAAACACATTCAGATTTTTTTAAAACCCTTATGGGATTTTTAAGCACATCCAGATTTATTGTAAAGCATCTGAAGTTCTTAGTAAACACTATTGTTGTGTTGGTTTCTGCTGTTCAGCAAAATAGCACTCCCCTTGTTTTAACAGAAGACTTCCGCTAACAAGAAAAACTGATGTTGCTTCTTTAGGGTGCCTTGGAGCAAATAATGAGGATGCTGGTACCCCCAAAACCCGCTGAGTCTGCTTGCACTTTTCAGTGGTCTACCTAGTCTTTGTCAGATTTCTTCACTTTGGCAGTCTTTTTTTTTTTTTTTTTTTTTTTTTTGAAGGAGATCAGTGCTAGCACGGGGTGGAAAACTGGAAAGTTTCTTAGCACAGTGTTTGAGGTCAGGCAATGAAGAGTAGGAAACACCCCGTTGCCTAAACTAGAAGTAGCTGAACTCTTTCTACCCTGGACAGTAGCACAGAGTGCTAATAAATGCACTATCTGTTCTTCAGGTCAGAGGTATTGTCTGAGCAGGCACATTTCAGCGCATACTGATCACGAGTGGGCTGGAGAGATGTTTTATTCAGAGCATTAACTATTTAGTATTCTTTCATTCTGGGAGAGAGAGGAGTCTGAGACCAGTTAACAGAGCAATGGAAATATTGGTTAGATAGGTCCCTTATTTCAAGATTTTAGTAGTCCACCAACTTTAAATTCTTTCAAGGGTGTCCTGTGTGTCACAAGGGGCGTTACTCAGTCCTGTATCTCACGCACTGCACAGTCCAGAACTATGTTTATACTCTTGCCTTCAAGAGCCCCTTCTTTTTTGCTACCCCCCCAAACTCTTCCTCCCACCTACTTCATCCAGACCTCAAATAGCTCTCAACTTTTAGTCTGCTATTCTCCTCCGTCCTCTGCTTTAACACTTATAAACCAATTAAATCCCTTATCCCCCTTTTTCCAACAAATATCAAATTAAAACACATTTTGCTCAGGAGGCCTTCTTTTGTTTGCTTACTCACCAGAGATGTCTGCATGCTCCATTGCCTTGTGTATGCTCACGCCTGGGTTAAATCCTGTGCTCTTAAAGGCGCCTTTTTGCCTTTGGAGAAGTCCATGGGAGCTTCCCCATCTTCTTCAGTCTCAACGAGTCTTAGCTTCTAGGATCCAGATTGGTCTGGTCTGTACCAAATGTTCTGTGCGTTTATATAAATTAAATAAACTACTCGTTCCCTCAGTCCCAGTAAAGTTTACTGTTCTTTTGCAAAACAGGCTTGCACGAGGAGCCTCTGTATTACATCTGCCACTATTGCCCCTATAGTGTCTAAAATATATATTAAGGTATCATTTTGTATGGAGCCACACTTATGTATATTAAAGCACTCTTGCATGGAGCAGGCAGCTGATGGACACCTGTTTCCTTCCACCTCTGGTTCAATGAGAAGCTGCAGCACGTTTACACCAAGCTGCACATCCATGCCCTCCCGCCGCCCTCCCGGGGTGTGCTGCTCCGGTGGTTGGTGGAGCCACGATCAAGTAAACTTGTAGAAAGAAGCCACTGACAGGAAGATGCCATTGCAGACCCAGCATGCAGCTCAGCGCCTCTGAGAGGAAGCCAAAAGGCAAGGTGAAGGAGAGCCACATCCCATCTCCCCAGCCCATTGGTGGCAGGTCAGCACGTGGAAACCCAGGTCACAGAGCGGAACTGCAGCCCCTCCCCAAGGGCTCGTGCCCCAGCGAGACAGAGTGAGCGTGCCACACTGCTCTCGGCATCTTCTTTTTCCTGTCTCATAATTACTTTTTGTTTTGGTAATTTTCACTCGCAGAGTCCTTGTATACATACAGCCCTAAAATCCACCCGACAAACACTTTTCTGTGTATTTTCATAAATGATGGAGACCTTGATCCATCAGACAACTCAAGTGCGCGCTGAACTGTAGGCACCTGCAGAGGGTTTTTGAATCGATGGAGTGATTCATGCGCTTAAATCCAGGCACATGTTTCATTACCTGGCTGAACCATGGCCGAAAGCCATTCACTTAACATTACGGCTGTTTTGTTTTATAAATAGCGTTATTAACTTCCTGCCTTTGCTATTTGTGTGCAAAATACAGTATATATATTTTGCATACCTACAGCTAACTACAAGGTCATAATGGTGCTTTAAATGGGTGTAAAGAGCTAAATAACCTGGGTTTAGTGATGGTTTCTATGAGTGATTCTTAAATGATTGATTGATTGATTGACAGATTGGTCTGACAGATTGGTCTAACAGAGTGGCATTGAGATGATATGATAGCCCTGTTCCATTACAAACAGTGCTCTCACCCGCCTTTAGCCCTGTCTTTACCACACTCAAACACACACCCTTTTTTATGAGGTGGACTTTGAACTATCTTTCCGTAGTTATTCAGAAAGTCACAATGAATGTATTATGTGACTATTCATTGCAGCAAACTTAGCACATAATAATTTACAATTTTATGGAACTGCTAGGATTAGCTATGTATCATCTATTTTTAATACACATCATTGTGGTATGTGAGCAATAATGAATGTATTTAAATAAATCAAAAAAACACAAATGAACGCTGAGTTGTTGTCAATCACTTGCAGATGAGCCTACCCTGGTGAGAAGATATAATGGAGAATTTTCTGAGAGTGATTTATGGAATCAACCAGCATCACTCTAGAACAACTGATACCTTTCCAGCATAGGGCTACACGGGTAGGTAAATTTTACTGAGAATACTTAAGTGGCAAATCTGAGGACAAATTATTGTTGAAATTTTTCACCTGCATTTTTTGAGTTACTAAGCCGAATAGAAAAAAAAAAAGGGCAGAAAAAAAACCCCAGAAGTAGAGTCAAAAGGGAGCATAGTCACGTTTAATTTGTAGCTTGTACGTACTGGAGAGCTTTGCACCTCTTATGCACTGATGTGTTGACTTACTGAGGTGAATGAAGCCCCCCCCCCCTTATTTTTCAGGAAAAAAAACTTAAGCAGCTTCATAGGAAAGAGTTCTAAATATTGCACTCTCTTTCTAAACTGCTTTTTTTCCTTTTATTTGTAGAGATTTACTATCTTAAGTTGTATCATAACCATCTATCTTAAGGTAATGAGACATAAAATAATTCCTCTAACTAATCAGATACAAGAAACTTAAAATATTGTATGTAATGTCCTGTAGTCCTGCAAGGCAAAATGTGTTTTTCCTCAAAGGGACAGGAAGAAGTGTGTGTATTTTCTGGGACTGATGGCAGAGAAAATATTTCTGTCTCCCGAGCATCTGACTGCATGCCACCTACTCCATGTGCTCTGATCTCAAAGCTAAGTAGGATTAGACTGGGTCAGTTCATGGATCAGAGCTCCAGGGAAAGCTCAAGTGCTATATACAGGAAACAATCTTGATGATCTAACTTTATTGGGCATTATTTCAGGGAACTAGTGTGCCAGAATTGTGTCACGGGGCCACTCTGCTGTTAGAGGTCTGTCCTACAGTGACATGTAAAGATTTTATGATCACTTAGGAAAAAGTGCCAGGGAAATATATATATGTGTGTGTGTGTGTGTGTGTGTGTGTGTATCTATACATATATATAAAGTTAAGTGAGGCTAAGCCAAAATTCCACCTCCAAGAGCTTAAAATTGCTCTTTAGTTTCAACTGGAAAAGCACTCTTCATTCCAAAACTGCCACATAATCATGATGACCACTCTTAAAAGCATGCTATATTTCACATTAGAAATGCATTTCATTGGTGCTGTTTTTATTCCTTTAAGCAGTGTGTTAAAGGCCCTGGTCTTGCAAACTGATGCAGTTAAATGAACATTTTGGGTCAGAACACAAAACTGCACTGAAATTAATAGTACTCTGCACTGGTCTCATCTTTCACACACATAGATCAGACTTCAGTACTGCAACTTCCATTTTTAAAGTACTTGGAGATAAAAACTACTATTTCACTGGAACTGCAGTACTCCCGCTAAGTACTGATGGTCAGCACAGGAATGCCTGAAGACACCGCGCCAGTTCTCTTCTTAAATTGTGCACTTCTGGTATGTCTCTTCTGTGGAAGCAACCAGTATCATTTGCACAGAAAGACTTGCAGTCGCAACCGTGAAGTGAGGGGAAAAGAAGAGAGAAGTCTGTGAGAGAACCCATATCCTGAGAAGTTGCCTACACTTTTTACCAAGAAAGTTAAAAACCCTTGGGTAGGTATAAGAAAATAAAAATACCATTGAACAGAGCAGTTCTGCCTCTGGGATGAATGAGTTTACTCCCTTCCCATGGTGTGCCATTCCATATGCACAGTGCCACAATCTATTCTCTGAGAGCAAAAACGAAAATGAAGTAAAAATTAGTGTTAATAATGAAGGTGTGTTTTTACAGTTTCGCTTCCTTTGACTAGAGCAGCAGAGTGCAACTGGAGACGTTGAAAGAAAAAGTCTTCACCTGTCCTCTGCATAATTAAAATACATTAGATACATAGATTTATTTGAGGGTTTGATGTTAAATGAAGATGAATGAAATGTTTTATGGAAGGCAATGAAACGTTATTTACTTAAATAAGCAATTCTGTTCTATCAATACTTGGGCTCATCTAGAAGAAAGTACCCTGTTCCTACTTAGTTATGAGTAGTATTTTACTGGGCCTGCCTACAGTGCACTCTAGCAGTTATTCTATCAGTTGCTGGGAGCAGGTAAAACAAAACAAAAAAAAAAAGAGTATGTATTTATGAAGGGCAATGCAGGATACGCCATGGCAGCCAGGAGGCATCATGGCCCACACAGTAATCTTCACTTCTTAATAAGAGCAAAGTGCATTCTGGTTTTCTCCAGCCAATGTGGATCACAGAGGGGTCTGACTGTCTGATCTGAGGCTCCAGCTCAAGCAGTTCAGGTGGGGAAGCTTTAGATATAGCTGCCTATAACTGTCTTTCCTTGTGCTGTGCTCTAAGTTAAAATAAGCCTCTACCAATTTTCCCGTATGTTCCTGACATGACTGAGAGTTGAATATCTGAAAAGCCATTCTGCCCTCTTCGCTACAGAGGGCCCTAAAATTGTGTAAAATGGGCCCCAGCCCTTTTCCAACCAGTGAAGGTTGATGAGGCCTGTAACATAGTTATCTCCCATCCTTCTGCACAATGGGAAGAGTCTTTCTGGCTTCTTATGGAAAGAAGCCTTCACCACCTTAGACATTCATTGTCCAGGTACAATTTATGCCATAGGATGCACATACTTTTTCATTTGTTATTTTGGATTGAAGTGAAGTTATTCCAACCCAGACAGGCTGCTTGCAGAAGCTCTATAAAAGGGTGACATATTTTGGCACATGATATTCCTGTGAGACACAAAATTCCTACTTAATCCTTAACAGGTTTTTCTGCATTCTCCAGAATAAAGTTCAATTTTTCTCTTTATGATGATGATCAACTTTTCATCCAACATCCCATACTACTTCCTTTTTAACTAATTAAGCTCTGGTGGCAGAAATGCTTATATGAAAGTCAGCAAATCATTTTATTTCATTGGCTATTGCAATTTGGGTAGATATATTAAAGGATGAATCCCGTTTCATCACCACAGCGGAAGGTCTATAAATAACATGTATGGAGGACAGAATCATAGAATCACAGAATGGATTGGGTTGGAAGGAACCTTTAAATGTCGTCTAGTCCGACCCCCCTGCAATGACCAGGGACATCTTCAACTGAGGTTGGTCAGAGTCCCGTCCAACCCAACTTTGGATGTTTTCAGGGATGGGGCACCTACCATCTCTCTGGGCAACCTGTTCCAGTGTTTCACCACCTTCATTATAAAAATATTCTTCCTTATATCTAGTCTGGATCTACCCTCTTTTAGTTTAAAACCATTACCCCTTGTCCTGTTGCAACAGGCCCCGCTAAAAGGTTTGTCCCCATCTTTCTTATAAGCCCCCTTTAAGTACTGAAAGGATGGGAGAAAGAATGGGAGAAATGATCCCACTCTTGGGAAATGCTGAAGAGCCATTGCTTTGTTGATTGTCCTATATCTCTTCTTCCAGTAGAGTTTTTATAAAGTCCCTCTAAAATCAACTCCAGTGGTTGGCTGGAATGAGGTTGCTACCCCACCAGATCTATTAGCATTCAGTCATATCTGCTTCAGTGTCTTTAGCCAGCTCTTACAGTGAAATCCCAGTCTGATCTTACTGCTTTCTGAATTAGTTCTGCCATTTTTCACTGAAATTCAGGATAGAATTGTTGTTAATCATGAACATTTACAGATGACTGGTAAATGGTTTAAGGAAATTATGTTTTCTTTTAAGTTGCTGAAAACAGAGAAAGAATGCAGAGCACATTAGTCGCTAAGGGGGTGCAGAATTTCACTCCCACAACAAACCAAGCCAAGTCTGTAATAGTGAAAATTTGTTCTCTTGGCTCTGGTTGTTTTACCAACTAACATGCATTCCGGATCAGTTCACCCATCCTTTTGACACTATGAAAAGAATGGGATTATTTTCTTGACATTTTCTCCTAATTTTTCTAAAAAGAAAATAATAATTTGTAGCTTGTCAATCTTTGCCAAGATTCAGCCTAGAGAGAATTTTTTATAGCTGAGATATAAACCCCTGAAGTAAAAATGCAGACACAACTTTAAGTACAGTGTTGCAAATGCAGTGTTGTAATTTTATATGTTAATCTATCAATACACAGTATGTGCAAACATATGTTTATAGACAGAGAGACAAGCATGTATAAATGAGAGGATAAAAATCCCTATTTCTCATTTGGTGCTATGCAATTTCTATCAATTTAGAAATGTGTTATGATTTTATTTTAAGCTGACATACTGTAAATTACGCTTATTTGAGAATACTTACTTAACTCTTAGGGTTTATAAGACAGAAAAGGAAGTTATCTTTGGAAGTTCTCCAGTGACCTAAAATGGACTAACAAATAATAGCAAAATGTCCCTTCTCTGAAAGCTTTGGACCAGTTGCCATCTTTAAAGCAACCCATAAGCATGAAGATAGTCTTTCAATGGTTAGGATTTACTATAAAATCTACAAAACACAGTGGAGGCTGCATCTTTAGGGGCAAACCGTACATTATGCTCATGTTACAAGAGAAATTACCAGATCTCTAGGTGAGGTATTTTAGAAATTTGGCAGATGGCTTTACTTTGTATTTGTGGCACAGAATCCTGTTCTAATTTTGTGTTTGATTGGAATATTCAACAGCTTCTGGTGCTACTAGGACTTGCTATCTGAAAGACAGAGTTTGCAAACTATAAATATGAACTTTGAAAATATATATCCTAGAGTTAGTCCAGTAGATTGTGTTTGTAACGCTCACTTATTGGCTGACTGATGCATTTTGGCCCCAGACCAAAAACGATGGCTGCCTGGTTGAGCAGTGCCTCCTGCCGACTGGGAAGGCAGAGGGATGTCGGGGCTGTGGTTAATATAGGTGTCAGGTTCTAACAGCTGCTACCAGGCTTCCCCACACATGGTCCCACCAGCCTTGCCTTCACGTCCCTTGGCCCTATCTCCTCAGTTGTCTTTATCCTAAGCTTTTTCCCTAGCCGCTGATATGTCCTGCTGGGGAACAATTAATCTACAAGACAAGGGAAGAAAGTTATGTCTACGTGAGCAAGTGATTTCAGTCTCAAGCTTATTCACAGCCTGGCTGGCAACCCACCAAACAAGGCTGTTGACCTGTGCCACCCCTGTCCCCACCGTACCACCAAGGGGAGCCCCATTTCTGGGGGGAGGCACGGGAGATACTTTCCCATCCATCTCCCCAGCTGCCCCCACCATGCAAGTTCAACTGAGGTGGAGCTAAGCCAGCACAGAGACACAGGCAGGTGGTAGCACTGACATTGCAGGCAGCAGGCAGGCCGTTCCCAGCCAGCCTTGGCCAAGGTGAGGGCTGGAAAGCTGGTCCTTGTCCTCTTTCAGCTGTTAGCTACCAGCTTCCCCGCAGAGGTGACTGCATCAGAAGCCTTGCCTGGAGGTATGAGCTGTTCTGCAAGCCCATAGCACATGAGGGTACGGCCTAGCTCACAGCCAAAATGTCAGAGCGTTTTGCGACAGTGTTGGCTTAGGGGGACAAGACTTCAGCTGTACTTTATAGCATAATGACTGACTTGTGGATGTGACCGTGATCATATAAGCTCAATAAAACTTTCAGTGACCTATCCAACATTATAATCTGCTTGGTTGTACCCCTCCGCAGGCCCGAAGCCTACGGGCACATATATAACAGAGGGATTTCCTACTTCCTCCCACAATTGGATGTGTCAGGAGGCAGCAGGCTTGCTTAATGCATTGAAACAGAAAGTATTTATTTACCCCCACTGATAATTTTAACTTCAGATGAATGTCATCTTCAAGGAGTCATTCTGAAGCAGAGCTACATGAGGGGAGTTAGGCAGTCCTTGTTGGCATCGCTATTTTTCACACAGGACTGGTCGAAGCTTTCTTCAAATTCTTCCCAATCATTACACCCTCTGTGTCTCTTCCCAGAATTTCCTCTAATGGAGCGCATACTCCTGGTGGAAAGGACAGAGGAATTCAGAGGAGGAATTTAAAAAGACCCTCCTGAAGTATATTTGACACCGTAGCAGTGGGTTCCCATTATGGATTCGTAGGCAGGTGATGGTGCAGAGAATTTTCTGCTTTCTGTGTCAGGTGAAGAGCCTCTAACTGCTAAGAAAAGTGCTGTGAGTGGTATCACGTTTGAACACAGTCTTTGTGAGTCAGAGGGGAGGAGAGTAGATAGCCACCATTCTGCTGGCTTTGTCAAAGTGGGTTTTCTTCAGAAAAAAGGATTTAATACTTTTCTTTTCCACTATAATTATGCTGTGTACAGTCTGTCCAGTCCCTCAGTAAAAAGTGCTTTTCCTAGAAACAGTATTGAGAAGCTTTGATGTGGGCCAATTGCACTTTTTGGTAAGGCATGATCGTCTTTGGAATACTGGCAAAGACTGTCCTTTTGTACGGTAAATTCTGGCAATAACCAACCTTTTCCCTTTAAACCACCAGCTTACGTTGGCTCCATTTGTTTTAAATTCCTTGTTCTCAACAGGCCATGTAATCAGAATGACAGGCTGCTCGCAGCTTCCCTGGTGCTCAGCTGCATGCAGGTCATGCCAGAGTCTTCTTTCTGGAAGGATGGCTGTGCACTGATGCCCGGCTGCCTTTGAGTCTGAGCATCTGAATCTGCTCAGAGGCGGGGAAAGCACAGCAGCTTAGTGTTTAACACCAATAAGTGTTGAAGGAGTTGGCATCTTCTTATTCTTTGCACTACTGCTTTTAAATTGGGCTTGCTTTCAGCAGCCCAGCCAAAGCTCCTCCAGCCAACATCATCAACATTGTATTGTCAATAAAAACTTTAAAGCAAAGGTCAGGTATTCACTGAGCAGTAACTGGCCTGTCAAAGAAAAATAAAACACTTGTTAGCACCTGTCCTTTTGGCAAACTATGTGATTGCTTTGGCTGATGCACCAAGCATACACGCTATTATTTTATTAGCGCTACAATTCAAGAGTTTATAAAAAAGCACGAGCAAATATCAAACTGCAAATTTTCGAAGAGGTGCATTTTTAAGAAAGCTAATTTACCTATTTGCATTGCCAGCTTAAAAGTTTGAGAATCATCTCATGTGTCACTTGCCTCGATGATATAAATGAATTATCATAAACAAAAGTGCCATACATCATCATTAGCGTGCAGGGGAAAGTTAGCTATTGGGTATTTATGATCAATTTGAGGAGAAGATATATAATTACCATCCATTATTATAATAAAATGCCTAATATAACGAGGAAGAACTAAATGCAATCCTCAAAAAAACATGAAAATCAAAATCCTCTTCCAACTATTTTGCTATTTAATGCTCTCGCTGTGTAGGGACAGATAACTTCAATATATTGGAGACAATAATTGAGCAGTATATTGAAGCAGCTTAAAATACAGTGCAAACAACATGCTTAAGTGGAAACTTTCCTTCCCTTGCTACTTTATCTTCCTTTTCCTTGTACATCTTTTCTTAGCTGTTAGGGCTTTGTTTAGTTTTGCTTCATTTATTGAACACGTTTTACTGACAAAAGTTTTACTTAATTTCCATGCATTTTAACTTATGTTTTAAGTGACCTTGTTCTTCTTGACATTGATTTTTTTGATGGCCTTAGTTCGGAGCACCCCAGGGTGAACGGGTGACTTGAAATCCCATCACTTCCCAGTGCTCTCTATTTGAATAATGTCCAGCAAGGTTTAAGCCATCAAAGCTGTTTAAAATTCACACATAAATTTTATTCCTTCTCCTTAATGCTGTGGAAAAGTAATGAAAGTTCTTATAAGGGAAACCTAAACTAATAATAATTGATATCCCTTTGTGAGGCATTTAGATACTTTTGCTGACCATATTTCATTTACAGATAGAGATCTGAGCCACCACTGTCTATTTAAATGTAACTTTGGGGATGTTCAAAATCACATGAAAATTTACTGTTTGTGCTTTACATGGCTCCTAACCGTTTAATGGTTTGAACCCAGCCCAACATTCAAATGCTTCCTCATTTGCAGAGTACTTCGGTGCTTTATACAGTACCGAAAGGCTCCTACCAGGTTGAGGAGAGGAGATGTACAATGTTTGAATAAGTTTTTCTCTGGAAGGGAAAATAGAGGCCCAATGTGATGAGGAGGAAAGGGTGCACTTCGTTAGACCATTCATTGTGGTTTTACGCTGGTCATTGCTTCAGACACAGAACTTTTCAATGCTGGCATTTTTTTTCCCCAAAACACACAAACTCCCTCCACAATTCCAATAGAACTGTAAAAATAGGAGAGTCAAATTTTAATGCTGTATAGTTTTTCTAGCCCTATTCAATGACCTGTATTTAACAACCTTTACAGTTGTTAAATGGAAAAACAATTTCACCAATGTATTATACTCTTTACTGTTCAGCTTTTCTTAGAGTCTTTCTTGCAAAATACTGCAAATGTGTTTTATTTTGAAGCTACTGATACTAATTGCTTATACTACTTCTAGACTACATCTACACTAGCAGAATAAGCAGTGCCAGGAAACATTCCCAGACCTTGAAATTGAGTCATCTATCATATTAAATGTCTAGAATTATTCCTATTTTGGCTCAGGCCAGCTAGCATTGTCCAGAGTAACTCTTATGCACAATATGGGAGTCCACGCAGGCCACATATACAAATTGAATGCAATCGTTTGGATGCTAAAATAACTTAATAGCATACATGCAAGCCGTTTCACGCCAGTTGGCCTCAGCAACAGGGCAGTCTGAGGCTGTTTACCTTAGCGGCATAGATAGAGTGTTGGTGCTTTCTAACGTACACAGTTCCTAAAGGGCCTCATAAAGAAAGTAACAAAGAATAACAGAAATCAAAGTTTTGTTTTCCTTTCCTTTTTCTTTCCCTGTACATTTTTTTCCAAAATTAAATCACAGAATGGTTTAGTCTAAATCTGGGACTCTTATAAGTTTTCTTTATGAAAAAAAAACCATTAAAAATATGGTCCCGAGGAGGTAAAAATGAGGATTTTATACAATTGAAAATCAAGAATCACATCTGTGCGTGAGTGTTTCAGACCTAGCTTTCAACTTTGGAAATGCTGTGAATGTTCTATATTTGAAGTGATAACTTTTCTCTGTACTGACAAATGATTTTACCTCATGGTTAGTGGTGCTGGTGGCTGTCTCTGAGCACTGACATGACTTCATTTTCAATTAATGTGCAGATGGATAAAGTGATTAAAATAGACCCATTGGGAGGGAAAAAAAAAAGGAAACAAACAAAAACAGTACTCTCCCAACATTTACAAAATAATTTTCTCTGAGACATATATCAAAATGCCTGAAACGTTTTGTGATATAAGAAATTTTTAATTTTGCTTATTTTGGCCAACCTGCATCTCCTGCCTATATATACACCCAGTTTATGTAACTATATTCTACCTCCCTACATTCCCATCTGCACTATTCTTTAAAAATTCTTCCCCTAAACTATTGTGTAGGATTTATGTTTTCTGTTAAACAGCTGCCAAGTTTCGCTCCATAGGCGGCTGCACTTCAGTGGTGGATGAAATGCTTCGTGTAAAATTTGTAAAGCATTTTTGGGCTCTTTGCAGATGGAAGAACTGACTAAATCAGTGATACGCAACTTGTGCTTCTAGAGCTGCACGTGGCTTTTTTTGGAAGGCACATATCTGATAGGAGCTGTTTTGACTTCTTCCTGTGAGGGAACAGGCAGGGTGTTTAGCTGTTCCCTTCCATCTCTCCAAGCAACCAGGAAAGTTGGCTTACACAGTTATTTCTCTGTACTTACATGCTCAGTAGCGTTCTGTACATGGCATTTGATAAAATATGTTTCAAAGCCATGTATGTTCAAGAAAAGATGTATGTGAGGTGTAACAAGGTAACGGAGAACTGAATGCACGTCCTATCGCATGTTCCATCAAAATGATGATCTCAATGCGTTTCTTAATCCTGGACTGAAGTAATAATGCAGATTATGAAATTGCGGAAGACTATGACATCATCAGAACAACACTAGGATTTCACTAGAAACATGAAGTTGGGGGAAATCTGCTTCCTCAGTCTCTGCTATTACAGAGAGCCAGAACACAATGGGTGTGCATGATGAATAAGCAATGCAACCATCACTTTTAACAGGGAACCTATCTTTCTTATGCCTCTGACCTATTCACTGAGCAGCTGGCAAATGGCTCTAGTAAAGTCATCCTGTTCTTTTTTCCAACCAAAAAATCTATTGTGTATGCAGTCTTTCTAATGGATAGCAGAGATATGTCATTCATATCAATCGGTCTTCTGTATCTCTATGTTTTATTCAGCTAAGTGTTATGCTAAAATGCACTCTGATATTCATCAAGTTTTCAAACACTCCATAACAGCAACTGAAAGTGAAAAATAGCCCGGGAGTCATTACTGCTTTCCTCAATGACCTGGGAGGGGCTGATTGGCATAGTGTGACTGTGGAACTAGGACAGAATCGGAGACGTGCTCCAGAGTGGGGAGGAACTTGTAGCATCAGTCTGAAGGTGGTTTATACCCAAGTAAACGTACGCAAATGTTAGTGTGGCTGTGCCATCTATTACACATTTCTGTTTAATTGGCAGAAATACCCAGAAGTGGGTATGGTGAGGATGTTCCCCTACAGTATAATTCTTAGGCTCTTCCTTCTATCACTGCATAAGCAAATTTAATAGCTCATTATCATCATCAAGACTACTACTTCAGCTAAGCAGAGCACTGTACTGCCTTTCAACTGACAGAATGATTGATGTAGCATACATTTAAAATTATAGAAAATAATCTTTTAAGTGATAATTTTGTTTAATCTAACTAGTATAAACTGGCCAGGATAACTCTGAAAAATAAATAAATACAGAACAGCAACACATGAAAGAAACAAACAAACAAAACCGAAGTCTGAAAAAATAAGAGTGTAAAATTACCAAACTCTGACTGAAATGCAATGGTAGCCCTTAAATTGCAGCTCGTATGGCTAAGCATTTCAATGGAGACGTCTTTGCTGGTTTTGTTCATTGGTACCGTAACAATGCCTAAAGGACAACTAGGAATATACACCATTGTTGCCAAGACAATTGTTGCCAAATAGCTACAAAAAGTCACTCTTCTGAAGAACATATGATCCAACAAGACAAGATTGAAAAGGAAAGGCAAAAGAGATATAGTACACAATAAGAATGAACATCCCCATTTCCCGAGTCTCTCTCTCTTTTTTTTTTTTTTGTAAGTTAGTCTCAAAAAAATGTTTCTCTTTTCATTTGTTTTCATCTTACTCAGTCAACGAGTGGTGGGCTCAGCACATAATTTCAATAAAATGTCCTTCCAGGCAGAAAATCATCCATTAACAATATTTTGACTACGGAAGAAAAAGAAATATTTGATCTTCTCATCAGCATAATGATAATACATCTCATTTGCAGAGTGTAACTGTATATTATTTCCAGAAAGATCGTAGGCTGCTCTGCAAATGAGTATTTCTATTCCACAGGCACTATCTTACATTTGGAAAAGCTGAATTTTACTCCTGTTCACTAAGCTTATGAAAAGCCTGTTCATTACTAAGCCTGAAAATAGGTTTACGCGAGGCTTACAAAGTGAGTAAGCTTTGTGTGGGTCTCTCTGTACAAGGAGAAATATTTCATCCAGACTGCAGATACAAACAGAATAAAAGGAGGTAGAAAGAGGTTTATTCTTGATGATCACCTGCTAAAGATGTCATCAAAATAGTAACTTAATCTGTTCCATTTAATTTTAATAATGTTTGGGATGGCTGTTTAAAAATGACCTCATAAGAAACTGTTGCCATTACCATTGCAGAACATTTTGAGACGTGGCCTTAATGACTAAAGGAAACATCTGAGGAGAGTTTCTTTTCTGTTTGAGGGTGTGCATCTCTGTGAGTACATGCATCCAGATGCATCCATGTCACATGTAAAGGCATATTAGAATTGTTTCAGAATTTTTCTGTCAGAATGATTTGCTAATGAAAAAATGCCACTTTTACACAGTTATAAAAAGGCATCTTCTGTTAGAAAGCTGTAACTTTTTGCTGCGTACAAAGAGAAAGTGAAATAAATTAGAACCTGCAAAAAGAAAACATGTACCTGATTTCTTTTGAAAGAAAATCTGGGGAGAAAAATTTTTCAGAAAATCCTGTGATTTTGTTTTCAGTTTTCACTCTGATTTGAATTTTTTAATGATTTTCCCTTCCTGTAAGAAAGATCCATTAACTACCATATTGTTTATATGTATATCATCTTGATAGTGAGGTTGCAGTAAATCTCCAAACTTGAACATATATTTGTATTTGTGTACTTCAGCTGATTTCTTTCTTTTTTTTTTTCTTTTTTTTTTCCTTGTTTTTGTTTCATACTGGTTTAGGGTTTGAGTTTTTCTGTTGTAACTTGCTCAGAAGAATAACTGTATTGGGTCAGGCCAAAGGTCTTACCTAGCTCAGTATTCTGTCTCCAGCAGTGGTCATAAGTGATACACCATTAGTGTACCAGTAGAAAAATACCTGTTAAGATCGTTTGCTTGGGGTGCGAGGGGTCATGGAAGGCCATATTTTTTATTATGTAAGTACTTTTCACTGCTTTTTGCTTTTCTTTAAAAAAAAATAATGTTGTAAAACCAGCTGCTTATTCCTGTCATAGAAAATGCTATATTTCTGTGAGGTGTCATGGCTACTGACTCTAGTGTTGTGCTGCAGACATGTCTTTGTTTCCTTTTTTCATAGAAAAGTATTAGGAAAAATAGTGAGAGGTAAATATCTGACTGCAGCCAGTGATGGCTAGTTGGGACACAGATTACATGAAAATTTATGCTTAACACTATGACAGCATTTCTGAATGAAACTATTATTTCCTTCCTTTATCCATTCATTTGTCTCTGTCTTGGGGTGCGGGTTTTTTTTCCTATTAAGCTGATGTTATTTGGGGGTAAAAAATATCCGAAAAATTAGCCTTTCTGATGAAGAGTCAGGCAAGAGGGAGCATGCCATTTTTTAGACTTACTATTTTTACAATTATGACTAGATAGGTCATCAGATGTCATGATGAGGAATTTCTTACATACATCTAAAATAGATGAATAAAATACTATTGATAGGCATTCCAGATAGATCCTGTAAGGAAAACTGAGATGGATGTTTATTTTTATCTATGGCCTAAAATATAGAAGAGCATAAATGACTGTTAAATGTCATTTAACATGTTAAATTGCTGCATTTAGCATAAGCTGACCAGTATGTGTACTAAAATAATAATTAGTATTGATTAATGACTGTATTTATCTTTTTGACTCAAATGGTATTCAGGAGATCTTAAATGAAATGTTTTGTTTGCAGTAACTACTGCTTTATTTTAAAATATGAGATATGGAGGATGCTCTATTGTAAACTAGGAAACTTCATTCTGCCCGCTGTGAGTTATGAGCGCATATCAAATTTTAATGAAAAAGGATAAATAAATTGTCTCACAGTTCACCATCATCTACTATATCACTCAGTTCATCCCATATAATATGTAATAAACTGAATGCTTCAATTTTTGCTTTATGTGACCATTTACAACCAGTACTATTGCCTGAGGAATTGTCATCCCGCAGTGGTTCACATAACCAGTGAGTAGACTAAGGTTTCATACTGTACATCTTGACTGAAGAACACATCCTTTTTCAAAATCTTTAATAAAATCTAAGACTGACAAAAAGCTGAGATACATCAATTAAAGTATATTAACAGTAATATAGGACTTTATTCCTCATCTCTGGTCTTGCCGTCTTCAGGACTTAAATTTCAAAAAGGAAAAAAAGAAGAAAAAAAACCCAGCAAAGGAGTTGCCTGATTAATTCTTCAATTGACTCTTAATGTCCTTACCCTTCTAAGAAGAGAGATCTAACATTTTAAAAAAACTGTAGAAATAGTCTGAGCATTTATTTCATTAAGAAGCCTCCCGGACGTTGCTGGTAAATTCCAAAGAAATCAGAGAAAGCAAACTGATAAAACAGTTGGGAGGCTAGGCTAATTTTAAAAGCTCTGATTCCGGCAGGAAGAATTTTTTGAAGATATATTTATTTTCGACCTTCTTTATATTCATCATACCATTGTACATTGTTCATCTGTGTGAGGACACAAAAAGAAATGTCACAGTGCAGATAGTGGTCATTAAAGAAGCTAGGGTAAATCTACTTCTCTGATACCTACAGCCCAGATGATGAAAGTGAGTAGCACCAGAAGTCCCACTGAAGTTTACTGGATTTGAGTTAAGTCTCCTTTTCCCTAACGAGGACTTTCAAGTGGTTTTCTTAATAATTTCATATCTAATGCTATGAAAGAGACCTACTGCAATTCTTATTTAATAATGACATGAAAAATTATTTCTCCCAGAGAGAAACATGTATTAAACAGACCTGTTTTGGGGGATTTTTCCCTGGTTCTTGTTAGTGGTTTCTATGGGAGCAAGAATGAACACGGTCATGAACAAGGTCTAGCTCCTTCCACTTTGGACAGTCTCTGCTGGACTAGATAGAAAAAGCATTCCAGGAGGAACCGTTATGAGAAGAGACAACAGTTCTTGATATTTTTTATTTCCTGGAGAGCAGCTGTTTGTCACACATCTTTCACTATTTGATAAAACAAAGGCTGAAGACACCATGAATAAGTAAAAGACTCATGTAGTAGATGGGTTCCTGAGCCATTAGCAATTTTGTTTTTAACAAAACATGAGCACCTGCTGCTTTAGAATCATTCCTGAGAAGAGGAATATTCATCATACTTCAGTTCTAAAAAGATATTTTTACATTATGGATACCGATGCGAAAAGGAAAGGTGCAGAATAGAATATATTTAAATATCTTTCCTTAACACAAGATGACTGATGCACTGTAAATGTAAGTTAAGGGGGTTTTAACATTCTTTTGTGATTACCAGATTCCCCACACAAAGTATGAAGATAATTCCATGGTAGCTCCAGAGATCTGAAAGTTTGGATTTTTTGCATTTATTTCAAAGCAGGGGCACTGGTTCAATTTTAAAAATAAATTAATTTTTAGGACCAGATATCTACCTACCTTTAGCCTGGCTCCTAAGGAAGTGAGACTTACGCAGCATAACTTAAACCTCTCTGTGCATGTATACATCTATCTTACTACTTTTTGTACCTACTGGCCAATTTTAACAAAATTTGACAGCTGGGTAGCAGTGAATTCCCTTTGTTAGTGTCCTCACTGAGAAAGAGACTGAATCTCGTGATCAATCTTTATTAGATAACAGAGAAGCCATGCCAGCACGCACAACCGTGATTCTCCACACTAGGGAAAATCTAGTGAAATCTTTCACATAATAAAAGCATGAGAGTCCAAAGCTTCAAATGTGGAGACTAGAATTTATTAGCTCTGCTGCTTATGTTGCTATGAATGTATAACACATTTATTATGGATTTCCTTAATTTTGATGACTTTTTAATGTTTCAAAATATTTCTCATAACTGAATGTCTAAATACTAATAAGACTCAAGTGAACACACTACTTACTGAAGCTAATGGCAGATAAATGTTGTCTGGGCTTCTTAATGTACAAAAGCTTCTTCCTTTTTATTAGTGACTCCATAATATTGAAATTACTTGTACCTATATGTGAGAAAATCCATTGTGACAGACCATGTTTCTACATTCATGAACTGCGTGTCAACAGCTCATAATTTTCTTAAATGTGTTCATTATTCTAAATGACACAATGGATCAATTTGTTAAATAATACTTGCTGCTTAGGTTGGTCAAGAAGAGTAAGTTGCAAAAAGTTTGTTTGAAAAGCATACAACATACAACATGAAAAACAACACAACAGGAGTTGTGCTGGCTGATGTTCAATCTGTGGTCTTAATACCACAGCTACAAACATTGAAAGATTGCTAGCTTAAAATATGGTGTTTCCAAAAATATTCTCAATAGTCAGTTCATTTATTAGTGTATTAGGAAAACATGATTGAAAAGGGTTGTGAACTCCATCTGGTTGCTCCGTAGTCCCATTGACTGTATTGGACTTTATCTTGAGGTTTTCTTCTGCTCCAGCACTAGCTTTTAAAATTCCAGCAACTCAGGTGGCTAACCATATGTGTTCTTAATGAGGAAGGGAGTTAATTACCCATTTAATTTCTTTTAAGAATTCCCTTGCTTTCAGTGAAGAAGCTTCCTTGAAACAATTCTATTTCCTTGCATGTCCTGTAGCTCTTTATTAGTAATTGATATTTGGTTCTGGACATTTCTGAGGCTGACGTGCAGGAATTGGCAGGAATGTATTTGTGCATTATCCTTCAGAGGTTTCAAAGACTTGCACTGGAAACTTTCATTGTCCTATATCAAGAGAGAAACTGTTCCTCAGAGAAATTGATAATCCAAAGAAAAATGCAAAGTAGTCCAGTAAAGAGCAAACATAATTTTTGGTAGATTTTTGGTTTCACTTAAAAGATCTTGAAAGCATTTTCTTCTAGTGATGCCCTTTCTGAAATACATCATGGAAGCAATCTAAAAGTCAGCTTCAAAGGATTTTCTTTAAACATGAAAGCATTGAATTTCCTGAAGTCTCCTGGAACTGATTTCAAATGTTTGAATGATGGCAATCAAAATTTAAGCATCCTAATCGGGGCCAGTCACTCTTATGTCCTCTATCATCAACAGAAAGAAGCAACTGCTTCCAAAAAATTAGTTCATAGAATCACAGAATAGTTTGGGTTGGAACGGACCTTTAAAGGTCATCTAGTCCAAGCTCCTGCAAGGAGCAGGGACATCTTCAACTAGATCAGATTGGTCAAAGCCCCATCCAACCCGATCATGAATGTTTCCAGGGATGGGGTATCTGCCACCTCTACAGGCAAACTGTTCCAGTGTTTCACCACCCTCATTGTAAAAAATTTCTACCTTATATTTAGCCTGAATCTACCCTCTTTTACTTTAAAACCATTACCCCTTGTCCTATTGCAACAGGACTTGCTAAAAAGTTTGTCCCTGTCTTTCTTATAAACCTCCTTTAAGTACTGAAATGTCACAATAAGGTCTCCCCAGAACCTTCTCTTCTCCAGGCTGAACAACCCCAACTCTCTCAGCCTGTATTATCAAAGCGGTGTTCCAGTCCTCTGGTCATCCTCATGGCCCTCCTCCGGACCTGCTCCAACAAGTCCATGTCCTTCTTATGTTGGGGGCCCCAGAGCTGGGCACAGTACTCCAAGTGGAGTCTCACACAAGCCGAGTAGAGGAGCAGGATCACCTCCCTCAACCTGCTGGCTATGCTGTTTTTGATGCAGCTCAGGATGCCATTGGCTTTCTGGGCTATCTCGTGTGTCTTAGATACTCCTTTCTGATAACTGAATCACTTTTCAGAAGGGCCTCTTTCTTACCACTGACTATAAAAGGGCATTTTAGATAACTTGCATAGTCTTCCAGGTCTAACTCCTGGGCAGGTAAAGTTTGGTAAAGTAAATGTTATTGCTCACATGCAAGTATTTTCAAGATTTTGGAACTATTTCTCTTCCATCTCAGATGTCTAACACTATCAAGGGAGAAAGAGATAACAGATGATGATGATGATGATAACAACAACAATAATATGTGTGGCCCTAGGAAAAATGGAATAGTGTTCCTAGTATTAGTCACAATCACTATTAAGGGTCATATTGCAGGACTTAATAAGACAATAAGCCAGTAGCCAATGTTCTGCATAAATAATGAGCCAAATCAAAATCAGTCATGCATCTAATTGGGACATTTGTACTACACTGCTTGAGGCATAGAATACTTTTCTATGCTAGATATGCGCTTGGCAAAATTAATCAGATAATCAACTCTCTGTCTCATCTCCATTTCCTGAAACTCTTTGTGGTGCTAGATATGGGTAAGATAGTATTTCTGCTGACAGTGGTCTTTAACAGGTTTTGAAAAAAAAGGAGTTATCTATGTCATTCAAAACAATAAATATCCGTAAAGGGGATTTTGTGAATACTATTACTCTAAAAATTACTCAAGCCTACGGGGAAAGAACCAAACTAGTGACCCAGGTTGTCTTTCTAGCTCTTCAGATACCCTGATGGTTGACCATAGCCATATTTTTGTTCCTTTTTGTGCCTCAGTCTCCTTCTTTCTAAAATAAAAGCAATGAGAAAGTATTCCTTTCTGCATTACTTTGAGGTCTGCTGATGGACCAATTTTGTAAGACCAAGAGATTGTTTCCAAAATATAGCTTATACTGAGAACTCAATAAATTATTAGAAAAACTTAGGAATGGGACTAAAATCCTGTCAGGGTCAAGCTGCAGATCTGGTGAGGGAAAAATAGTGTAAACAGTACCAAAAAATAAGTTAGAGTGTTTTAGGATCATTAGATAGTAATTTTCATCCTTAAACTAACAATCCACTGTCAGGAAAGAAATTATTTCCACAGCTTATGCCTGAGATGGCCAGAGGCCAAGCTGAGCCACTGGACAGATTCACCCAGCTCACCTATGGTCACCTGAATTATTCAGTGGCCCTTTTCTATGATGCCTTCTCTCCTGTGAGCCTCATCGACAGAAAGAATATGTGGACCCATCATGTAGCAGAAAAACACCCTGAGACATTTTGGACCCTATTTCAGCTCGTGTGGCAAGGACATATTTGATGACTTACAGAGGACCCTTTCCTTGTGTTCAGGTGACAGCAGCACCTGGTCATCTGAGGGGACATGGACAGGAAATATGTGATAGACAGAAAAGCCTGTTGATAATATGGACAAGGACAAACATGTGAGAGGGGGAACCACAATGTATATGCCTCAAAAGATCTTGTGGCAAGGTCTATGGAGCTGCATGAGCTCTGCTTTCCTAAATCACAAAAACGTGGTGGTAGAGAAGACCCTTTATACAGTCTTTATTGTAGTATTCATAGAATCATAGAATGGTTTAGGTTAGAAAGTACCTTCAAGATCGTTGAGTTCCAACCCCCCTGCCATAGACAGGGACACCTCCCACTAGACCAGGTTACCCAAGGCCACGTCCAGCCTGGCCTTAAACACCTCCAGGAATGGAGCCTCAACAACCTCTCTGAGCAACCTGTTCCAGTGCCTTACCACCCTCAAAGTGAAAAATCTCTTCATAATGTTTAATCTAAATCTGCCCTCTTTCAGTTTAAAGCCATTCCCCCTTGTCCTATCGCTACATGCCCTAGTAAAAAGTCCTTCCCCGGCTCTCCTGTAGGCCCCCTTTAGGTACTGGAAGGCCGCAATAAGATCTCCCTGGAGCCTTCTCTTCTCCAGGCTGAACAGCCCCAACTCTTTCAGCCTCTCCTCATAGGAGAGGTGCTCCAGCCCTCGGATCATCCTCGTGGCTCTCCTCTGGACACGCTTCAGCAGGTCCATGTCCTTCTTACGTTGGGGACTCCAGAGCTGGATGCAGTACTCCAGGTAGAGTCTCAAGAGAGTGGAGTAGAGGGGCAGAATCACCTCCTTTGATCTGCTGGCCACACTTCTGATGCAGCCCAGGTTGGCCTTCTGGGCTGCGATTGCACATTGCTGGCTCATGTTGAGCTTCTCGTCAATCAGCACACGCAGGTCCTTCTCCTCAGGGCTGCTCTCCAGCCATTCCCCGCCGAGCCTGTATTTGTGCTTGGGATTGTCCCGACCCAGATGTAGGACCTTGCACCTGGCCTTGTTGAACTGCATGAGGTTGGCTTGGGCTCACCTCATACATATGTTTATTCCAGAAACAGAAAGGATTTTTTTTAAACTCAGGAAGGACAATGTACGGTGTCCAGAAGAATATTTTCAGGGAACTAGATTTCAAGACTCACTAAAAAGAAAAGATACTGAAGGAGAATTATTTTTTGAACATTAACATGCATTGGCTATGTCTAAGTTAGACATTAGTTATTTCATTTTGTTTAGCCTGATAGTGATAGTACAGTAACAAAGAGCTCTGAATAAATATCAGTTTGCTGCAATGCTAATGAGAACTCTTTGGGGGCAGATTTTCAGCCAAGTATCTCCCAGCCCAATTGAAATGAAAAAGTACACCGTCTTTCAAAGTGGTTATTTTGGTGCTTCGTTATGTTGGAGAATCTAGCGTATCTCTCCCTAAACTATAAACTTTTAACAGAACAAGACCATGACAGCCAGCTACATGTCCTTTCCTGGCATAGGTTTAGTGTGCTTACACTAGCCCTGTCTTTCAGGAAAGCTCTAATAATTCCCTGTACATATGCTTTCAGCCCCAGAAGAGGTATAAACACATCTTAGTATAGGCCATCACCAAGGTTTTTATGGTTAAGGTCAAGATGAATATAACAAGCTGTAACCTAAACCTTCATTCACGTTGCTGTTGACTGAAGCCCCTTCTGAGGTTTTAAAAAAGTTTGATTAACTTTCTCAAGTTTGCTATTTTTCATGCCTGTCTGACTCCTTAGTAGAGCAGATAAATCTCTACAATGGAAAACTGGCATATTACAAGAGACTATTCTTGCTGTGTTTCTGACTCAGCTGGCATGACTATAACTCAGTCATGTTTAAGTGCCAGTTTGTAACTCCTTTAAAGTAGTGGCTTGGGGAAATCAGTCTGTCCACAAAATCCCCTTACATTATGTGCAGCCACAGGCAGTTAAACAGTTAACACTGAGGCCAGCCTAGAGAGGGAAACAGCATTCCCCACAGCACATTAGTTGCTCAATAGCCTTGCCCCTGGGCCAGGGCAGGTTAAGGAGCACCTGATTTTAAAGAAATGCTTTGGCCAAACACCCTGTTTTGGGTGCTCACCAGAATCAAAATTTTGGAAGCCTCAGTTTCATCCAGCTCAGCTATGATCTGCCTGTGAAATAACATTAACTGAATTTAAAAGAGATATAACAAAAATGTGATGAGGGTCCAGCAATTGCACAACTAGCTTTGTATTAAACTAGAAACTTTAAAATTAAGTGGTTATTTCCCACCAAAGATTTAGGCTTTAGTTTATCAAACCTGATATGTTTTGAATGTAAGAGATCAGAGCTGAGTAGGTAGTAACAGTTTTCCTTTTTTGGGTATAAATCCTTTATTTACAGGTATAAATCCATCAGAGACACCATCTGTGTTTGGTAAAAATAAAATGAAAAAGCTTAGAGAACTGATATAAAATTGACAGACCATGGAAGAATGTGAATTCAGTTGCATTTCCTTACAAAAGATCTAGAACTAAATAACTTGCATAAAAATGGTGAACTCCTTAGGGTCATACCTGTGTTTAATTTGGCTCTTAGTTAGTAAATCCAGGCTGAAAAGTCTGTCTAAAAGCAATTAATCCAGTGATCAGGATTAACAGAAACAGTTTGTCTGAAGGGTAGGAAATAGTAATACTGAAACATTTTGGTCTTTCTTAATAAAATTTATTCCAGAGACCTCAAAAAAGTCTCAGAACTAAGTGACTCAGAGAAAAAAAATGTGAAAAATTGAGGTACTTCTTTGTTCAAACTCCAGTGGTCAGGCACTACTCTTCTTGGGTTTGACTGTCACCTAACACAAGTTTTATAGAAGTGTATTTTCACTGACTTCATTGTTGCTCCAAGTTGCTTTTTGAAATAAAATCAGAATTAAATGATATTCAAAGTTCCACCAATAATGTACACCTGTACTACTCATAAATAAGTAGTAAAACATCCCAAACATAATGATGTATACCAGTTTGTGACCATTGTTGTAGACTATTTTTTCAAGAGTGTAACACAGTTTTTCATTTTCCTGATACTATCACCACATTTATGTCAGGAACAAGAAAGTTTCTATTGCTGTGTTAAATCTTCAAATGCTTCAGGTTTAATTTCAAGTACACCCTGGAGCCAGTACTGCTGTGTTTAGTGAATATGGTTTTCTTCCTTTCTCACTGTCCAACCATAACTCTTATATCCAGAAGTCTGTCTTCACAGCGCTGTTTTTGTTCTAAGCTTTAAAAATTATGTTTTACCTCAGATGATCACAAGTTCTGTAATAATACCTAAAGTAGATCCAACACTATTGTCACTCTGGAGGATTAAAAAATAATAACCAATGGCACCTGAAGCCTTGGCTAGTTCTGCTTCTTGCTACAGACCCCTGAATTTTCCCCAAATTTTACACAGTGTTGGAGACAAGTAGTGAACATGACTAAAGAACAAAATGAATGCAGGGTAACAATGAAAGTATTTTGATTAGCTTAAGTATGCACAATTTAGCAGTATACTGGCCATTTCTCTTTGTTTTGGAAATCTCATGTAGAAAGTAAATTAATTTTGTGGGGATATATATTGTTAAGATGTATTTTCCCTATGGTTTAGGTGTGGAATGGGGGAAAGTATAAAAGTGAATGAAAATTGCATTCAAGGATAGTAACGGCTGATATCTTTTGGAAAGCATGGAGAGGTCTGACACTCTCCACAAAAAGCCCTGAGATAAAAAAGATAGAGGTAAGGTGAGGGAGATAAACCTAGAAGTTCTTTAAATTGAAGACAGTTTGTGAGTGATGACATGAAAAAATGTTCATTACCACTGCAGAACCCCAGAAGGGGTGATAAAAAGCTCAAACCAGAGATCCAGGACCCTGATCTTCTATATCTGAAACAGAGACAGGAGATTGCCAAATTAGAAAAAAAAAGTTTGCAATGCTTTCAACATAACATTATGTAAGGAGGGGGGATTAGATGACAATTTTAGCTGCATAAACAAATGGAAAGACATAGGTCTGTATTGTCCAGGAAGGAGCAAGAAAAATAAGAATATGCGAGTTTTCAATCTTGAATGAGTATTTGGAATGGCACTGTATTCAGAGAAAAAATGCTAACTGTATTACAGCCCCTGTAAGTGATCTTAAGGATCATCCATCTCATATTTTGACAAAATTATTTTTGATCTTAGCCTTTTAGATTTAG
Organism: Vanellus vanellus; assembly: GCF_965231255.1. Classification (NCBI taxonomy): domain Eukaryota; kingdom Metazoa; phylum Chordata; class Aves; order Charadriiformes; family Charadriidae; genus Vanellus; species Vanellus vanellus. Next base: position 151,625,544 of record NC_138905.1, read on the forward strand.
GATGACCTTTTGATTTCAAGGATTTGGAAAGTTCCCCCAGATTCTCTCTGGACAACTCTGTATTACTTTGCAAATTCCTTCATCACTGGGTCATATCTACGCAGCCTACAGCAACACACTTTATGCTTTATATCCTAAAAGTGCTCATGGAAAGTCAATGCTCTTGTAACATGACTAATCTTTTGAATGCTTACTTTTTTATCATTGTCAGACCAAAGAGAGAGGGAGAGTAGTTAACTAAAACTAAACTGCATGTTAATACATTTTTTAATAAGTTTTGTGTTTGGAAAAGAAAAAAAAAAAAAAACAGCTTGAAGAATCCGACAAAGTAATATATATTTAGTTCACAAAAACATTCTTACCTTTGATCATCAATGTGTAAGTGAAAAAACCATGCTGCACAGTTACACTTTTCTTCACTTTGGAGGTCAGAGAGGGTAGGAAAACTGCTTTTTCATTTAATTGCATATAAACATGTCCCCAGCCACTGCTTAAGCCAAATCGTACACAGAATGTTAAACTACTGCATGTGAAGTTAGCAGCAAATTAATATTTCATGAAAATCCTGCATTAACCCCTTGATCCTGACCTTCAGGTTTAATGGGGAACTGGAACAAAGATGTAGACCAAAGGCTTCAGTGCTGCAATAACAACAAAGAACACTACGTCTAGAGCTCACCCCCTTCCTTTCTGTTCAAAATATTCGTGAAGTTTTAACACAGCTCTAGATATTTCTTCTTGGCTCCAAAATTCTGACTGTCTCCACACAAACCCACTCAGGAGAGGAAATTGGCTTTCATTTACCTATTTACCTTGCAATTTAAAGTATAAATTTCAGGAAGGACAAAAGTATTTCCTGGCTTACATATCTCACCGCTAGCCTTTGGCCAGTGGTTGTACATATTCATAGCTCTGAAGATATGGACACATGTCTTTGTTGGTCTCAGCCTGACTGTCCTGGGGCATTGTCTTTCCCTGTGACACTACGATATCAAGCCCTGCTCATCGGTATTCCCTATGTCTAGCAAGTGATTTTGCTGAATATACTAATCTCTCACTTACAGTCATCCATCACAGTTTGCTGCTCTCAGAGGCATACTTCACTGACAGGGCACATGCCCGTCCACTAGCTGAGTTGTCATGGTCGTGATTTAGGACAACCCTGTGAGTGTGCTGCAGCTGTAGATATAATCATAGAATCATAGAATTGTCTAGGTTGGAAGAGACCCTTGGGATCATTGAGTCCAACCATCTACCCTACTCTACAAAGTTCTCCCCTACACCATATCCCTCAACACCACATCTAAACATCTCTTAAACACATCCAGGGATGGTGACTCAACCACCTCCCTGGGCAGTCTATTCCAATGCCCGACCACTCTTTCTGTGAAAAATTCTTTCCTAATGTTCAGTCTAAATCTACCCTGTTGGAGCTTGAAGCCGTTCCCTCTTGTTCTGTCGATATGTTCTTGTTCTGTAGATATGGTGTGGGTCAGTCAGAAGATGATGCAGGTAGCGACGTTGCAGCCGAAGAAGGGTGCTCATTGCTGGAGATCAACCTTAGCAGTAGGAAAAGCCTTTTAAAGAGATGATGATGGATGTCGTTGACTCCTATTTCTCAAAACAAACCTGAAGGCCAGAGAAAGGCAAAATCAATGTGTGGCAGTTTCAGTGCTTGCCCAGTGTTCCTTGAAGAATATGTTTACCACAGTACTTCTCAAAAACTCTTCCTGTTCCAGTGGGACTCTTCTTCTTCTTCGGATTTTATATGTTACCTGATCCCAGGCTTTCCAGATAAGCTAAAAAGAAGAAGGCGTGATAACGCCCAGACTTTGTCCAGCACTTGGCATCCATGAAGATACAAAAGAATTGATGAGACCACTTGTCTTTTCCATATGCTTATTGTTGTTAGGACCTGCTTTCGTACTAAAACTGGTACATAAATACAGAATTGATAAGCGTATTGTAGATCTACCACTAAAAGGGATTAAACACCTGAGCTTTCAAAATAAATCAATCAATCAATCACTAGCCCCGGTGTGGGTACAGAAATCCTCTGGAGTGGGAGGAAACACGGATTGATGTTGTGTTGTCTGTTTCAGTCTGTCAGGAATCAGCAGTTCCAAGAATCACAACTTTCCCCTTCATCTGTCACAGGCTTTATTTCCGAAACTTCATGATAGCAAATCTAAACATTAACTATGTCTCTGCTAAACATTTTAGTACACTCATAAGGTCCGAGTGCCCGGTCACGGCAGTTACAGGCACTGCAAGGGGAAGGACTCAGGTGTTCGCGCTGCTAGAGAGCAACCAGGTGCAGAACAGAGAACTGAGGGAGGTTCTCCACCTTGATGCAGAAATCTTTCCAGGTTATATTTTAGCAGCAAAGACGTCCTTTCACAAATCTTCCTTTGAAGAATTCAAACCATTCCATTGCTAATATAAATGACAAAACACATACGGGACTTGCTTATGCTTTCAATCTCCACAGTAGCGCATGTTTCAATTAAAAATAGAATTATTACATTCTTTAGTTTGTGCAATTTTTTGATAGAATAGTACATTTATATGTTAATTTTGCTAAGATCAACTTTATTTATCTACAGGAAGCTATTCCAAGATTGTTGTACATTTTCTTCGCTTCTGAAATGTTATCACATTTAATTGCCTGATCTTATTTGGGTTGCAATCATAGTCATTAATTAGCAGGAAGGTGAGGGACAGCATCATATCTAACTATCTGTTATGGCTGCTTTAATGAGGAAAATACCTGCCATCATTTTAAAGGCATCCTGTATACTTCACAAATACAGCTTGCTGTAGCATTCTCATTTAGACTGTGAACATCAAAGGAAATTGATGTCAGGTGTGAACAGAAGCTGTTGAATCTATCTGTTGAGGAAGCTGAGTGGTATGTCTGGATGGGAGAGATGAAGGGCAGCTTAAAACATTAACAAAACTACAGGTAATTAGTGTAAACTTTCAAGGGTAAGGTATGCTTGAGGAATAAAAATGTTGTTTATAGCTATTCCCTGTAGTGCCACTATCGCTAAGGGTCTGTCAATGTTTTCATTTATAAAGCTCTATTTTTATAGGATTGTGCACTAGTAATAAAAAATGTGCTTGGGGCTAGAAGTTGACAATTTAAAGAAAAATAAATTGGTTTTGTTGTTTTGGTGGTTTGGTTGTTTTTTTTTTAAATTATATGAGTATATGAATAATAGAAGTTTATCTGTTGTGAATGGTTGTTTTCCTTTGTATAATTCAGCTGCTGATTTAAAATCAAATTAATGAAATTTGGCAAGCAATTAGTTCTTAGTATGGACTAATCTTTGTCGGAATTCTTGGGGAAAAAATAAATAAAACAAGATTATTTAGTGTTTCACAGGCAAAATTATACCTTTCAAAGGGAATCATAGAGAATTCAATACATCCGTAGAATACGTTGAATGAATATTTTCATTCCAAAGAAAGTGTTACAGTACATTACCTGAAAAAACAGCTTCCATTGCCAAAATGTAAACAATTGTGGTCAGTTATAAAGATGTAAGTTTACTGCGCACTATAAGGCTTGCCAGCTGGCTGCTAATGGTGTTATTGTATCTCCTCTCAATAATTCTCCATAAATAGAATATAGTGTGAACATTCTTGGGCTATTGACATCCTCAGGCTCCTACATGCTTAGGAGAGACACAAAGTAATTTCCTAGAAAAAAAAAAAAAAAATGCCTTTTGACTCTTACCATGCAATTATAGCCGAATGTTCTTTCACCGTAATTTCATATTGGACTCTCTTTACTGTAAGAAACAATTTTTTTCCTCATCACATTACAACAATCAGAGTAGTGAGATGATGGTTGCACTTTTGTGAAAGAAATCCTTTTAAATGGAAGTTTAAGGGCCAAACGTGCCACGGGTCACATGAGTTCGTATCTAGAACAGTACTTACTGTTCATAGAAGTTTTTTCACCTTCCAAGATCACAGATTGCTTTAGGAGAGAAGTCAAGTATCATTACCATATTACACCGATGAGGGAATTGGAGGCGAGTAAACAGTTGGCTCAAATGCCTCTCAGCAGAGCAATGCTGGCATTGCTAGGGACTGGAAGTCAAGTCTCTTGAACACCATCCTAGTGCTTTATCCACTGTTTGACTACACCTCTGTTACCTGTTGAAGTCTCAGAAAACACTGGCCCAAACTCTAGCTCGAAAGTTGGTATATACTCCAAAATGAAACCCTTTAAGTTTTGCAAATATTTTAAAGATTGTTATCAAATCCCTAAAATACAGCCTGGATAAAAATATGTCTTTTTTTTTTTAATGGTGGAACACATTGTCTTGTCCATATATACATGTACACACACACAGACACATATATGTATCTACATGGCGTGTTCCTTACTCCACAAAGATCACAGTTTCAAACTCATAGTGCATCAGCATTATGGAAGAAGCAACACTGTAGTCACAAATATGTTCTGCGGCAGCTTTTCATAAGAGGTGATTCTTTACCATTAGAGAGTGCATCCAATTTGAATTATGTCTTTCTTAACTGTAAGACAGAGCATTAACTTTTGTAATGATGACTACAGTTGCCATTTCTGTGGGAACACATTAGTACTTTCCTGCTACTCAACCAGTTCCTGCACCTGCAAGCATCAATCTGAGTACATACGCCCAAAAAGCAGGATCACGGTCATCTAACCCAATCACCGGCATAGCATAGGCTAGAAAATATCCTAAACACGATTCATTGTCTTTAAAAACAGAGCATCCTCTAGAAACATCCAAACACGAGCCATCATTTTTCTCTGTCAAATTTCACGACTTTTCAAGAGAGAGAGTGAAATTGTCCTTGTCTCATTACACCTCATGAGCCTTGATAAACCCAGAGTCAGTGTAACTAAGATCCCTGCATCTAACTAGAGGTGCCTCTGTCCAAGAAACTGAGCGGGAATTACCAGTCTGGATCCTGATACTAATTTTATAATAAACCCAGTCTGTGAATCAAGACCACCTGATTTTCAGCATGCTCATATATATATTAGGTTTCTTTTTATTTTCCCTCTCTCTTAAACTCATCACCCACTGCCCTTATATGAAAGGGCTGAATTCTGCCCTTAGATCCCCGACTTCAATTGAATTTCAGTTTAAAAGGCTGAAGGAAAATTTGGCACAAAAGATCCCATATATTCACACTTTCTTTTTATGAACATGAAGCTATGTTTGGGTGCAATAAACACCTGTCATCTTAAATAGTAAAGAATGTACTGCATTCTGCTTGTGTGTTTGGTTGTTTTTTTTTTAGGATAAAAGTGCTTTAATTTCTAGTTAAATGCAAAGCCACGGTGAAGGAACTAACATTTCCGAAAAGATGTTGTAAGGAGAACTGCAAGTAAATCCCAATAAATAAAGTAGAAAATATCCTCTTTTATGCAAAAAGACACAATACTGCTGTTGTAATTCAGATGACCTTGAAACAGATATGACACAGCCATTTTGTTTAATAATGATATGCCTAATATTAATATGGAGACGACAAAAACTATTTTAGACAGTTCCCAATGACTGACAGGTAGTGATATCCTATGAAAAGCTTGAGCAGAACTCTTTCACCATTTCAACAATTATCTTTTTTCTCTCAGAAGTTAAACAATAGATGAGACCTCCTAATGGCTTTCCATGTGTTCATCACAGCTACCTGCGTGAATTTGCAGTAATTAAGCAATCTGAAACACTGACTGACCCAGAGAGAAAGCTATTCCATACCGGTGGTGTCCTTGAAATGTCTTCATCATCAAGCGGTCTCTTCTCTTCATCTCAGTGAAAGCTAATGTCAGCACTACTGTGTAGCAACCCTTCCCCTAAATAGCTATTGAAATCTTATAAGGATGCTTTTTTTATTTAAAAAAAAAAGGGGGAAGAAAAAAAAAAAAGAGAGAAAAATCCCACCAGCAAAACAGTGTGGGCAGAGAAATGGCCCTGTGAAAATATTTCTGCTATCAGGGGGGAGGGAAAGGGGGTTTGGTGGGGATAAAAACAGTCTTTTTTTTTTAAGGTCAAAAATATAATTAGCATTTGAAAGCATGTGAAGATGCACTACCTCAGGGACCACAATGGCCAAATTTGTGCCATTTAATGTCAACAGCCATCGGAGTTGTGATAAAATTAATAGAGCTTTGTGTGATTGATAACATAACTCATCTGCCATTCCAGTACAAAAATCCCACAGGTTTAGCAGCAAGGAACAACGTTTAGATCACTTTTGAAAGGAAGCTGTTTGAAAGATGTACTTATGGGCTTTAATTAGCTTCTGAAATCCACGACAACCTTCCCCACTACCACTACCAAAACCTAAAAATGTATTGTTTAATTATTAACTGTGTGAGGTGAATTCAGTGTATCTCTTTAGTAACAGGACATTCTTTGTGGACACTGAAGGGCGAGAGTGATGAGAAAGGCAGACTTTCTATGGTGATTTTTGAAGTGGAAAAACAGCAGTTTATATAAGGGAAAAAAGGGGGTGGATCACTGACAGTGAGGGGAGTTAAACAGTGACTTAAGGACTGAAAGGAAGCTAGGCATTCTGTAAAAAACATACACTTTAACTAGGAATCAGTTTATTTTTCACTTATTGGTAGACAGCACCCATTTTTCTACCCTATTCTGAAAAGGTGTTTAAATGTTTTGGTCAACACAACTTTCAGAATCACACTGATTATTTATGTTAGGAATCAGAAATGAAAATTTTGCTTCAGGACACCAAGTCACAAGCCTTGTAGTGACCATATGTGTAACTCTGGTGAATTGAAAAGGCAGCTTGGTCATTAATGTAAAGTATTGATTACAAACCTATTTCATGTTTTTGGGACACCAACTTTTTTTACATTTTAAGAAACAGGTTTTTTACTTGATTTAGAATCATATAATGGTACAATTTTTAGGGGGTTTTGTGCCACCAATCCTCTCTTTATTTCTTTATAAACTCTAAATTATGTAAACCAGTACAATAAGTTAACAATCTGACCTGGTCTTTAGTGGATAATATGCGGTACATACATTTCTAGTAACACAGCATTTTTTATCCTACTGAAAATTCTCAATGATTCACTGAGAAACAATGTATAAATACTTAGCTGAATATAAGTCATGGGACAGTCACAATGTTTTCTCAAATCTCAATGTATTTTCACTATTACTTTGTGCCATTGATGTTATAGTGTAAGTGAAAACATGTCCAGTGTTTAGAGTTGGGTAAGATCTAACACATCTTCCCAATATCTTAAGTCAGTCCGGAGGAGCACCAAACTGCGCCTCATCACCACCCAATTACTGCAGCACTGATTTAGCAAATACTTCCACCATAGATCCTAACATATTCCTCAACAGTTGCAACAAAACAAGTCTATCCAATCTGTCAAGAGTAGAGCTAGCCGGGGGAAATCATTGGGGCAAAAGGTGAACTGGTTAGCCAAAAACTGAATCTTTGATGAAAAATTTAATCAAAACTTAAACATGAACAAAAAGGGCTATCCATCAAGATCGCAAAGCTTTGACCGTAAGAGTTATCTAACTCATTTATATAAAGTGTTGGATCACTACGAATTGCCCCAATGATGGTAACCACTCGCCAGCTTCAGTGGGGAAAATACGTGTCAGAGGAAAGGAGCCAGAGCTATCCTGTCTCCAGATGTCATTTCTCTGCCACTGCCTCTGCCCTCTAAAAAAATTGTGCAGAACCAATTGAGAAGTTCTCAAAACCCAATTATTTGCTCTGAAATCAATAGTTCAATGCAGGAGGTCACTAGGCCAGGGGTTCTGTTGGTAAATCTCTATCACTTGAGCATTTGGCAGTAGCACACAGTGTCTGACATCTTGCTCCCTGATACATTGCACAGGCAGTAAAGGCGTAGGAGAAACAGATATAGATGCATAATGACTAATAAAGGCAACAAAACCTGAGACACAGTTTACTGCACGTGATATACATGTAACTTAGCTAAGACGTATCTTATCATCGCATGTAACACTTTTAATGAATAAATGCATTCAAGAATTTTAAGTGATAGTGAAAAGCTTCCTGAATAGTCTAATGCTGTGATAACTTAATGGGACTATCCGTATCCCATCTGATAAATGTACAGCAATTCCTGTCAAGATACTGGCACTCAGAAAAGCTGATGGACGGAATTATACTCTAAATACCACTTACCTCCGCAGGCTAACTACTGGCTAAAAGGACTGGCATTAGAAATTGAGTAACAATGACAGCAAAATAAAAAATGCATGTAATACCAAAACAACAGAGGAAAAAAAATTTTTATCACTATTGTACGTACTTCAGCGGATTGCTGAATTTAGTAAAATGTATTAATTTTCCTTTTATAAAACAGTGAGTCTGTAAAATATGATGTGTTGAGGACACAGAGATTAGAACTGCAGACATATCTAGTAACACTCATAACTATGACAAGGAGCCCAAACACGTAGTTTATACTGCTGTTATAGGTAAAGCAGATAGGAAAGTCTATAATCAAAATTGTCCCAAATTTCCCGGAGAACTTTCTTTTAAGCTGGTATGACTATGCCATTGACCTGTTTTAGCACAAACCATTTGAGCTGAAAAAACTCTTCAAAGGTAGATGTCTTACTTCACTTTGCACTGTTTTTCAAATTTCAGATATAACGATTTGGTGACCAGATTATTTTCAATATTTTTGCTTAGAAGGTCTAGTACTTCCAAGCTTTCAGCGAGGTGCCTGGAATTCAGCTCAGATGAAAAGGGATGAAGGGAGAGAAAAGAGTCAGGTTTATGCCTGCTTGTTAGTTTATGACGTAGTTTTCTGAAGACCGTGCTCATACTGAGCAGCCCTTATTCCCTCACAGCTCCTAACTCCTGAAGGACTGTGCTTGCACCTTCCATGCAAGTGTGTATGAATGCCCCAATACACAAACCTGCAGCTCGGGGTGAGATCTCCCCATCAAATTTCTTTCCAAGCAAAATAGTATTTGCTGCAGCAGTGAGCACCAGAATGGATAGAAGGACTTTACTTTCGTTGTTAGCAGCTGTGTTTGCTTCCAGTAGTGACGGATGAACAAGAAATGGGTCAGCGCAGAAGCAGCGAGTGAACTGCAGCAAGTGTTGACTGCACCATGCTGAAAGAGTCTAACAGGCCGAAATGAGGCTATCGTACTGAAATGACTAGCTTAGTTCTGGAAATACTGCATGTTTAAATGCCTGATGTTAAGCAAGTAGAGTTTTCTTAAAGGCATGGTTCATTTTAGGCATAATATCACAGTTGTTTGAAAGATTTCTGGCAAATCATTTCCCTAACAGAACAGAATCAACATTTGCAAGGGAAGCATAGATTTTGGTTTTTGTTAACTGTGAAAAAAGGATTTTTTTTGCCTTATTATTTCAAATTTATTTCAATATATAACTCATCAAAATGAGGTTTTGGTGGATGTGGAACGACACACCTCCCCGTTTGTTCTACTCCAGACTGTGTTTCTGCTGGCACTTCCATTTTACCAACCATCTTCCTATTGTCATCCAGTGGAAGTCTCACACACCATAAACAACCACTAGTACAGAAAACATTTGGGGTACTCAGTTTAGAACCACTAGAGAATTGAAGCAGGAATAATGATTATTGTACAGGCCTACTAAGTTATTAGATGTTAAATTTGCCTGGGATATTTTGGTTTGATACTAAATATCTGCATATTTCAAGCTCTGTAAAAGAATGTATGTATTTATTTCTCATTTTAAATTCTTTTTTTAAAAGAAAAAAAACCAGTACTGATTCTGCTCAGTAATTGGATTCTTTGTTGTTTAGTGGAGACACAACATCTAACGGTCACAGAAAAAACTACAGTGAAGGATAAGGCCTGAAGGACCTTAGAAGAAATTAGATCTGGTATAAAAAAATGATCTGGAAAATTTTAGTGTTTGCACCAAAAGATATACGATAATTGCTACACCAAAACTGACTGTACATTTATTCCACTACCACCACGAGTTCAAAACAGCAATAGATACCCTCCTTGGCTTTCTTTATGGAGGCAACATGGCCGTTTAGTGTATATGACAATTTTTCAGCCTTCTGTAACCTCACTTCTCCACTGAGCTCAAGCAATGAACCTGTGACTGCTCAAAAGAAAGTAAATGTATGATTCCAAGTGATTCTTGTTTCTGTGCCTTCCTGGTTACCTTATTATCTAATTTTATGGTCCTGAAGTTGGGCACAAGTATCAGGTAGAGCCTTCAATGGGGATACGCACTATGCAATGTTTACAGTCTGTAACATTCTTGGTTTTCCTTTCTCTTTTACTGCGTTGAGCAACACTTCAGTAACAAGATTTTTTGTTGACTGCTATAATTTTCAATAGCCACAATGTTAGCTTTAGCAAAGTTAAAACTAAAGTTTGGATGTATTGCTAAAACCAGAGCAAAATCATAAACAGTACTTGGAAATTAGCCCTGATCTGATTTTACCCTCACTCATTAATCACAAGAAACAGACTTTATATTTTGTTTCTGATTGAGGACTTTTCATGGAAGATTCCTTTTTATATGATTTCTCGTTTATAAAGCTTTTCATGCTTTTGCTATCTGTGTCAAACTGGAAGTGAACTTGACCTTATATGCTTGGATCAGGTAGACCGCATGAGATTTCTTCTCCATCCCTTATTTGCCAAATCTGTCAAAGCTCAATGGGTATAATTTTTAGATGTTTTCTCAGCTATATTTCTGTTCAGTCTTTTCATCTGGCTGAAGAAAACAGTGCATATTTAAGGAAAAAGAGAAGAAATCGTAATACTCTAGTTTGAGCATAAGCCTCCTGTTAATTCTGCTGGGAACTGACTTATATTTCCTTTTCTTGTACTTGTTCCATGTATATGCTGAATTTCTTAGAATTGCATGGGATTCTTTTCCAATACAAAGTTTTACTTGAAACATCTTACCAGTAGAGTATGATTCAGAAGAGTTACTTAAATATCTACTTACTTGTGTGCAAGCAAGTATTTCCCCCATAAGCAATGAGGGAACTAATTAGCTGAAGAGGAGATGTGTGCTAAGGTTAATTGTCGCAGTAAGGACAACATTTAAAAAAAAAAAAAAAGTCTTGACATATGCACGGATTCCTAGAATTTTTGCTGTGATTGCATGGGAATCACCTTAAAATTCAATCCCTAACATCTGTTATCTTTTACAATCAGATCCTGTCCACGGTTTGGAGAGGATCAATCAGCAACCAATACAGCAGTCAATAATATCTTCTGTTTCGGGTGCAAGGCAAGACCAATATATCTCCACTCAGTGGCGTCAGCCAGAACTGTCCAGATAAAGCAGTCATAAAGGTAGAAGACATTTTTACCATTGGCTGACAAATATATTCAGATTATAGTGGACGCAATGTCAAGATTTTGTTTGGCAAAAGAGATCACTGTATCTGCTCAATCAGAAAAATGCATTTTCAAAAATGAAATTTCAGGAACTTTTTTCAGGTTTGGGGTTTTGGTTTTGGTTTTGTTTTTTTTTTTTTCTTCCTTCTCGTTTGGGTTTTTGTTTTGGGGGTTTTTTTCTCTCCCTTCTCCCCAGTCACCAAGTTTGGAAAATTGAATTCCTAAATCCTTTACATACTCTTAACAAAGGGAATCAAGTTCAGCCCTGTGAGCTGTATTAGCCTAGTGCTCTTCTGGTCAGAAAAGTCAAATTGGTATTGATAATGTCACTCTTTAACTGCTTTACTCTGTAACTGCTTTGTCTTACCTCATCATCGGGGTATAAGTGGTACTAAGCAACAACAGTAGTGAGATGGAGGTAAGGAAGGAAGGAAGTTGGAATTAACATCAGTAACAAGGAATGAACATTGAAAAATGCACTTGGGTGTGTAACTTGGTCACAGCATAAGTTCTATATTCGTATCTAGAATATTAATATAATATTAACATATAGAATATTCATATATAGAATATATTCATATTCATAAAAACTCTTCATCAGTTTTGCACTTAATTTTCGATTATGTGACAGCAAATGAAAGCAGACACATTTTTAATTGGTAAGTTTTACTATGTCATCAATGAGAGTCATTGCTCCAGATAAGACTTGGCATTTACTTGGCAATAAATAGCCAGTGCTAATGCTTCTCTTCTCCCAAAACAAACCTCTGTCCTCATTAAAAATAGCACGTCACTCTCAGTGAAAGAATGTTTAAAGGAGAAAGTCCTTTCCTGATCTTTTTGTACTATTGAAAAAAGTTAATTCATCTCTCTTTTGTGTCTCACTCATCTTTACCTGTGTGCATTTTCCGCTCTCTTCACACAATGCCACCCTTCTGCTCAGCTAACAGCAATAGTTTCAGCACTCTATAACCTACTTTTGAAATAATCATCTTGGTTTTAAACACACAGAATATGTAAAGTAGATATATAGACATGAAGAAAAGGAATGCATAAAAGGCACAGGAGACTTTATTTTAAAAATATTTTGGATCTGGAATCCTAATATATTTTGCCATTGGAGATTCCAGAGCAATCACCATTTAAATGGTGCTGTGTGGAATACTATGGCTTGTACAGTCTTTAAGTAATCCCCATGCAAATATTATTGTGGTTCCTACTTATGTTGTCAGGTTTGGGGAAAGGACAGCCTGACACACATTTCATTTTTTCTTATCCAGCAGGTACACGTTTATTGGCTGGGCTTGTTGCTGCTTCTGCGAATCTTGAAACAATTTGCAAATGCACATTTCAACATGCCTCTGTTGAATTCAAATATTTGAATACTGAATAGCTAAGATGATAGAAAGTAATTCCATTAAGATCCCTGATAAGAAAAAGGGTTTCAGAGAGATGATTTTGAATCTGTAAGTATACTGAAAGTGCATCAGGCTTTACGTTACGTAGCCACCACATATTTGCCAGAGCTTGGTGTGGAGTATAAATAAAGATTGTCATTACCTAGTCACCTCTTAACAGCTAATCTACCCAGAAAAAGTTGGATGTTGATTCTGGTACTGTATTCAGGTACTTTTCCTGTTAATTTCCTACCTGTGAGGAACAAATACACAAAAATACACTCTTTAAATATATAGGCAGGCTTCTCTGTAGGCAAGCAAATAGTTCAAAAGCATCATTTATCTGATGAATTTCATTACACTTTTTCCAGATCACAAATGTTTCATGAACAAATTGCGAAATCCCCACATTAATTAATTATTTAAAATCATTCTCATATTTCTGCAGTAAAGCGTGATTCATTAAATATATTGGTAACTCAGAATTTCCACAGATTTTGTTATGCAGCTGGTAAGTAGTGTAGCATGGATGTTCAATCATCACTAGCAGTGTTTCTTACTGCACGTTCCAATTAAAAAAAAAAAAAAATCCCACAATCCAAAATCCCTGTTACCAGGTTTTTGAATTGTGTAATTTCAAGATCAGTTTTGCCAAATATCTGTCATTTAAGTTTACAATTTGGGGTTTTTTTTTCTGTTTATGTGTTAACCCCTATCCAAGGACAGTTCGAGATCTCTAAATTGGTGCAATTCATCAAATACATGATTCTGTATAAACAATTGTCTTAGCTGTGGAAAGTCTAAAGAACAAAAAGATGACATTAAGCCCTGTATAATAACTCTGTCAATATCAACATTCAGTGGCAGCTGCATCAAGGCTGAGAATTCTTACAAAAAAAAGGTGCAACTATAATAATATGCATTCATTTATAAACTAACAAGAAAAAATAGTCCTAAAAATAGATTTTGTGCTATTTGCCCACTATCTAGCCTTTGCGCTGTTTCAGTGCTTAACATTAATGGAAATATCTATCTTGGAGTAAACTCGAAGTTGGAAAAATGAAAAACCACTTTCTTGCTTGTTTATGTTTTCAAGAGCTTTATTACTGTTTATAGAAACACATCGGATTCTGAGCCAACATTTAAGGATTCAAAACAGACTCATAAAATACACACAGAAAGACGCATATGCACATATATGCACACAGACACACATATGCAACCCTACAGAGTAAAAAGGAAATAAAAGTTGTGAAGTCCGCAAGTTCACCTGCATTCACTGTTTATGTATTTCTGAGCTTGTCTGTAATCCTGATAATTAGCCTCCTGGTATTGGTTCTGCTGAAGTGCCTGCAGTGCATTAGAAATGTCAAAATGAATCATGGTAGGAAACACTGTAGAAGATCTACAACAGGTACGGGGGAGAGGAATATTAAAAAGCAACAACATCTCCCGCTTCATTCCCTGATTACTTGAAAAAAAATTAAGCAAAAACCAAAATACAACTTGATAATTACAGATGAAAAGCAAAGAACAAAAGAAATAAAGTTGTGGTAGGAAGTAGAATTTAGAAAAACAAATGCTATTAGTCTTTTCTGATTTTTTTTTTTTTTAATAAAGGAGAAGAAATAAACCTTGCCCAGGTTGAAATAAAATATTAATACACTAAATGCTTATAATTTTTTTTCTACTAGTCACGTTTAGCTAGGCAGAAATTTAAAAATTCTGCTGGCATGTTTGTTGGGAATAAAAAAGCCTGTAGGTCAAGTCTTTCTGAGAGAATGCCAAATGTCTTTGTGTCCAGTTATTTATGGTTTCAGATAATTGTACAGAAAATATCAAATTTGCATAGTGTGATTATTGCTGATTATTTATCTAGCAGTCAAAATGTTTCAGTGGTTCCTAGGATGACAGATTGACAAGTACTTAAAACTCATTCATTTTATGAAATTTGCATGTAATTAGGCAATAATGAAGGGGATGTTTGTGGACAGCGGATTATACTACAATATGCTGGAAGCGATTCAAATGCTTGACAAAGTGTTAACATTATCTTCAGTTTCAACTAAGTCTTGAATGTTTGGCTCAAAAAATCAGTGGAAAAATGAAATGGGTTATGGAAAGTTACTAAATGTATTTCTAGAATGAAGTATATGGTTTTTACTCCTCTCTTTGTCTATTCCTACTTATTTATGCACTGCTGATGAATTGTACTTTAGAAATTTAAGTCATATCACATTCAGTGCAGCTCATCTGTAATAGTTTTGCTGCTACCGCTGTGGTCATTATCACAGTGAAATCCTATGAAGAATGGCTTGCTTTGGTTTCTTGGCATCCATGTGGAATCTGAATTTTAAAACTCCTGCTTTGAGATTCATACTAAAGAATGTGATTTTGAAGAACTGATTTATCACACAAGATATAATTTATTTCTTAACCAGTTGTTTCCGCACAAATAGAATATTTGACTTTATGGTACATACTTTAAGTGGAGGTAACCTTCACCAGTACTACCAGTACTTTGTGGTGGCTGACAGCTGCAGATGACTCCTACTTTTACAAAGGTACAAAATTAGTTCAAACATCCTGGCAGTCACATTTTATTTAATATAATGTTGATTCTTGCTTCAATGGCTTGAGCAGGTATATCCCTGGTTTTAGAAGATTTTGTGTATATGCATCAAGCACACTTCGGCATTTGACTCCATAGTAAGTGTTCACCTTATTAATACAAAAGAGCATGCAGGGACCTGTGTAATGAAATGTGCTTTATAATTAACTGTTTTCAAGTATTTTTTTCTCATTTTTGGAGTATATTCTCTACTTTAACTTAATATGCTCCCAAAGTAATGGTAAAGGTGGCATACAACTTTTGTTGAAGGAAGTAGGTGTCTACATATGGAATCTACAAAGTAAGCATGCTGATCGGGGACTTGCCTAGGCTGGTCAGTAGAAGAGGCATGCATTTGAAAAATCCGCCTATGCTGTTTTGGGGAATATAGGATCAATGTCTCTGTTACAGCGCGATGCGCACTGCTAGTAAAGTAGCATAATCTGGAACCGTGTCTGCAGCTAATGCTTTTTTCACCAAATGATTTGATGATGGTGCCTCCTCTACTCCTTTTTGCTCAGGCTAGTGGTTTAAGCTCCCACTTAGGAGTCTGAGCATGTCAGATCGGTGCTCGTGGATTTGCTCTCCCAATCTCTCCTAATGGAGTTGTTCCAGTTTTCATGGAATGAGGGAATTCTAGAAAAAGAAGAATTTGTACTCTCTTGTCTGCTGATTAAGACACTCATATGAGGGAAAGAGACATGTACGGTCCCCACCTACATGCATGCTCCAGCTACTGTGTTATAGCATCACTCTCTGTTTTAATAGCCTTAAACAGCTGCGACAGAAAAGACTGAGATAATATTAACTGCTGCAGAACACTTTGCAAGTTCCTAATGAGGGGACACCCCTGAGAGGCACAAGGTCAGAAGAACTAAACTCATGAGGAAGAACTGAAGGAGTGTCGAGTGCTCTGACTGAGCATCCTTGCCGCTGACCTGCAAAGGCAGCTAGCTCCTCTGATTTCTGTAACTGGTTCTGTGCAGGCTCTGTTCCAACATGCCTGTTTTGACAAGACTAAGCATCACGTTTGAGGTATGCAAAAGCACCTCAAGCCTAATCAAAGCCTAGAAAGAGGTACCTGCCTGGGTCTCCAGTGCTGTTAAGACAGACGCAATTCAGTCTTTAACATATTCCAGAACTGACCTAGTGAAAGTGTTGACAACTGGAAATTTCAGGCACCGTGAAAGCCAGGGAACTATACCTATGTGGATGCCTAAAGATACTCGAAAGCACCTAAGCCCTGTCTAAAACCTATTGTGGATTTAACCTCTAGTGTTTGGGGCTGACATGGTAGGCTTGTCCCACAGAGTCTCTTCATGATTCCTAGGAACTTCTGGATGGGTGAACTTCCAGCCTATTCATCCCTGCCCCTCTGACGCAGTGGTAGCTGTCATATGTGGTTATGGACTTGCTAAGGTGATCTGTGTCTCCAGAGACCATGCTATATCACCCCCTAGGAAGTTTGTTTGCATGATGGTGGCAGCTGACCCGTATTCAAACTCCACTATCTTGGTACGGATCCAAGTCTAATCAATGAAAGGTGTGACTCATGATTATAAACAATCCAGGCCGTCCTGTGGAAGATAAAATGGATTCTATATGACAGCAGATTAACTGAAAGTCATCTGTGTTATGTGAGATTAAAAACCATCCCATCTTCCCTAGCACGTGTATGTTGCAGGGTTTGTGCACCCCTTTCATCTGCAACATGATTATGTCCTCTTTTCTGTCACTGATCCCCAGGTGTATTCCCATAGCAGAATTCTTATCAATAAGTTTATTCTGCACTTATCTAATGCAAGATCTTTCACCCTTCTTGCCAAAGCAAATGGCTTAAACATTTGTTCAGAAGCAGGAAAAAATCTCTGTACTCACTGATGACTACATATTGAGTTCTATCAAAAATTTTGGGAGCATTTTTCAGAAACGATTTCACATTAAGGAGGCAGAAATGTCAGGAGAAGGAGGGGGAGAACATTCAAGCCCCTGATGGACCTTTCTCAATGAGTTTTCTGCATAGTATTCTCAAAAGCTTTATGTAACCTGAATTAATTACTAAATCTATCCCCTTCATTATCTAATTAACTCATTCCACTGATTTTTTTTTCCCCTGTCTTTAAAAAGCTGTTCAATTACTAACATTTCAGCATCTGCTTCTGTATTCTGATGCAAGGCAGAAGGATCTGATAGTTCTTTTAACTCATTCAGACATGTGAAATTTCAGAACCTTCACATTCTCCCCCAGCATATAGTTAGCTACCCATCTGGCTGACTTTTTGATGGAAGGGTTTTCTAGTGTCAGAAAAGCCATATGAGAAAAAGGAGAGGAGTAGGTAGAGCACAACGGGACCATAAGTCATATTCCTAGGCACAAGGAAAACAAGGTCACCCTTTATGGTTTCAGACAGGCAGCCGGAGGAAAGAGGAGAGAAGACAGCAGTCGTAGGGTATACAACGTGGCAGCTGGAAAGGTTACGGTATAACACCTAAGCTTCTGTGACAAGAAAAGAATGAAAAGAAATGTTCATTCTTTCATTCATTCGTAGGACAAGAAGACAGTACAAGAAAAAGAAAAGTCTTTGTGGTTCCTGGGGGCTTCCCTAGTCTCAGGGGTTCTTTCTTTGAAAACTAAACTGAGCCCAAATTGTTGCTTTGCACCCCTTTTTAAAGGTCTTTTGTGCATACAGAGTGGTTTTGGAGCTGTGAAAGGATTACATATCTTTGAACTACTGAGTTCGATAGTTGAGAATACCGGATTATTCCTTGTAGTATATTAATTTATTTTCCACTGTTTTATGTGTTAGTTATCATTTTGATTTCTAAATAAATAAAAAAAAGAGACTTTAAAATAATTTAAAGGGTCCTGACTAGAAATACAGTTCTGAGTTAAAGTTTCTCCTTTGTGAGCTGTCGATTTTAACTGAGCTACAGCTGGTGTTTACTGTTTTTGGAGATATTTGATGGGCAGTGGTACTGATTAGTTAGCTGTTTTCACACTGGATTATTTTTGGTTTTTTAAAGGAATAGACAGAATGTGCATGGGACTTTGTTTGCTCTCAGATTATAGGTTCTTTGTGCTCTAAAACTGCCCAAAGTTTCCTAGTTATTATCCTTGCCATACTTCTGTGAGTGACCTGTTTCCTGGGTAAGAACTAATCTGGTGATGATTTGAAAAGCCCTTACGTCCTCACAAATTCTGTCCTTGCTTCCTGCACTTCCCCCTGCTCCAACTGCAAATAATTCAAAGTTGTCATGCTCAAAGAAACTGGAAGGGTTCTCACCATCCCTCTTTCCTGTAGGGAATGGATACTATTCTGAAACGAAGGAAGGAACAAGGAAGGCCAGGAAGAGAGTGAAGTGAATGTAGCATCTCAGGATACAGTTCTCTCTTCTCTTGTGTGAGCAAGAAAGGAGAGCTCTTCTGATCATCTTTCCTCCTCCTGAAAGATGAGACGCATGAAGGGTCTCTAGAAAGAGACAATGAGTCCCTGCAGCAGTTTATGCCTTACCATCTCCAGAGACATAGATGGGGAAAAAAAATCCTTTGGAACCTGAAAAAGAGCAGAGGAAAAGCTGTAATGGCACAAATAATTACTGAGTAGAAAATCTGCTAGGTGGGGAAGACAGAGACAACGTACAACACTATTTAAATATCATGTTGTTAAATTGTAGAATATTGACAAAACTAATTTTTGTATGCACTGAAGAAAGTGGATTTGGATCTCAAGACCCTTGATCCTTTCGTGTTTTCTAGGCATCTTGACAGAAACTCTTGACAGCACTGCAAGCCATCCTGTGGCTGCTCTGTCATTCAGTCTGTGCTGGATACCTGATCTGTGGCAGCTGGAGCTCTTGCCTGTGACCCCAAATGGCACCTGATTGGTCACCTTTACTAATACAACTACAGCAATGTTAATTTTCATGCTTCCTTACAATTACAACATGGCTGCGGCATCAAAATATTAGTAATAGTGACCATTTCTGCTTAGATTTTGTCTGTGCCCAATGTGCTTTCCTAAGACAAAAAGAGAGTCTCTACTTTTAAACATCCTATTGAAATGTTTCTTTCAGATTTCATATGCTATTTGGGCAGATCAGCTGGCCTCCAGGACTGTGTAGAAAGAAAAAAAAAAATAGTGACAGGCTTGACAGCCACAATTACAACGGTATGCCGTGAGTCATAGAATTGCTGAGTTCTGGGAAACTGGAAAGTATCTACTTGCGGGTACTGCCCAGAGAAGAACATAACACAGGGTTTTAGTTCTCCCCTTCGAGCCATGTATGGCCAGGATGATGCTAGTTGTGACTTCCTAATACTGTGCCACTGGCACCCAGAGCAGGCAAAATAACCCTTTGCCTTCTCCACCTCGGTGTAAGATCTCCTTGGATACGTCTCTGTAACTGGATTGAAAGCAGTTCGGAGTTTCTATATCTGTTTGCACTTCACAACCAAATTCCATCTTGATCTTGGTGTTAAGTCCAATCCTCCTCCAGACACTACATGGAAAGGGAGTCTGGTCATACAAGCTAGATACAAGCATGCTTTGAGCCATTTAAATCAGTTTAAATGCAGCCTAAGATAACAGCTATGCACCAGTAATGGTCCAATAGAGTTGACGTAGCTCTGCCTCATCTCTTCCTAGCATCCAGCTTGTTTCCTACAAAACCTACCACTTACACTAGGACAGTATAACTGTTCCTACAGTTGTTTCTTCCCTCCCTACACCCTTTATAAAGCAAGGGAATTCTCCAATGACAAACCATAACAAAAGTCCCAAGCCTTAATTCCCGGTATAAAGATAGGTTAAAAGTGATGGAAGAGCACCTGACATAGAAGCAAAAGCATAGTACCTGGTACTTTTAGAAACAACGAAGAGCACCTGATTCCTTAGTTCACTGATAATGTTTGCACAGGAAACTATTCAGCATGAGCAATAACATCAAAACGTTGTCTAAGTACTCAGAGCAAGCGAAAGCAGTGAGAGCAACCACAGGGTTGTATTTTTTTAGTTATATTCATGGCAGCGGTCCTCCAACACAGCTCAGGTCGTTGCAGGGCAGCAAAGCTTAGATGACATGGAACAGAGCTCTTCAGAGCATTGTAGAATGAGCAGAGGTTACTCTTTACGATGCGTGATATTTTACCCACAAGCAATGAGGTAGGGGCTCCTTGTTCCCCATGCGGGGTCTTCCTTTGTTTATCAACAGAGGTTTCGGGAACAAGATCAAGGAGAAAACTCTGCCTATGTGAGTATGAGAACTCTGACAGCTATGTTTTGTAGCAGCCGGACGCTTTTCCAGGACTTGTTAGGGAGCTATAATAACCTTTCATTTATAACAACCTGGATAATAGTGGCCGTGGTCTAAAAGGCCAGGGAACAATACGTCGATCACAGAAGTACCTATTGTTTGAAGAAAAGAATGGCGTTGGAGTGTTCCTTTCAAATCCCAGGCAGCATTTGAACACATCATTCGCGCTCAAGCACTGTAACTAGTGTAGAAAGAAAAAGAACTGTGCCACAATTATAACCACATGCTCTGAGTCATGCAGTTGCCGAGTTCTGGGAAATTATAAGGCATCCAGTTCTGGGCATTGACCAGACAAGATGACAGTGTCAAGAAAGCCCCCATTGATCACGGGGGCAGAACAAGAGAAAACAGCTGTAACAACTCAGAAAAAAGACTTGACAGCTCAATGAAGATCTCGGCACAGTGCTCAGTAGCGGTCGAGAAAATAAGCAAAATGTTAGGGTTTAGAAATAGCGAAGAGTTGTAGAAGGGGATAGAATGCTGCAGAGCATGAGGTACTGGGAGGAACTTCCCTTGTAGGCATGTTATGCCTGCATTTTTCAGAAGCTCTGTATCTTTCTGTGAAGCTGACACAAGGAGAGACAGAGAGGTGATAAATGATTAGATGGACCACTGATCTGATCCAGTCGGGCAATTTCTCTGTTTCTGTCAGTTGACTGGAATCATAAAGGTAGCCTGTGGCACAACCTGGTATTAAACCTTTATCTCAAGAGCCCTTGTTCAGTTCCTTTAACCACAAGACCATCCTTCATCTCCAATTTCCTCTTTCCATTTCAGCTGAAAATATCAAAGGAGCGTAATTTCTCCTAATATTGTAGCATTCCAGTTCTGACCAAAACCAGGAAGTGAGCAGCAGGTGAATAAAAATTAAGCTGACATTTTCAAACTTCAAACAAAGATCTGTGTGAGGCAAGGAATGGTTCTCTTAATTTAATCCAAATTGGTTCACTCGCCTCTGGTGATAATCCGATCCATACCACAGCAAGTTTGCAGTCAGAAGAACAAAATAATGTTTGAATTACGCCGAGTCCAAAAAACACAGCCTGTCCATGACCATGAACTCAGCAGTGCAGGGTGGGAGTGGGGGAAGTGAGAGAGAGGGGTGGGGTGCTGAATAAGACTAGAAAGCATTGGCCTGGTGCTTAAAAGCAGTTAAAAAAAAAAAAAAAAAAAGGAAAGAAAAAAAAAGAAAAAGCAAACAAAACTGAGGCATGTATAAATGGAGGTATTGAACCTAACTCAGAGGAAGTATCCTAGCCCTATGTAAGAAGCTAGTGAGACCATATTTGGAATACCATGTGCTGCTATAGCCCTCTTGTATTAAAGGCATAATATACAAATGGATTAAGGGTATTGAAGGCTAATAAAGTGGCTATAAAGAGGCTAGAGACACAGAAGTCGTGGAGGAGTTAAAAGTAGCATACAAGTTATTGAGAAAAGACCCGGCTCAAAGACATTCAGAACATCTCAAAACAAAAATGTGGATGTTCCAGTGGTGAGTGCACTATTCATAAATGCACAAACAGAAAATAAAACAGGGAAATGATAAGGAACCTTAGAGAATTGCCTAATCTAAGGTCAAATTTTGAAATCCTTATTATATCTTCATTCTCTATTTATTTGGGTTCCCGTGACTTCAGCAGCACTTTAAACATGATCTGAGAACTGCAGGTCAGATCAAGTGTTTGAGGTCTGTGTGCCCAGACAAGAGTCACTGCACACAGAGCTTATCCTTTCCTTTTTAAGGGTTTGGCTACATTCACCCCTCCATTTCCCCCCAGTTCTGAGGCACTGCAGTTGACTGATTTCCATCAAAAATCTCTCTCCTTCCCTTTAATTCTCAGCACGCAATGGGATTGCATTTTGCACACCACACCCTGGTGATCTGCGCTCCTTTTGCTTCTCATCAGCTCTTTGGGAACTTCTTGCATTTGGTTCTTGTGTGGGGTGTGGGTGGTGAACAGAAAAAAAAACTTCTTTCAATCTTCCCTACACACATCTGTGTAGGGCCTGTAAATTCTGTCTTTTGTAGCCTCTTTTAAGTGTAATAAAACAAAAACAAAAACAAAAAAAAAACCAAACAAAAAAAAACAACTAAAGATATCTCTCACTAAGCCCTGTCAAGTTGCTGAATCAGTATCAATACGCATTGTTCTGGTTTTCCCAATCATTCATACTAGAAGAGTAAAAATGATGGTAATACAAGGTAATCTTTCTGCTATCAATTTACTAACTAATCCTTCGTAAAAAGAAGCGAAGCTTTGTCCATCCATTTCACGAGGAAACACCTTTTAACTTTTTATATTTGCTAAAACATATTTTAATGTCTGTAAATTGATATAATGATAGCCATAGGAAGGTTACTGTAGTGTTGTTATTTTTAACACAAGAAGCTGCTTCAAACCTCTAGTCAAAACTATATTGATCCCTTTTCCTACGAACCAAATGCCTTATTCATCTGTTCCAAGTTATTTTTTTCTAGCCATTTGTCATTTACATAACACTGAGTAACCAGTCTTGGGAATGTCCTAAACTACAGAAAGCCTCTATAATAATTTCTGACACAGGGGATTTCATGGAGAAATCCTTATATTCATCAGCTACAGATTCATTGCACTTTCTGTTTGGCTAACCATTTCCTAGTGGAACACTGATATTTTATTTGGCTGGCAACAGCTTCTCGCACAGGAGAACAGTTGTATTCTTGAAACTGGCTATCGGAAGGAATTTCCTTGCTTATTTTTCCTCTCTGTATGTGTGTGTGTGTGCGCACATGTGTAAATGTGCGCACACACATGTATGCAGGTATTTTAATTAAACATGTTGGGTGTAAGTTTGATTTGACACATCTGTGCTCAATAAACAAACAATAAAAATAATCAATGTACTACGAGCACGGTTCCTCTGTCTATTTAAGCCATTTCATTTAGAATGCTTTTTTCCTCTCTCTTTTTGTACAAAGAGGTGTACTTTCAGTCAGATATGATTCTTGATTAATATATATGCTGTTCCTGTACTACGTGTTGCTTCCTATATTCCCAAGAAAGATTTCTATGCATAGATTGTATTTTATATGGAAAAAAAAATAAAATCCCTGTAAGTTGTCATGAATTACTTTTTCTACTTGCTCTAAAATATGAGCTCCAGTAAAGCAAGAACAAGTTCTCCACCTAAGAGAGAAATAAAATGTCACCTAGCATTTTATTTTTGTTTCTCTATCTTTGTCCCTTTGTGTTTTTAATTATCTTCCCATCCATACAGTGTTTCTCAGCAGGAAGAAGTAAGGGGGAAAAACTGTAACTATGACTCCTGAAACAAGCCTTTCCAAAAATGAAAATAATATTTTACTATCCTGGGATTTTCAAGATTCATGAAAAGACAGTGTATTATGAAACCCGTCTGAAGTTGGAGGTTACTACTGTAATGGATTTCTCTGTGAAGTCAGGTTGTGTCTGTCCCTTCAGCAAATCTGGGCATCCTCGGGTTTTTCCTTTATGTACAGGGTGAAGCAATAAGGATGTGGAAACCAGCCATTTACTTTGAGATTCTACTGGATTTCATTTGCATCGTGAAGTTTCTCAGCAATTTTAGCACTTGCTCCCTTCTGTTAATACATTTTGGGTCTCAACCCCCTTCTTTTCTCCTTGTTCTTATCTTTCTGTTTCTTAGAGGTTTTACTGGTAAAATTCCTTCGAAAGAGAGCACATATTTTTGAGAAATTACTTCTTCTTCATCCAGCCATGAGTATTAGAGGGATTGTAGCTCTCTCATAGTTTATGAAATATTTAACGAGACACGATAGTGGGAGTTTTTCAAGCCATGATATGTGGCATTACATATGTGGATATATATTCACTTCCTTTCTATTATTCCTTTGTCTCCACTTCTTTTTGCTGTTTGGCTGCAAGTCGAATCCAGTTCCATTGTACTAGTGACTCCCACAGGAGTAAAATTCACTTGGCGAATATCTTTTTCCATCCACTTAAAATGTTCTGTTTCTGCAGTTATCCGTTTGGTTAAATATAAACACCAGAACAGTCTGGTCAGCCAGCATAAAAGGGTATGGACACAGTAAAAAGTGAATTCAATGGTTTTGATGAAAGCAAATATTCGCACAGCATTTAACCTGCTATGAGGAAAATTCTCACATTCAGTGCTTCAAAAGCTTGACAAGAGAAGGGGCAAAATGCTGCTAATTTTTCCCCGAAACACTAGGAAAAGATGCCTGAAAAAGTTTAGCATAGAAAGGGATGAGACAGATCTCCAAACAGATGGGTGCCGTTGCCTAAGCGCACCATTCCCCTTTTCCCTTGCTGCTATCGGCAGCCAGATAAATTGATAAAAAAACAATGCATGAAAGGGGAAATCTGCTTCCTGGAATGCTCAGGTGTTTTTTGAGAGTGTGTTTGTGTGTGTGTGTGTGTGTCTCCTCCTCTGGAGGGTGTCTTTTCCCACTCTGATTTAAAGCGAATATCAGTGATTATCCAAACTGGAATATGTCCCTGCCATAGTTCAATCCCAATCCCAGTCTGTCTGACAGAACACTTCACTAAAGGAGTTTAATTTTCAGGACCGTTTTCCCTCATTGGGAGCTGCCTTCTATCCAAACATTATAAATGAACCTTCTTTTGAGTCCCTAGGAAATGCACTGTATCATTCACCTCCTGTCAGATTAGCTCTCGTTACTTGATATCTCTTGGGCAAAGTACAGAGGGGATTTCACCAGCTATAAACTTTCCTTATCTTCTGGTGCTTTGGACAAACTTCAGATTTCCCCTGGATCTTCATCTTTAACTTCTTCAAATTGTTTTACAGTTCAACTTTTCAGCTTCATACCTGATTTTTCCTCCTTGCTTAGTTACTTTTGTACATTTGTCTTTATGGTTAGAGAAAGTTAACTAAGTAGCGCTACTAGACTTTTTTTTTTTTTTTCATAGTGAGATACGTTTAATATAACTCTCAAAATCCTTTTCATCATTTGAAAATATATATATGGAAGTTCCTGGACCATCATTCATTCACTGGTAGATTAAAAGCTGTACTATATCAGACTACACACACTTTCTACCTTTTCTTTCAAAAGAAAAGGCACCGATCAGATAGAAAAAGGGGCAAACCACATCTCATTGCTTATACCATGTAGTCTTAATTCAGCCTTCACTAATGGGGCCTCACCTCACCATTTTCAGCTTGATTTTTTTATTTCCAAGTTTCCCGACAGATTTTACATTCCTACACACATACTTCTGCTGCATAAAATTAATGGTGTGGCAGAAGGAAGATTTAAAGAGGAAGGGAAAAGTTTTGTCTCCCAATTCTTTGAATCTGGAGGTACTTCGAATGGTTGGTATATCTTAATTTTTACATCAGAATGAAAGAAGGAGGAAGTCTGGAAAAATAAATGTGTTGTTGAGCAATGTTTTACTTCTGTGCTGGAGCAGAAATTCACAGGCTGGATGTTACATAGAGATGGGAAGAAGCACCTCCACGTTCACTGCAGTCTGGGTAGTTTCTTCTTTAGCTCTCCACTACTTCTATCTCACTGCTGTTATACCTTCTGAGTTCCTTTCTTTCCCTCCCTTATACACATGCTTTGCTCTGAAAAGCTTAGAGGTTATAGAGAGGCATTTGCTTGGACCTACTCTTGGATATCCGGTGAACTGGGTATTATTATAGGAAACTTTCTGGACACGGAGTAGTGGAAGCAAAGAGAGAGAAGGCAAACTGCCTAATACTATACAGTGCCTGCACCCTACTTTCCAGCTGTTCAGATTGCCTTGCTAACAGTTTTCAAACATCCTCTCAGATAAGACTAGGTGACTTGTCACTGTCCTAGTGCCACATTATTTCCTTCCACACGGAATTGTAGGATGTAGCCCAAAACACTAGAGCATTGCAATTATGACAAGGAATCGATAGTATTCCATTAGAAGAATGGTGGAAATCCCTATACTGGGATAAAGGGGAAAAAAAAAAAAAAAAGGGCAACCTGTATAGGAATAAAATGAGAAAAATATTACCTGCAGTGCAGATTTAATGCATGCAAACCAGAATAGTTTCCCTTAGCCTCTATTTATGGTCCTTCCTGTTGATATTATAAAATCATACTGCTTGAAAACATAAGGAGCTACTCCAGCAGCCTAGATTCGCTGAGGCACTAAGCATTTGCTGAGCACAGCTCGGCTGCGTAGGCCCCCATAGGTAGCAGTTGTGTACCTCAGACCAGTAACAGCTCAGAGCAGCTATGTGGGCTCTCTCCCATGTGCCAGTTGCCTTGGGGACAGGTCCATCAGTGGAGAAGCAGCAGGCTGCAGTAGGAATACTCCAGCCGTGCACTCCTCTGGTGTCCTGCCCTCCTCCCTGCCTCCTGACTGTCCAGACTGACACTTTTATCGGGGATGTCAGGGGCAGCGGCGTGGAAGTCACCCAGACAGTCCCTCAGATTCTGCTGAGGTCTTCCGCTTTCTAGGGCAATCCTGAGACAAGAACCTGATGTACCGTGTCTTTCATAGATAAATAAGCTGTGTAAATATTTTAATTCTGGCCTTAGAATACCTTTTCTCCCCACCTCCTTTTGTCCCTTTCTCCTTTCTTACCTCTTGCCTCTCCTTTCTGTGTCTCACTCTTCTAAGATCTATTTAATTACACCCATAGAAAAGAAAATGCTGATATCAAAAGAGCAATTCCCTCTTTTGATTTCCAATTCATTTTCCCCTCTCATTCAAGAGAATAGAAATATACAAAGTAATTTGGTATATAAAATGATTCCCCATAATTTTAATCCTTTTAAAGTGCTTGTGGAGATTATCACGGTTTGATTTATTTTGACAAGGGGTGGTAAAAATTGTAAGAACAATAGTCTACTAAAAATGTTTTAAGAGCCTGTTGCTGTGTTACAGGAATGAGCATTTCAGGTGTTCCAGGAGTTTGGGGAATGATTTCCTAATGCAACTAAGTGAATTAAAGTAACACAAGGACAAGTGTTCACAATGAGTAGAAATGGACACCCTTTTGTTAATCACAGAACCATAGAATAATGCTTGAAGATTTTTTTCCAGCAGTGAAGCCATCACAATTTTTCTGTTCTCTGTCTTTTTTTTATTGCATTTTCTTTTAATTTTTACAGGCCAGGCAGCTAGACGTCTGAGCTGCAAAGGAAATCCCAGAATTGCCAAAATGCCCGAGACATGAGGTCTACTCTACCAAGGATTTGGGTGTAGCTGTAATAGCCAACAAGTAACCCATTCCCCACGCAGTGAGAGGCACAGCCTGGTCCCTGGCCCCTGGTCTCCCTTGTCTCCCAGTTTCCTTTGTTTTTTTGTGCTGAAATTGTGCCTGAACTCTCTTGTGGACTGGGTTTAGTAACTCAGCACCCAAAAGGACAAAACGCAGTGACTGTAAGGGTTGTAACAACAACAAAGGGCATTCTCAGAGTGAGATTCTGCACTCAACAGCTCAGTAACATCATGGTCCCACAGCCCAAGAATGAGTCTCATCACGTGATATCTTACTCACAAGGCTTAATCAGCTTTACGCAGTGAGGTTTATTCATCAGCAGTGTGAAGACACGCTGCTCCATAAACCCTGCCATGAAGATACAGCCATTTGGCCTGATCAGCAGATGTCAGGAGTAGGAATGCTACCAAGGAAAAGACCATGATGGCAGTGTGTGTGCACTCTTACAGGGAGCCATGTTCAAATGGCCTTGTCCCTCCCACTTTCCATCACTGCAGCCAAACACACTTGGTTTTCCCCCATTAGCTGGACTCCATCATCCAGCTGTTTCATGACCCCAATGTCTGTCGTCTTACACTGGAAATGAAGAAAATTGAAAGAGAGAAGGTTATTTTTCTAGGGCCAATAATTCTATCACACATACTGAAATCATCGTATTGAAGGTGTGGTATCATCTCGCTGCAAGAAAACATTACAAATTAAATATGAAGTTTTTACAATGTTCATGCCCCCTTGCCCTGTGTTTATGTTTGTAAATTTGCTCACCGATGATACTTGTTATCTGTGATGGACAATATACATTGTTCAAAATAAACCAGAGCTTTTAGAAAATCAAATTTCTAGAGAATTGAACCTCCAAAAAAAGGAAATACTGAAGATATCACTGGAGGAGCTTAACTTTGTGAAGTGTGTAACATATAGAATTCAGAGAGCAATTGTCTGCTGTCATAAGATCTTTTTAACTAATAAATCCAAATTTCAAACTGTTTCAAAGAAATAGCGATCTTTACAATTATATTAAAACAGCAGAAAAAATGAAAAGAGAAAGAGGGTGAATAACAGAGCAGGCAAATGACTGATCATTCTGTGTGGTTTTCACTCGAGCACAAGAAGAATGATTACATCCCTACAGCAGTCTTCAAAGTGTTGAAGTCAGAGAGTGGAATAGGAAATGAACTGCAGTTCAGTGACCCTCTGTGGCCTGAACAGTGGGAGCTGGTAAGCACAGCATTTCCACTTTATTCACTTCTCTTTTTTCAACCACTGTCAGTAGAAGGCCTTCCCACACACACGGTTTTGCATCATTATTGTAACCTGAAAAGAACTAAATGCCGTAGATCTATCTATGTATAGGTGGATATAGTCTGTATGGGTAGATGTCTCAACGCTGTACATACACACAGGCTTATTATACATGTGTATGGTATAGCAATGAATAACTACAGTCTTTCTGAAGAAGCTTGCTTTCCAGTTTGAAATAGAATGCATACTGCGCCGTGCAATTTTCTTTGTGTTTCATTAGGGATAAAACCATGAGTTGGTCACCTAGGTCTGCTTGAAGAATAGATATAAAGTACAGCTTTCAGCCTGGTCTGTAATTTTCTCCCTAATGGAGGTGCTTCCTTTGTCACAACACATTGGCAAAATACTCTAGCCTCCAGCCTGCAGGAAGGAAAAAAACCCTACGTAAATATAGCCGCAGCATGATGTCACTTGAAAGATGCTGTCACTTAAAAGATGCTTGACCTTGTCATCTTGATCTATTCTAATGTTATATGTAAGAAGGGTAATCTAATGTTTAATAAAAGGTTTAATGCACTTAGCATAGTTGTCCATAAAATTACACCTATGCAATGGCATGGTAAAGTTGCATATAAACATACCCAGGAGGTAAACCTGCGAGATGTTACAGTTATTGTATCCTTCTAGACAAGTCAAAAGGCTATTGATGACCCAAGTGAGATTTTTTTTTTTGCTTTTTTGTTTTGTAACTGGAGATCCCTTGATCTTTGAAAGGGAGTTCAAGACTTTTCAATGTGTTTATTTTAAGAAAGAAGTATGTCATTAATCATACCTAGATTTACCAAACTTTTTTTACTGAGGTTCAGAAGCTGCTCGAACAAAATCATCATTTAAGTGCTCAGGGAAACAGAGCATTGAGGGAACAGTACTGTTTTTTCTAGAAGATTACGATGGCCAATTTTCCTTTCATTCAGAAAATATGACTGGGTAAATCATTGAAGACTGTTTGTCAAAGAAAAAATTAAAAATCAAGCATGTATCCTTATATTTGTATCTCTGGTTTGAAGCAATCCCCGACCCTCCAAATTTCCTTGGAAATTCTTTTCTTTGTAGCTTCAGTACTTTGTGATGCCACTGGGGGTCTTGGAGTTGGAAAGAAAGTGAACAGTCATTTTCACTGGCCTAATAGAATGACAGAATCAGAGAATGGTTTGGGTTGGAATGGACCTTTAAAGGTCACCTAGTTCCAACCCCACTGCCAAGAGCAGGGACACCTTCCACTAGACCAGGTTGCTCAAAGCCCCATCCAACCTGGCCTTGAACACTTCCAGGGATGGGGCACCCAGAACTTCTCTGGGTAACTAGTTCCAGTGTCTCACCACCCTCATCATAAAAAATTTCTTCCTGATATCTAATTTAAATCTATCCTCTTTCAGTTTAAAAGCATTACCCCTTGTTCCGTCACTGAAGACCCTAGGAAAAAGACTGTCTCTCCATCTTTCTTCTAAGCCCCCCGTAAGTACTGTAAGGCCACAAGAAGGTCTCCCTGGAACCCTCTCTCCTCCAGGCTGAACAACCCCAACTCTCTCAGCCTTTCTTCATAGGAGAGGTGCTCCAGCCCTCTGATCATCTCATCATTCTTCTGGACCTGCTCCAACAAGCACCCGTATTTCTTGTACTGGGGACCCCACTGAATATAATAAAACTCAAAAGAGGGAGGGTGTCAAATAAAGGGTTATGAAGTGCACTTCCAGGCAAATCTAAACTAGCATTAACACTGTAGTATAAAAGAGGTAGGGTGCACAGTTCTTACTGCCTATTACACTGTTGTTAGTGTCATTTTTCTTCATTGTGACTAAGGACTACAAGGCAATAAAATCTATTTTAGTCACTCTCTTTAGAACAAAATTTATCCTCAAAAAAACTTCACAGAGTGTCTTGATCATATTGTGAAATGTGAGCCAAAAAACTCCAAAGCTAATATGTCTCTTTGTTTTTTACAATATCTTTCTGAGATATGAAACGAAAAAACATTGTTTTATATACCTATCAGAATTTTGTTGAAGTCTTACATATTTTTACAATGTTCTGAAGTTACACATTTCTTTCTACAATTCCATTTTTATCTGAAAATACTAGATACATATTTGAAAAGAAACACGCAAAGAACATGAAATTTCAGTCTAGCAGTCTGTGTTTTTGGAAACTCTTTTTTTTTAATTGAGGGTTTGTCTATTTTCATATGGTTTTCACTTTAAATCCTCTGTAGTTTTACAAAAGTCTAACTCTTCATTCCTCTTACATTCTAAATCTGCATTTTACAAAAGAAATGCCTAATATAGTATTCCTGAGAGCCCAACAAAGAAACTCCTAAATGAATAATTAAGAGGTGAATTAATGTTTTTATGATTCAAAATCTGGGAATATAAATGGAGGGATGTTGCGTCATCATGTGGGCTGGAAACAGAATAAAGGGTTATGTTAAATGAATGCTGAAAATAGAAACTTTGCCTTTTCCTCTACAGTTCCTTGTTGAAGCCAACTGCTTGATAATTACTCTTGACTATTACCAAATCCCATCACAAGAACTGTCTTTTCCTCAGCTGAGGAATCCTAATTCGATTCTGCTCTAATTAAAGAATCAGACCTTTCCTCCTGGACTCACCCTTTCCCAGACCTGTTGTTACTATCGAAACTTGTCCACTTCATCCTCACCAACTGGGCCGTACGAAAATCCTTCGGTCCTACACAGCTTACTTATATTTATACATAAGAAGAGTAATTCAGTCCCTCCCCATGTGTTGTGATCAAGGCCTTAGATCATTCCTTGCACGACTCACACTGCATCTGAAATGATCTTCAAGGCCTCCTGCTGGCTTCAAAGAAACAGATTTTGTTTATCATTTTAGCAGAGCAGCTTTACTAAAGAACAGCTCTGCAGCTTTGGAGCATGGTACTCTTTAAAACAAGTGGAAAATGTAGAAACTGTGTCCTTGCTTCATACATTTCATTCTGTCTGAACTCCTGATGTGTGTTCACACCAGTGGGGTCTGTCTGTTATTCTTGCATATCCAAAGGCTCCAGCTGATAGGGCCTTCTTATATGCAGTTTTCTCCAGTGGACATACCACCCATTCAAAACACCAGTTCGGTGTATCACTGAACACACATTTTATGGAAAGGCGATGGCCACGTTATTGCACCTGGTGTTCATGATGAGAAATAAGCTCCTGTGTCTGTGAGGTTGAAAGGGCTTCATCTAATCAGCAGGGAGCATACCTTATCCTAAATAGCAGGAAAAATAACATTTTGCTGCCTTTGTGTCGCCCATAAATAATTCTAAACAAGTGATGTCAGCTTGTAGTGATGGAGGGTGTTGTAGTCTGCTCCATAGGAACTCCACTGCAGCAGTCTTCATAGTGCTTTAACAATAAGACCAAATGCTGTAAGCGGTATTGTCTCTGCCCTGCCTAGTGCAAAGCTTTGGTCCTCATGATGTGTAGGGTGGCAAGTCTATGTCAGCTTTATGTATGACATCACATCAGGAGATTCGTTTACTGGCTGCTCACCTGACCACTTATAACACAGGAACATCAAGGCTCTGTCCTTAATACAATGCATCTTTGCATC
Organism: Vanellus vanellus; assembly: GCF_965231255.1. NCBI lineage: Eukaryota > Metazoa > Chordata > Aves > Charadriiformes > Charadriidae > Vanellus > Vanellus vanellus. The sequence continues at coordinate 151,658,380 of NC_138905.1, forward strand.
TAATCACTGCACTCAGCCTCAGTTTTTCTTTGGATAACCCACACGTACTTTTTATGGAATCCCCCTCATCTTTACAGCATTGAAGGTGTCTTTCCCTAATTTCATTACTATGTTGTAAGTCCTTTTCACCCTTTTCTCCTGACTCTAGTAAAGGACTTTGGGTCACTGACTTATCACGTACATCTTTCTTCCTTCCCAACAGGGCAGGGGGCTACATCAAACACCTCTGCTTTTGGCTTTCTGGTGTCTGAATTTGGCCTATCGTGGCCTCTGCCGGTGTGTTTGACCTGCAATTCAAACTCCCCTACTTCAGGAGCATAGCATGCGTCCTTTACAGATTCTTCTGCTGAGGCCATGTAGGCTGTGTCTCTACTAGTGCTACACTAGATCTTTCTGCTGGTTTCTATTCCCTTGAATTGTACGGGAGAAATGTGGTTTTTCACAGGCAGGGACGTGCAGAGGGGATTATGACTGCGGTAGGTAGGTTGTTGTGATCTGTCCTTGGAGGAAGAAGTCCCACAAGCAAGGTGTGTGACATATTGTACATGTAGCATGTAAAACCAGCTGCGAGTCAGTTTATGACACTTCCTCTAGAAGGGCTGCTTTATGTGTAAAGCTGGCCATAAATAAATGCCACCTGTAGTCCCGCACAGGGCCCCAGGCCTCCACATTGCTCAGCGTGTGAAAGAATTTCACCCCTTACAACAATGCCATAACACCCAGGACTTTATTACAATGAATTGCCGTGGCTTTCAGAGGCTTTCTCCTAACCCCCAGCCCTGCCTGGTGGTTTTTTTTTGTTCTCCAGTGCACCCTCTGGGTTAATGTGGCTCGAGGCACTTTATTTCCTAATGTGAGCCCTGCTCCTATCTTTGAAATAGTCTTAAAGTTTCTTCTTCCTCTTCCTCCCCACCCTGAAATGGTGCCTCACATTTGAAGCAAATATTTGCAGGTGGAACTGCTGCTGTGGATCTCGTAGGGTCCCCATGCTACAGGCTGGTGGACAGTATCATCCTGCCATCGCACGCCTGTCCGGCTGCCCGTAAGCAGAGATGGGAGGCAAAAGCAAAGCTGGCCAAACAGCTCTTCCCTCCTGCTCCTGGCTTTCAGGAAGGACCAAAGTGAACTCGGGGTGGAGCGTTTCCCGCCGTTTCTGCTGGCACCAGCAAAGAGTGTTTCAGCCCTGCCAGCTGCCCTAGGAGCAGCTGGAAACCCAAAGGAAAAGAAAGAAATTCTGAACTGGTGAATGAAAAACTGGTGCTCAGGAGTGCTGGGATGTTCTAATGTCTGTCTAATTGTGGGTTTGGTTTGTTGCTGGGTTTTGGTGTTGTTTTTTTTTTATTTGCTAAATAACCGAATGGTTTGTTTGTACTGATAAAGGTATTGAAAATGCTGTCTGCTGAATAACATATTAACAGGCCCACATAAAAGCCAATTACAGTGGAGATTCTGTGGGTAGAAGTGTGGCTACTAAGATAAAAGCTGTAAAATATTCAAAGGCCTTTTCCCCCCCTTTTTTTTATTTTTTTTTAATTTTTCCCCTAGTAGTGGAATTGACACCTCTGTAAGCACAATTTATTAACATATGTTGATCCTCAGCCTGAAATAACCACCTCCAGTTCTGGCTGAAGAAAGGGGCTGTGCCAAACTCTTCTGCTAGGAGAAAATGAAGACAGGTTCTGAATCTGGGGGTTCCATTTTGCTCCTGAAGAGCAGTCTCAAACTGCCTCTTTTCTAAAGCAGAGTGCCTCCACTGTAAGATAGCTCCAGTGAGTGGATCAGTGTCCTGAAGAGTGATACAGAGCCAAAGACCTCTATTTGTGGGAAGTGAAGGTCTGCCAGAGGCTGCACCCTTCTGTACAGGCAAATGAGCCTTTGCAGGGGAGTGGGAATAACATGGAAGAGAGTCAGAAATCATTTGTATGTATGACAAAGTGCACATTCTATGAAAAGTGTGAAACAATGTCCCCAATGGTCATGTGAGACCAGAAGAAAAGAATGATTACTCTATAAGTTTATGTGTATGTGTATTCACAGATATAAAAATATAAATACACATATATCTTCACCACCACATTAAGTTGATTTGGAATCAGATTTAGCTTAGTTGATCACAGGCAGTCGTCTCCTTTAGGGTGAACTGATGAGTCCTCCAGGCCGCATTGATTGTATTGGGTGCTTAGACATCTACCTCACACATACATATCAACCTGTAGACACCTAAGTTTGGGTATTTTAATCGGGAGTTGAAATCCATCTCATATGTCGATATAAGTTATGATTCTCTATAGTTCTATACAGAGCACCTGTCAAATAAAAATTTCACGTTATGACTCTTGAAGCCAGTTTATGCAGATATGTTCAGATTTGTACCTTTGCTCTCTGAGGAAGGCTGTTGTAACACTCCATCAGCCAGCGACTTTCCTGCTACAAGCATGAGTTTCTGTTACTGAGGCCAAGCTCCTACTGAAGATTTACAAAGAGCTCCCATCAAAACACCTGTGTGGCAACCGAGCTCTGCAGAGCTCTGGTCCTAAGTAAATGCAACCACTGAAAATAAGGAATGACCAGTAAGAATGGATTGACTGCAGTATCCATTTCTTTACGTGAGTTCACATTGACAAACTGACTGTCTAGTGGCTCAGGACATGATTGTATTCCTTCAATAGTTTTGCACACTTCACTCTTACTTGTTATGCCATGAACCTGTTTTCATTAGTGGTTTCATCTGGTAAGACCCTCTTAGGTCTTTCCATGTTAGCCTGGTGAGGCAAAAAAGGGAGAGTGATTTGTGTGGAAATGATACGTGTTAAAAGTGAGATCATGCAATTTAAAGAGGACATGCTGGAGCTAGTTGCCATCATTATATCTTGAATTAGCTGTTGGCTAGATGTTTCTTAAGATATTATGGGAAAAGGATAAGGGAGAGGCTGAATAAGAGACACTATACGAAAAATAAGGAAAAAATAAGTAAATTCAAGGCACTGATGTGCTCATACAGAACACGAATAAAATAATAGGTCAGTTGCTTTAAATAAGTAAAAGAAAACTTCATTTTTTAAAAAAATAACTACAGATCTAAAATTGTTTTTCATCATTTTTTTACCATGTAAATTAAGTTACTTTCTATAAATAAGATACCATATTATATGGGGCTATCCAGCACAGGAGTGTCTTGTAACATTGGGAAGTATGGTCAAATAAACAACTCAAAAACATTGATTTCAGTAAGTTATTTATGCCACAACCAGGTTTACTTGAAACTGATTTATGAGTTGAAAAGCTATTATTGAAGAGATAAATAGATACACATAGACATACACACGTACATCCATACATGAGGTATACCTGCTCAGGCCTCTTTTTCTTAGAAGACTAAGAAAATACTTACTCGTTGATATTGGCAAAATGAACTAACTGTGAGGACACCTTGTTTATCAAATTACTAAAACACAAAGAAAAGATTATGCGAGAAACAGTTCCAAGCTTGAAAGTGTCTCTATCTTGCCTCTTCTAAAGCATCAAAACCCATGAATCCTCTAAAATACCTAAAGCATAAATGCCCTGAACCTGGAAAACTTTAACCAAATACACTCTTCAGATACTGTAGGAGGAAAGAGATTAATGTCCTATTGCAGTATTAGGTAAGTGTCCTTTCCTGTAAATAAGGAAATTATCTTGTTGAGAAATGGTAATAACTTAGGATATATTGTACTTACTTTATGAAAGTCCACTCATACACTATTACAGTACTGAGTATTCTCAAAGGTCTTCCCTGAAACAAAAAGAGATTCCAGATCCAAAACTTTACAACAGCAGATCTGGAATTCATACGTGATTCAGCTCTTCTAATGTCACCCTATAGGTTTTCCCTTCTTTCTTCAGACTTCAGACTGTGAGACTGTGCTGTGGAAGAGTGATATGCAGAAAGCACTCTATCTCAGCTCTGTCAGTCATGGGACACTTGTTGCGGAAAATGTGATGCTTACCCGTCTAGCTTCTGAGCCCGTACCACAATGTTTGCTTTGGCAGCCTCTAAGGGTCTCAATCTTTTGTATCTAGAATAAAGAACTGCTAATGTAAGGCAAGGAAAGCTAAGTTTTGTCACCAAAATATGGAAAACTGATTGCTAGCGGCACGGAAATGTAAAAGCAAAGCAGGGCGGCCATCCTGGCCTACATTCTGTTGTTGTGGGAGGGATGCTGCACTGAAGAGCACTGAATGGAAGTAAACGTCTTCCACTGACTTAACACTGCTGAACAATGGGAGCTGAAGCAAAAAAAAAGCTCATATTCTCTTCCTCAACTTCCTTTATTTCCCCCTCTCATTGAATTTAATGGCAAAATCTCCACTGATGTACCTGATACTACAATACTACAGCAATACCACACCTCTGTCTGAGTTGTGCCTTTTGCTATAGCAGAAGAGGTTAGATTAGTCTGGGGTCTGCTCCACAGACTGTGGCACGGTGGCTTGTGCTGACTGGAACATTTTTGCAAAAAAAAGTGTCAAAAAATGTAACTTTGTTGTCCCTTTGAATGGACCAATTGGTAACAACAGGGTCATGGAAGGATGCTCTTTTAAACTCCTTTTCAATTCACATTATTTATCAAAGTGTTGGGATTACTTTGCAGTAGGTTTTGTCCTTGTAGTCAGTGCTGTAGAGGTTACATGGTAGCAAGCGTTTGAAAGTGCAAGACCTTTCCTTGTTTAGCCGATTTTATCACATTCTGTAATAATAGTTTGAAACAGGAATTCATTCAGATATAAAAACTCCTGCTATTTTGGGCTGGTGTAGAATTTGTGGGCTTGGAATCTAGCCATTTCTATTTCATTTCCTTTCAAAAATTACCCATGAAATACGGTCTTCTTGCAAAATCAGGCAGACTGCTCAAACTCTCCGATGAATCCTGATCATTATACACTGCCATCACAGGTATAGTGCAAGGGAAAGTTTAAATATCACACTTACCGATGCTTTGATAGCATATGACAGTGTAAAAAGTAGCAATGTACTTTTCTGACTTGTGAACATGAGCTACCCCGGGACCAATTTACAAATAACACGGTTAAAAAGGCTGATTGCCCCATGTGAAAGCTGCTTGAATATTCACTCCATCCAAAGCTAATCATTATGTAAACTTTTTTTTTTTTTTTTTATCTCTTGAAAACTTGTCTTCCACTTAGCAGGAAGGCGGGATGCTGTGTGGGTACCAGTTCGAGCAGAGTGCAGCAGCAGTCCTCTGTTCAGTTTGCGCTCACCCTTTTTCTGCCTAAAGCTTGTGGAGCAAGGAGCTGAGGGTTGTGTCCCCTACGACACTGATAAAGCAATAACGTAGTGAAATCTTTGGCTTTGGGCCAAGGCTTCCCGTCTTCCCAAATACCGTTGCCAAGTCTCAACATGTCTCAGGGATCACTGTGCATCATCATGACCTGCTGCCTTATCATCACTGACAATATTGTACACTTCCTCACCATACCTTACAGGTCTTTAACCTATTTTTATGCTTATTCCAACGTTCTTTTTTTTTTTTTTAATACACCTATTTTTATGCTTATTCCAACGTTCTTTTTTTTTTTTTTTAATACACCTATTTTTATGCTTATTCCAACGTTCTTTTTTGTTTTTTTTTTTAATACAGATTTCTTTCTTCCAAATCTTGGAGTGGGGGCTGGAACAGCACAGTTTACCCAAAACTTAGTCAGTTGTGGAAACGTTTTATAAAGTATTTTTACAGTCATGAATAAGGAAAATCATGGTAATTCCTGACTCTTTATGTATCACAATATTTTCATATACAAGATTTTGTGCTGGCAGGAATAGTACGGTATCATGCAGTATGGAACCATGCCCTCAAGCTATTTTTGGACATGTAGGACAGTGAGTTTACTGCACCAAGGTACATTTTTGTTTGATTTTGGGATTCTTCAGATTGGTATTTCCCTTTTACTATGTCAGTTCATGTTGTATAATCTCTCCTGGTTCTCTTTAATGTGTGTGCAAATTGCCTGATATACACACCAGCTTTTCAACATAAAATCAGCCTATTTCATGATAGCATCTGCTTTAAGTCTACTGCCTGTCTCCTTCCCCCCCCTTCAAAGCAAATGAGCCCTGTAAAGTTACTGTATGAGAATTTTTCCTTTCTGTTACAAGCTAATAAAATCCTACTATTCAGTAACACATTGGACATGGCATTTTAGAAATGGCTTTAACTCTTCTTGTATACAAGGAAGATCCTTCCACTCTAAAAAGAGAATAGCTCTTTGATAATGCTGAAAATTGAAAAATTCATTAGTTTAAACATAATAATAAATGCTGTGTACTGCAAACATTGATTTGCAAATGAAAAAAACACAGGTGAGTAAATGATGAGTCTGATTAAGATTTTTTTTCTTTTAATTACTGCCCTTTAAATTTCTGTTAAGTAATTACGTTACTATGTGGTTTATACTACTGCATGGGATTAATTCATTGATATTTTAATCATAGCATGTTATATTTTTACCATTTGAGGATTAAGACACTGTTCAGTTACTGAGCTACACAGCTGTAGTTTTGCATTAAAGTACTTAGTTGAAAATAGTAGAAGGTAATTATATTTGAAGTTAGCCCATATAAGGAAGTAAATTCTAGTGACAGTACTATTTTAAACACCTATAAAAATATATTAAAAGTTTTGCATTCAAAGATTCTTGTCTTACATATTTTACAGGATTAAATCTCTGTTAAGAAAAAAGGAGAGGAAACAGTGTTGATGGATATATGTAGTCATATGTTATTCCATAAATATTTGAATATGTATAGCATTTTCAAAATAGGATCAGGGACGTAGTACATATGAAAACAGGTTTTTTATACTGCCAGAACATTTATCACTGTAAGATAAAATAACCAAATAAAACTATTCTTTAGTATGTTGGACATTGGAAGAAAGTTGTGGGTGTGTGCTTTTTTTTGCAATTGTCAAAGCATGGAAAAAGAAGATTAAAAACAGTGAGCGCTGTGATCAAGCTCCAAAGAGAGATTTCATGCCTAAAATGGTGTTGAGGAAGTTGTAAAGGGAGGATTTTATTTCAGGCTCATCTGTAATTAAAGGAAGTTTTAACAACCCAGCCTCAAACTACAGTTATATAGTAAAACAATGCTTAATGAAATGTTGGTAGAGTATTTTTCCAATGCTATTATTAAATCTTTTTTTTTTTTTTTTTTTAGGATTTTAAGAATGGTAATAATTACTAATTCATAAATGCATTTTTGTAGGATTGTTCTTTTAGTATAAAGGAAAGATTCCTTTTTATGACTTACCATATCTATTATGATGAAATCCTAAAGCACTCACATCAAGAACACAAGCTCAGTAGCAGTAGCCAGCATGAAAATGAATAATAAAGGAGCAGGTCTTGCCCCAGGAAGTTTATCTGCAAATTCACCACTGACCATTTGTAGCATTGCACAGCAAAGCTTCTGTTCTGCTGCTATATTCCAACGCTACTTCATTTTATTGGAAGATGCATATTTGTTTAATCGGGCTTTCACACTGAGGCAGTTTCATGTGAGCTAATCCCTGCACACCCGTGGAGATATCAGTCAGACTCCACCCTGGACAGGCAAGCATTCAGGTGAAGCGCTGCCGAAGTGAGGAAGGTTATACACAAAAGCAGGATCCTGCTTAACATGATTCGTTTTATTCAATAGCCAGTATGGGAATCACCAGAAATGGTTAAGAGCCTCTCCCTGGCATTCATTCAGTGAAACAGCCAGTGTTCAGTAGAACCCTACAGCAGTAAGGTGAGATGTGCCCTCACAGGTATATACCTAGCTAAAATGCTAATTGTAGAACCATTATACAAATTCAGAATATATTTTCTTCATCATCTACAAAGACAGCAGCAGGCTGCACTATCAAATGTTAAAGCATCTGAAAATAGTGTGAAGTTAAATTCCTCTTCTCACAGAGACAGACTTCTCCAGGTCCAGCACTCAGCCCCAGCTTCTCTCGAGAGTCATTCAAAACACAGTTGAGAAGATGGGGGGAGGAAGAGTGAGGCTCTTCTTCACCAGTCCTACAAATATTACCAGGAATGTGTCTGTCTCCAGGATAGCAGCTGGGCCCTCATGATAGCCACTAAAACTAGTTCTTTCCTTCAGGTGGTCACTAGCTCTGCTGCAGCGCTGAATACTCAGGACTTAAGCTGTACCATTCGGTACAATGCCACGATCATTACATACAGACCCTGTGGATTTTTTTACTTTTTTTTTTTTTTATTCAAATGAAGAAATACACTGGTAAAATGTCATTAGAAAAACGTATTTTTAAAAGTTGTGAATATGCAAAGTTAAGGACCCAAAAGTCAGGAGATGTCAGGATTCTTCCTGCCCATAAAACACTAATTCTGCCTGTCACGCCTTAGATTTACAATACAGATTTTACTTACAGCAATCATAAGGCAGCGGCAGATGTAATGCTCTGCTCTGAGCATTTGACTTGCAGGCACCCGAAGAGTCTTATTCTAATCTCATTTACTTACTTAGCTGTGCAAATAACCTGTGCTTTGTCTTATTTCTCTAAGCAAAATCTTTGCCTATTGAAAAGAGGTGTCAGAGAAGAAAAAATATAGTGGGGTAGAAGAGAAGATAGACAAAGAAACTTCAGCAGATAAAGTTCCAAAAGGAAAAAAAAAAAAAAAAGATAAATCAAAATCAAGATTGTCTTTCCAGCTTGCTCTTTCTTAGATTAAAAAGTAATTGGAAAGAGCTTGAGGAGAAACTCAGGAATTTTCATTGTGGCATCATGGGCAGCAAGAATTTGTGCTTATCACAACTATTATTTAAAATAACAACATGTGCTCCAAGTCATAAATGAAACTTTATTCTAGTATAGTAACTAGAGTTGTTTTTAGCAGATTAGGGCAAGAAACAGAGCATGAAGGAAACTCCAGCTTTTTTCCCATGGAGTACTGAATCAGGGAAACTGAGTTGCTGCTGTACTTTTTTGAAGCATTTGTGGCTCAGCTGCAGGCAAATCCAATTCTCACCAATTTGGAGAAGGCATCTGAACCTGAGTTTTCCAAGTTGCAAACTAGGGCCTTCCCCACACTGGCTAGGGGTCTCTCAGTTTTCTCTTACAGCTATTCCACCTTGTACACATTATAATGATCGCTCCTTATTGTCCAAAGAGTATCAGGCTCTACTCCCGTGGGTAGAGCACACATCCCACGTCGTTCCTAGGGTCGAGATCTTGCTGCAATTAAGACTTAGTATTGAACAGTTTTGACAAAAGATATCAACTTCAGCATGGTCACAGTAGTCTTTGGGCTGAGCTATTAATGTAGGACATGAAGAACAAAGAGGTTTTGTCCTGGGTCTTCGGTATCCTAAGTGAGTGCTCTGTTGGCCACCAATGAGTTTTCTCTGACTGGGTATTCCATTTCGGAGCCTGAAGAAATGGATAAAAGTGTTAATTTTTGCTGGCTTAGGTCGGTTTGTGGTTTGCTTTTAGCAGGTTCATCCCTGTGACAAGCTCACATTTTGATGAGCTGAACGTTTCTGATGAAAAATTACTTAATGAAAAAGATCCCTGACCAGTTATAATCAGTATACTGTTTTGTATTATACTGTTTAGAGAAGTTTTGGAAGTATGGCCTTAGGGATAATCTTTCAAATGATTTCTGTTAATTGACAGTGTTTTTCAGACATCTGCCTTCCACCCCAACCCTGGTAATATGCGTGCGTTATATTAATGCAGTAATTATTTAGATCACTTTTTAAAATTTCCCTGTTTTGTTTCAAAGAGGTTTTTACTTAAAATGTTTTGTAATGCTTTTATGTCTCTGTCTCTTTCTCAAGTAACAGGTTTTTTCATGTATTATTTGGAAAAAGATATTTCAGAATCCCTCTAGAATTATTCAGTTTGGAAAACATCCTATAGACATAATTTGCTGGAGGCAACCTAGCACTGCAGATTAAAAGTTACACGAAGACAACAGACAAACCAATATTACTTTAAATCAGATTGAAAAAAGAGAAAAATACATTTCTGCTAGGCCCAAAAGACCTTTATTTAGTATCTCCTCAAAAAATAGAGTATATTATTACATACCCAGTAAACTATTGATCTCCACTCATTTACTACGTACTCCATTAGTATTCTGTTCTTAATGCTAGAATGTGGTCTCACAGATTCTCAGAAACACCTTTTAGCTTCAGCAGAAATAGGCTAATGATTCATAGGAGATATCAAATGAAATACAAAGGAAAAAAAGTGTTTCCTAACTCTTTCCAATTGTAAAGCACCTAACATCAGAGAATTACATGTTTCTCACATATAGATAACAGGTAAGAAACATACCAAGAGTGTTAAAAATTAAACAAGTTAGTAAGTAAATACATGAAGATCTTTGAGATCTTCCTTCATGCCGCTGTGATAGAATTCATTCATTCCTGCATACGACTGGCCAAGAAGGCCAATGGCAGCCTGGGGTGCATCAAGAAGAGTGTGGCCAGCAGGTCGATGGAGGTCATCCTCCCCCTCTACTCTGCCCTGGTGAGGCCGCATCTGGAGTATTGTGTCCAGTTCTGGGCTCCCCAGTTCAAGAAGTACAGGGAACTGCTGGAGAGGGTCCAGCAAAGGGCTACAAAGATGATTAGGGGATTAGAACATCTCTCTTATGAGGAAAGACTGAGGCCTTGGGTCTTTTTAGTCTAAAGAAAAGAAGATCGAGGGGGGATATTATTAATGCTTACAAACACTTAAAGGGAGGGTGCCAGGGGGATGGGAACGGTCTTTTTTCAGTGGTGCCCAGTGATAGGAACGGGTACAAACTTGAACATAGGAAGTTCCATCTAAACATGAGGAGGAACTTCTTTACTTTGAGAGTGGCAGAGCACTGGAACAGTCTGCCCGGAGAGGCGGTGGAGTATCCCACTTTGGAGACATTCAAAACCCGCCTGGACACCGTTCTGTACACCCTGCTGTAGGTGACCCTGCTCTAGCGGGGAGGTTGGACTAGATGGTCTCCAGAGGTCCCTTCCAACCCTGACCATTCTGTGATTCTGTGATTCTGTGATTTCAGAGTAGGCTACATGGGAATAACAAAGCAGATTACTGCTTAGTATCTCCTCTGACCTGTAGCTGTTATATACTGTGATTTACATAAATGTATATGATACACGTACCTATACATGTACTTATTTGCTGTTTTTTTCAAATGGAAGGGCTTTATCTCAGTTATTTGCTAAAACAAAAAGTTAATTGCTACTGTTTTGTGAAAATATTCAGTGGAGTGCATAGTTTTATGTGGTACAATAAATTAACAAGAATATCTGAATCATTAAACAAAAATATGAAGTTAGTAGTGTACTGTAATCCCTAAATCATAAAGATAATTTTGCATGTACGGTATTCAAAGAGGTCAAAATAAGACAGTATTTCCAGTGGTGATCATGGGAATGGACATCTTAACTTTTAGCTGCTCAACTTGAGACACTTAAAGCTCGATATCTCCTCTCAGGGTATTAGGGACTATGTCACGGTCTGCTATTGTGTCTGCATTGGGTTTGTATGCAACAAAGTTAATTTTCTTCACAGTAGCTCATATGGGGCTACGTTTTGAATTTGTGACAAAAACAGTGTTAATAACACAGGGATGTTTTAGTAATTGCTGAGCCCTGCTTGCACAGCATCAAGGCCTTTTCTGCTCCTTGCACCACCCCACGAGCAAGTAGGCTGGAGTTGCATAAGTTGGGAGAGGACACAGCCGGGACAGCTGACCTCAACTCACCAAAGGGATATTCCATACCATATGGCGTCATGTTCAGCAATAAAATCTGGGGGAAGAAAGAGGAAGGGGGAGGCATTCAGAGTTATGGCATTTGTCTTCCTAAGTGTTTGTTACGCATGATGGAGCCCTGTTTTCCTGGAGATGGCTGAAAACCTGCCTGCTCATGGGAAGCAGGGAATGAATTCCTTGATTCACTTTGCCTGCACACGCAGCTTTTTCTTTACCTATTAAATTGTCTTCATCTCAACCCACAAGTTTTATTCACTTTTACTCTTCCGATTTTCTCCCCCATCCCACCACATGTGAGTGAGCTGCATGGGGCTGAGCTTCCTGCAGGGTTTACCCACAACAGGTTTCCTACTGGGAGAGCAATTCTTCAAACATTTAGGTCTCATCGAAGTGCCAGTTCCAGATTACAGGACAAGTCATTCTCTGCTGACAGCCTGTTCCTTGCAATGGGAACATTCATGAAGTGAAGTAAGCAATGTGAAACATGAAATTAGATCTCTGTTCTTTATCAAAAGCTAAAAATTCCTTCTTTGTATCACTTTTCTTACTGCAGTGCCTCTACTCTCTTGCCCCTCTTACCATTTCCTTAAAAAAAAAAAAAAGCTAAATGAATCACATCAAAGCTTGGGATATGACCAGAAGACTCTCGTTGCTAACCAATCGTCCAAACCCTTCCAATGTTTACTTCATATTTGGCCTAATATTTAAACTGAATTTCTGAAGGGTACCTACTTAATCAAATAACTTCCTAAATCTCAGCAAACGACCTTCCTTTCTTTCTTCACCTATTTGCATTTCATAAGTAACATCCACACTGAGCCTAGGGGTTCAATATACTCAGTCTGGTGTTATCATCCGTAGTTAAGAGGATGGCTGTGTTCAGTAATGGCAAAAATTGTTTCTCAGCTTGCCTTGAAAGTGCAAAACACGCAGCATCTTTTTGTTAAAGTTTTCAACTTTAGTCGCGCGGAGTAGCTGGTCACGCACTCAACCATGCCACACTTCACATGTACACGCCACTAACATGGCTCTTCTGACCTCCTGGAGCCACACTGCCAGGACAAGACCTTGTCCCTGACTTCCCCGCTGTGAAATTGGTGGTGTCAAAATAAGGCAAAAGAATACTGATCGTGCAGTGCTGGGGAACGCAGGTGGCACCTCTGTTCCCTGACATTTACCTCAGTATTGCTCCGGAAAGCTCTTAGAGTACTTTGCCAGCTATGTTAAGACCCACCCTTCCTCTTCTCCTTTCTCCATGTTAGCTAGGAAACACTAACAGATACTGTAGGAAACACATCTCTACTCCTATAACATCACTAAAACAGCCTACTGAGGCTTTCATACTGTAGAAAGGACATCTCCTTGTCTGAGGGCTCCAGGATACCCTGTCCTCAATGCTGAGAGAAACACTGTGCAGGTAGAAAGGTACCGAGGAGCTCTTTCACTAGTTGAGAAGGAAAAGGAATAGAAAAAAAAAGGATAATGGGAGCAGAGTATTAACTGTATTGATCTTTAACAGAACTTCACCGTGCCAGAGGAGGGAAGTGGCCCCTTGGGGTCCCATTCCCTTCTCCCAAAGCCACGGAGCAAAGACTTATGCCATTCTTCTACACCCTCACTGTTGTCTTGGTAGTGTCTCCTGATTTCAAGATGTGGGATTTTCCTCCTCCTTCAGCTGCCTGTTCTGACTCCGCATGGAGCTCACCTCCCCACTGTGCAGCTGCTCTCATTTCAGGGGGTGCTGCCACCACCAAGCACATTCGCCTTCATGTGATAAGATTGCAGGCGATCATTTCATTGATGCAACACAGCAAATGGGAAGAAAAGGCACGAAGGCTCCTAAGATTTTCATTTCCATAAATCTTGCCTAAGGCTCCAGCTGGAGCTGTCCTAGAGGGGCCACGTACAGTACAGTACAGTATATTCCCTGACTGCTTCTTTAGCCAAATAAATTTTGTTGATGAGTCATGTGGGCACTGCAGAGCATTTCAAAGACCCATCTGGTAGAATAAAGTCACTCGCCTTCAAAGCGTAGTGTATCTCAAAAGGTTCAGCATTTGGATTTGGTTTGAATTCTTGGATCCTTATCTGAATTCCCTGAGACTGTATAACAGGCTTTCTTGCAGAATTTCCGTCATTTCAGCTTCTAGTTAAAGCCCCGTAATAACACAAGAAAGCTTTTTCTACTGGTATTTCTGTCAAAAACAGAAGTGTATGTCAGGAGGTGGGGAAAGAGGAAGAACCTGAATATATCATAACTTCGAGTAAGATTTTGTTCAGGATTTGTTACAGAAATAAATTGAGGATTTCACTGTATCATTTGACTGTTGTTTAGATATTTGTATTATTTTAGGGGCTGACTCATTTCATTCAACAATACCTTCATATATCTTATGTTTCTACTAAATTATCGAGTTAATTTCTGTTTATGTTCCATCCTGGCAGCCATGTCTCCTGATGTGGTGTTCTTTAATTTGAATGGAGCTTTGAGTTTGCGAAATGCTGCTTACAGTTCATCAGTTCTATTTTGCTACAATTTTTCTAAATCATTTCTATGAAGAATATGAAATGCAATAATTTTTCAAAGAATTAATCTTTGAAAAGATTACATTTAGTAATTTGAACCTCAGCTGAAATTTCACTATGCTAACTTTTTCTAGGAAGATTTAAAGCAACCAATGAATACTTAAATATTTTCCTTCTTCTATGGGAATACTTGTATTTTCTTATCTGCCTGACTTTGGTTTAGCTAGCAAATTATTATGTTTTGCCAAGGTTCCTGCATGGAAAGAACACATCCAGAACATTTATTCACACTTATAAATCTGTGGATGAAAAGTACACCTTTGCTTTAAATTCCTTCCCTTGGCTCTGTGAATGCCTGATCTTTTTCAATTTTTATCGCTTAGCAGATTAGACCGAAGATAGATCACGGAATATCTGGAAATACATTGCAGGCTGTCTTTTGTTACTTCCAGTTCATCTGGATGGCTCATTTTGTTCACAGCTGCTGATAAATAGCATTGGTAAAACCTGATTTTCGGAAGTACTGGGTATCTTCTAGCTCTCACAAAGTGGAAGTATAGATGATCAACGTTAGTTCCATATTTCTCTCTCCTTACCCCCACAGGACTAAGCCTGTTACAGTATCCAAATATGATGAAAAATCTATTGGCCAGAAATGATAACAAGTTAAAACCCTGAGAATAGTCTTAGGGCTAGATCATGTCCAGTGTTTCTGAGGGTTTATGTACATCAAACCAGAGAAAGGTCATTTATGGCTTCATGGTTTCATTTATGGATCATGGCTTCTTTTCCGAACTGAGAATGAACTGTTTTGCTTGCTAACGTACCAAGCACCGTGAGCTGACGAATAAAGAAGGTATTTCTAAATACCTAATTTCCTACTAGTTGCAGTTAGGGTTTTGAAATTACTTTACTGCACCCTGCCTTAAGACAGCCTTTACGCTTTTTGTTCTTATTTCAGGAATGCGTAAGCAAAAGCAGTGCGGAGAAACACATTAGAGGCAAAGTAGAACCACCAAATATTTACAGTCTTCAGGAGAAAAGTAGAAAAGGAGAAGGATTAGGATGCTCATACACTAAGCAACATTTTACTTTAACCAGTTCTGGAATAATGTGCTATTCAAGATGAGTAAAGATAGTGATAACATTGTCAAGATGAGCATTTGTCTATAGTGGAAATGAATTGTTAGAATTACACAGCAATGATACAAACTGGTCAGTTCTAAATTTATCATGATAAAGGAAGAGAAAAATAGAGGAGAATGTGCTATAACCTTGATGTAGTCATCACAAGAAGGCCCATAAATTACTTGTTTCTTTAATACTGTTTGGCAAGGTGCAAGCCAGTGAACATCACAAGTACCGAGGAAAACTTGGGAAGGGGGGGGAAACTTGAAGACTTGGATTTTCAAACACAAGCCATTATGATATTAAGTGGTTTCATGCTTTAGTTTCTTCACATTATACTCTCACTTCTGAGTGCAAACTTTGCCGATGGCAAAGGGAAATACAAAGTGTTGACAGTTAACTATAGCTGGCCACCTGGCCATCCATTACACCCCAGATGTGAATTGTAAATTTTTATATTCTTTCTATGTGAGGAAAATGCTTCCTCTGATGTTCTTGAGCAACACTTTTTGACTGGAGAAATCTACAGAGTCTTAGTTTTATGGACTCGTCGTTGCAGTGTAGACCTATGGAAGAATGGCAGGGACACAGAAGAATCAAGGGCTGTGTGGCCTATATCTGCCATCTGTCTGCTTATAAATTGAGTACCCATTTCAGTAATTGTGTGGTTCATAGAGGTCCATTTAAGTCTGGAAAACAGCTATTTCATAGGCTGATTTTCTTCTTTGCGTACTAAGTGAGTAGTTCAGCTCAGTTGGTAAAAATCCTTTCTCAACGTGAAGTATCTTGTAAGTGAGCAAAAATATATATTTGTTACCTGTATGGCTGAAACAAAGAACTTCTGAAGTGAAAAATGCAATTGCTCTTCCTGTGCTCCGTGCAAACACAGGCATAGCCGCCGTCTAATAGAAAGAAGGCCAATGTACAACTTCATACAGCGTGTGACTGAGACCAGAGATTTAAGGCTCGCCTCCCACACCCTGCTTTACCAGGCTGGTGGCCACTCTGGGGCTTGCTTAATGTGCACAGTTGGAACTGCTATACTGTGTGACCGGTCCTTAAGGAAACAACCTGGTCATCGCTTTTACACCACTACACTAGGCAATCAGTCCAGATATGGCACACTGTTTTCTTATTGAGGTTTTTTTAACCATCTGTAGGAAATGAAACAGCTCCGATGGGAATAGTCAGGACACCACAGTCTCTGTATGACCCGATGGTGATGGCAAAAACATGGGATGTAGTTTGACTTCTCACTCAGAGAGAAATTCAGCACAAATGTGAATCTTGGTGTCCTACCTACCATGTGAATGATCTTGCCATCAAGGCAAAATTATTCTGGCTTAATCTCTCTCATCAGTTATAGCCCAAGATGTCATCCTTGTGGTAACAAATGTAATATATTCCTGGGAAAAGCTTTAATGTTTATGACCCCCAAAAAAAAAAAAATTCTGACCATATCACGCACAGAGAAAACCCAGGAAAATGGACAAGAGAAAAGAGTCACTGTCTGATTTGTGAAGTTGAAATAAAGGAACTGGCTATACTCCAGAATAATGCTGATTTAGTCTATCCTCTCCCCTTTCTCTCCATTCAGGAATTTGTGAGCAAAAGCAGTGCCCTTATCAGCTTCTCAGGGTATAGCGAAGGGTGTGACTCAGATGGGAAGAGAGTGTAAAGATAGATTAATTTCCAGTAAAATTTTACTGAAGTCTGGTTTTCCCTCCCTGTCTTTAAAATTCAGTCGGGAAAAAAAAAAGACTTTTTCTATTAACCATTTAATACCTCTAAGACCGTATTCTTGCTTTTTACTAAGGCTCCTCTATACATTTTGACCTCAAACTAGAAAAAATTGACAAGCTCCTTGGCACCATCAGAATGAGAGAAAGTGTCCGTAGAGTAAATGAGAATGCCATAGGTCTTTCATTTTTAAAACTCTACAGTCACGCATCTCTTCATCTGCTTCATGCCTCTTCATCTAGTTTCCTTCAGAAGCTCCACTTAGCAGCAGTGGCACCTACAGGACGGAAGGCAGTGGAGGCTGCTATATCTCAGGCAATCATTTCACATGATCAGAGAGATGCTCTACTGCATGCTGACAGTACACTTGGCATTAATTCCTAGTCATTGCACAAAATTAAAATGCATTTTGTAATTTTGATGCAATATCTGGCACACCAATAGCTTACTTCTGCCTTAACTCCACGCTTAAGATATGCATAGCATTTGCTGGAAGGAAAGGCTCTGTTTGTAGGCAAAGCTGAAAATTTACCACAAGACACAAGCATCATCCAACTGTCAAAAACAGTTTTTTTCTTGCTGGCAATGAAGATTTTTTTTTGCCCATTTTTTACCTTTCGAGCTTAACTAGGAAGTATGGCATTTAAAAAAAAAAAAAAGAAAAGCAAAAAAGTGCACTGTGGCATAACCTCATGAGATGTACGTCTCGTCTGGCATGATCTTTTTCCAGTCCTCAGTTTTTTATCTTCTCAATAAAGTAGCATTTTCCCCGCTGATCACACTACTACTGAAGCATGAATTTTAGGGCTTGTAACATTAGACCATTTTTATTGATCTTCATGAGTTTGCAGTGGGGACTTCAAGGTCATTTGGTCACAGGGGTTAACTTTGCAGCAATGAAAAGCAATAAACGCTTTCAGGATAGGCGGGTATTTATTATGAGCATTTAATTTCCCCAAAACTGCAATACTTGTTAGAAAGTATGGAAAAAATAAGTTCTTGTTTCCTTTGACATGTCCTTTCTTTAAGCATTCTTCTTAACTTGCTGCCCCCGTGACCTCCTTAGTAGCAGATACAATTCATTTCTTATGCAGACTGACAAAAAAGATGCATGGTATATGGCACTGCATATCTTTACTTCATTATTTCCTCATAGCAAAGACTTGAAACTGTAATGTGTGAGAAAGAAAAGGTGCCAACATGACATTTACTACTGCTAATATGAATCTGATTAATTCTACAACAAGAAACATCATCTTAACTCTTTATCTTCTTGCGTGTGTTTTTTGTTTGAACCAAATTGATAAATCAGAATATTTTGACAAATAACATATACTTGCAGGCCTTGTTGAAGCAAACAATATCACAACCTAGTCATTTGCAGTAAGTTTATTATAAGGGAAGCAAGAGACTGTCTTTTAACAATATTTACATTTGTCTACTAAGCTGAAATCTGTTTTATATAGTTCATTTGCAATATATTTAGCCATAGTTACACTTTATTTTTAGGAGAGCCCAGCGAAAGTCAGAAATAGTTTCAGTGTGCTTCACCATGCCTCATTCTACAGTCTTGTGATTCACCGCGTTCAGTGAAAAAGACTTTCTCATAAGGAGGTGTTACTAAAGCCTGATTATTCTATTTGTGCCTCTTTTAGTAACTCAGAATGCTTGCTTTCTGTTTCGAACTTGTGCATCCAAGAACTCACCTCTTTATGTCTCGGTGACGCAGCCTTTTCTTAGTTTATGCAATCAAAATTATTTTAATAATGTATTTTTACTTAGCTTGATGTCTCATTGATGACTTGCTTTGGTGTCGTACTTTAAAAGACTGTTTTTCTCTTCCCAGCTTTTGGTGGACAGTGTGAGAAAAATTAAATGTTGTAGTTTTACATTCTTCAAGCTGATTTCTTCCTACTTGCAGGTTTGGCTGAAATGTCAAAAATGTAGAAACTGTGAAAAATACCATAGAATGTGCCGAAGTATATACTTAAATGGAAAATGTTTTTCATTAAGGGAAAGGGGGAAAAAAAGAAAATTGCATTACAAGGCAGACAAAAAAAAAAAAGCGCATTTGATCTATATACATATAATGTTTCCCTTATGTATAACATGTATATTTAAACATTTATGAAAACTGTAAAGAAATAACCCAGAACATTCAAACACTGTGATATTTTTAAATGCAGGGTGACAAACATCGGATTCCAATGTTTGATGACCTTGTGAGTAAAATATTTTCCTTGGACTCATTTCTTTTTCTTCCTTTATTGGATCGAATTTAAAATGTCCATAGAACTATTACTGTGGAGGAAAATAAGCTGGCTGCTAACACAACTGTCTGGCCATAAAATATGGAAAAGGGGAAAAAAATGAAAGTGGGAGAAAAAGAATTTATGAACCAGTACCGGAGGAGGATAAACAACATTTTGCCAAAGTCCATAGGCTATTGGTAAGCAAGTGAGGTTAGCGCTGGCTGTTGCTTTGTAATACCGAAGCAATACAAATAACTTTGAATGCAAGCAAATGACACATAGGTCAGGATTTTAAATGTGAACACATGCTCCAGAGGAAACCGTACAGGAATAAAAGTTGTTCCTGTTTTGTTAGTTTAGATTCTGAAAGAAGCTTTTGTGTGTAAAGATGTAACACGATCCCATGCCTGGAGCCATGCCCCATGGTACACAGACCGCTGTGTTTGTCCCAGTGTACCAAAGGTAGAGAAACTCGCAGCCTGTCTATCTCCAGGCTGGCACTGGCTTTTGTGAAATGGGATTTACTTTTACCAGAATGATAGCAAAAGGGACCTTTCTTATCGTTCCAGGGGGGAGAAGGGGGGAGCGGGGATTTAGCAGGGAGAGCGTGAGCCCTGCTGAAGGTAAATCTTGATGATCGTTGCTTTAAAAAAAAAAAATAAAAATTAAAGAGCAGTTCTGTTTCAGTATTATAAACTCTCCTCTTTGAATACCTTCCAGAAATCTGCTGGTTTAATTTCTTAGTCCCATCTGTTTCCCTCTCACTGGCTATATTTGTTAGTATTTCCTCAAGCAGCATGTTGTATTGCCCTTACTGTGCTGGAGGAAAAGGGCATAGATTGATCATTTTACAGGACAGGGAAACGTTTATTTTGGGCTGGAGTAGAGTGCATTTCCTCGCTTCCTGCCCAGAGTTATAGAAAAAAAAAACTTCTCCAGGGGAAAAAAAAAAAAAAAGAAAAAGAAAAAAAAAAAAAAAAGAAAAGCCTGTTTTGGTATACCAGGGAAAAAAAGAGGCAGCAATGTCAGGAGGGCCATTAGGCTGCTTATCTGTCTTTCTACTTTGGCACGTGAAAGCTCCCAGCTCAGCATGCCATGTGTCAAATCTATCATTTGATATGTCAGGAACCATTATTCCCTCTTTTGTCACCAGTTTTGACCAAAGGATGAAAAATTGCTGTCTTACACAGACAAAATTATTGCTGAAAAAAGGGCAACTATGGCACATAGGAGTAGGCCAAGGTGAAACCTGGGGAAACTCTCCTTAGATTAGGTCTGGGTTAAGAGAATATTGATCTGTGTGCTAAAAACTGTTGATCTCTCTCTGAGCAGAGGATGACAAATGGTAGCAAACAAAAAATTGAGTGTCTCCAAGGACATTTGAGCTGCTCTCTGCTTTCTCTGAGTATTTGTTTGGTTTGTGGGTTCTGCTCTAGGGATTTAAACTAAAATAAGCAAATATTAAACAGAAAGGAAACAGCCGCAAAATGATACAGTGAGAAACTACAGGAAGACTACAGTCAGCTAGAAATTAGACCGGGTATTAAAACTGATAAATGGCTTAATCGTAAGAAAAAACATGTGTTCACTGCAGAAGTTTAGCATATTGTAATTTTAGGTGTTTGGGGCCAATTTCTTTCTTTGCAATGTTCATGCAGTTTTATTATAGCAAATGGTGTATTATTGGTTTATAGTAATTTCTGGAACATTAATTTCAAGCAATTTTAGAAGCACAAATTTCATGATGCTCTGTGTGGGTGATTCACAAATAATTTATGTTAAGGGCAGTGGCTTCACAGCAGCTTGAGCACCTCTTGAAACCAGCAGCAACCTCCACTTT
The DNA here is from genome assembly GCF_965231255.1 of Vanellus vanellus. NCBI lineage: Eukaryota > Metazoa > Chordata > Aves > Charadriiformes > Charadriidae > Vanellus > Vanellus vanellus. Next base: position 151,679,659 of record NC_138905.1, read on the forward strand.
TCTTGACTGAGCAAAGCCAGAGATGAGAAGAGTGGAGGAGAGAATCTAGCTCCTGTGCTCAGATCAGAGAAGTCACCATAATGGTTGACCCAAGAAGCACCCAAGCAGGACAAATACATTTTTCAACTAATAGGAGAGAAGAGGCAGGTAGGCAGGTAGAGAACTCCAAGGAGAAGAGACAAATTCATTGAGGGAGAAAACTGTGGCCGGGTTTTTGTTTTACTTCAAGTTTTATCTGCAGAGGTCTGAGTTTGCATAAAGTTGAAAATAATGGCCATGAAAGGATCTTTTGGCCCCAGGGGAGCTGAGACATGCTATAAACTAGTACCATATATAACCAGCACTGGAACGGGGATTTGTTTTCTCAACTTTGAGACCCAGAGCAAGTGTGACTCCCCAAGTTTGTGTTGGCACGAACCTTGGGCCTCCTAAGGCCACCTTGTCTGAACAATGCCTGTGATTCAGAGTCTCTTCAGTGCATGTTTCTCCCCTCATTCCTGCTTACAGCTGCCAAGAGTCATGCATCTCCTGTGACCTTTATGAGTTTGGCAGTGCTGGTTTGCCATCCATGCACTTTCCCATTTTCTCCTCCTTCCCACTGGAGGTCACTACGGCAGAGGACTTGTGGACAACAAATCTGAGCTTCCTACCAGTACAGGTACCTAGGAGCTCGTGGGGGTAGATTTGGCTGACTTGTATAATTTTGAACCCCTCAGTAAGCAGAAACGGTCAAAAGACATACAGCTTTGGATGGATGTGGCAGAATGAAGAGAAAACTCCGTGGAGATGTTCAGGGTCCCCACTTGATCTGAACTTGTCTGGTTGTAGCAGACCTGACCTGAATGGTCAGCTGAAAGGTTTGCTCCATTGAAAAATGTCAATTTATCAAAACTGAGAGTGAAATATGCCAGTTAGTTCCATTTTGATAAAGTTGCAGCTGATTCCTTGTTGATTTACTGACAGATCTCCTGCCTCCTTCCTTGACACTCTGCCCCTGAGCTGATGGGAAGCCACAACAGCCCCCCAGCTCCTAAACTCCCAGGTTCTTTCACCTTCTAGCAGCTCGCCTGATGAGCTGACACAGAGCAGAAGCTCCTTTCATGGACACAAACTCTTTCTAAGTGAGCAATGATATTCTAGATGAATGTTGTGTAGTCTCTAATGCTAAGCATGGCATCCCAGCATGGAAAAGTAATTTAGTCCCACAAATCTTTCACAACTAATATTGGGTTTGATTATTTTGAGACTGAGCAGACTGACTTCCAGTGCTCTTTGCAATTGGCCAGAAAACAGAGGCATGTAAATACTGAAAATATAACATCATTGTGAGCTGATACTCAGGCATGTCTTACTTAAAGTTGCTAGAAATTTTTTTAATATCTCAAATGTATTTTCAATGTAAAAAGTATTTAATTTAAAACCAATAATTTGCCCACATAGTTGATTTCTGACAGTTTCACTCCTCTCATTTTTACAAGAGAATTAAAATACGGTGAAAAAAAAAAATTGTTTAAAACAAAACCAAGACAAATGTCAGTTCAGAAAAAAAACATATATGTTTATTTCATTTCTGTTTTTCCAGACAAGAAAAAAAAAAACAACTTCTAAACATTTGGTTTCCGTATGTCAAGAAGAAGATACAAATCAAGTTTGTGGGTTTCGGGGTTTTGGGGTGTATTTTTCCCCATTAAGACTGGGTGAGTGACCAGCCACATGTACTTTTCCTTCTCTTTGTATTGTTTCCAGTGGAGTTAAATCCAGGCAGATGAGGTAGGCAGAGAGCAATTCTAAGCACATTTCTATTGAAATACTTAGATTCTCTAGAACATAGAAGCCGTAGAACGTCCTCTCTTGGCAGTAGCTCTAGGGATCCGTGAAGTGTGTTATTTAACATTTTACTTCCCTGGGAGGGAAAAATACCAGTTCACTGTACAAGTTAGTCATATATTCTCGTGGACATGCACTTGCAATCAGTTCCTAGTTCTCTGAAAGTTTTGGAAAGCTCTGATTTCAGGTGAATACTGTCACAGAGATATAGAACATTTACCCTTTTAACTTAGCATTAGCTCACAGGTTAGTTGGCAGGTTCATGTAAGAGAGCCACGTCAGTGAAACAGCTCATTACCCACAAAAGAGGCACCCCTGCCTCCTGCCCCAGCCCATTTTCTTCTCTAGTACCCATTCTGGCACTCGTCTGACCCCTCTGTGAGACAACTCAGCTCACTGCACCAGCAGAACATCATTCACGATTTTTAGTGGGTTCACTTTCTGTCTAGTGAATGACCTGAATTGGTTTACCAAGGACTCATATGAGTGTCAGAGCCATCAGAAGAAACATGATGAGAAGGTACAGTTAGGGTTAAAACATGGTGGGAAAAAGAGAAAGGAGAAGAGCTGACTAACTGACTAGCTCAGACCACCTCATGGAGGAGATGAGGGTACTCGGGTATTCTTACATTGATGTTGCTCTGACACATTTGCGTCATCATTCCCAAATGAGTATTTTTCGCCGTGACTGCAAAAGGTGGCTTAACTCCTACTTGTTTACATGGGACTAGACTTAACAATGCAGTTGAACATTTAAAAGCAGGGATGAATTGGACAGGAGAGAAAGAAAGAAAACATCCCCTGCCCCTTTTCCTCGTCTCCACAGTAGCGTGATGCTACTTGTCCTCACTCCCCCAGCTCTGCCCACCTGGACTGGCACCCACACCACAACAGGGAAACAGGAAAAAGGAGCAAAAAACCTGGTGCCTTTTATGTTTGGGTAGTTGCCGCAAAGGTTACCTTTGAGAAGCCCAGTGATACTACCTTTCTTTAATCACTCTCAATTACTGTCACAACTGTATCCCAGTGCATCCCAGATATGGACTAGCGGATAGCAGAAGCAAACAAGTAAAATTGTTGGCCACTGGTTTCTGGGTATGGAAAATTTTCCTTTCTGCTCTGGAGTCCCTCGTATTTCTCTGGTTTCAGTTTCTCTCTGGGCTGATGGGACAGTCCTGCAGAGCAGTCTCATTGCCAAGTTCAAAAAAGCTTCTTAGAATTTCAGAAGGGCTTAATCCTTCCCACGCAATCTTGCCACAGTCTTTCTGAGATCCTCAAAGGGATAGAGGGAGATCTCTGTTGCTTATTGCAAAACCCTAAAAATGTGAAAACATTTGCGTCTTAAAAAGGCAGAAGCAGAGTCCTCAGGTTTGATGCTACTCCACCATCAATGAATTTCTCACAAATGAAGATCTCTACAGGATGTATTGTGGTGTCAGACAGAGCTCTGATACCAGACGGTGAAGGAGCATGGGCTGAACTAGCATGTATGTTAAGAAAGTATACAGCTTCATACTTTCCAAAATGAGCTCCAGGGGGTCCCCAAATAAGACCTCAACATATGGTACAAAGTGAATCTTGACGTCAAATTTTCTGTCAGGAGCTTCTGAAACGTAGCTTGTAAATTACATATATTACTAGATATTGGAAAGAATAAATGTGATTAGATGATTATACGATTTCTACTGTGTTTTAACAAATTAAGAGAGATACTCCAATGTCATTGTTATCCTTACATGTGTGAAGATGTTAACTTCTTCCCTTTTTCCCCCTAAATTTCTATCATTGGTCCCAGTTTAAAATTGTCATGTCTTTCTTGCTATTAGTAGCTTTCGAGTGGCACGTGTTTGTTTGTGAGACAAGTCAGCTCTAGATCACAAATTCCCAAATATTAAGATTCGGAAAACACTTATTAGACCATCACGTCACTTTTCCTGATAGCACAGGATTGTTCTCTTCAGCTTCTTGGAGTGCTTCCATCAATATGGTATCCAAGTGTCTTCTAGAAGTGCTTAACTGACAGCTGTCGTGTATGATTCATGATTTCTTCAGTCTTCTTCTGAAGGAAAATATTTTGTGCGCATTAAAAAAAAAAAAAAAAAAAAAACAGAATTGTAAGGAAAAAGATGTTAGCTATATAGAGGAAATATAACTTTCTCTAGGCAAGTAGCACATCAATAACCACACTGCAGCTGTAAAGTCAGTTCTGATGTTCCTGTTGTAGCTGCTTCTTTAAGCCAGAGTATTGTGAACACAGGAGTTCAATGGTAGTTTTCCATAGCTTGCAGTTTGCTACTTGAACATTAAGACATATAGTTTTAATGCATATTTCCTCATTTTATGTACTATTTTATCTCATTTCTGTTTACGGGCTTCAGTCTGCATTTTTAATGCTTTTTATTAAGCAAAAATAAGCATTTCCAGCAGAAGTATACAGGCTCTTTAGAAACTTAAGTTTTCATTAATTTACAAGCTCGTATATGTAAAAGAAAGCCTAAAAAGTATTCCCAGCATGCCCTCCTGTCTCAATTAGCAACATTAAACACAGGCACAACCGTCACATAATCTTTGACACTGCTTCATTGTTTTTAGACATTCCCTTAAAATCCTTTTATATTATGTCAGAATCTCCTTATTCTTAAGATAACTTAGATGTCCTAATTTCCATGACAGCCAAAAAATTGCTTTAAGCAATTATTTATGTGATAATTATTATTATTCATTATAAAGCTATTTATCTCCTATTCAAACATTAACCAGATTAAGAAAAATGACACCATAAAAAGGACTCTTGCAGCTCATGGCCCTTAAACTCCAAGGACATAAGTTATCGATACAAGGAATACATGCTTCCCTTCTGCTCTAGGCAAAAACTTATAAAAAAGTGCTGCACTTCAGTCGATTGCCTCATTTTTTCATCTGTTCTTACGCACTGTGGAGCTCTCCCTGTATGGAGAGGGACAGAAAATGGCTGATGTACCACTTGTAGACTGTACAAATTATTTCTCTTTTTATTGGTCTCCCTCAACTCTTATGCATGAGTGTATGAGTGTGTTCATACTCTGTTCTGCTTTAATCTTGCTACAGTGGTGTGTGTTTATTGCCATATGAAATGTAACTTGATACAGCATATAGCCAAATGATTATCAGCAATGATGTATAAAATATTTATTTAAAAACTTGTAAGTAAGACAAGGAATTCATTAGTATAAGAGACGTATGGAAATAAATTGCTAAGCTCTTTATTTGTGCCTGGACATTTGTGAGAGATAAAAAGGAATCTAATGTGGTTTTACAAATCAGTTGGTCTAATTTGGCACTACAGTCATGTTGTGTATTTCTCTGCAATACTTCCAAGAGCAGTTGAAGTTATTCATATGTCTTAGTTGCATTTATGTACGAGTACATTAGGATATCTTTTATGCTTACGTTGAGCGCTGAGTTTCCTGGGGTCGGGACCTTTGGCTTGGGGAAAACTGCAAGAGCCTTAGAATACTTCTTATGGTGAAATTACTGATTCTTCTTTGACTTAAAATAGTTTTTTGCACTGGATTCATCTCAGCTGATGTTAAGTTTCTAAGGGCTGGTTATCTAGTCCAAACATGGTATCTAAGCTTATTTTCCAGACTGTGGAAAGAGAGAAGCAGAGGATGGGTTGTTCCATCTATTTTAGATGCACCTATTTTAGGATTAATTCACCCAGAGATTACTGTCGCTCTCTGCTGATCTCAGAGGGACCTCGGGGCATGGACCAGACTCCTGGCTTTTGGGGAGCTGAAATGCAGTAAGATTCCTGTTGCTTCAGTATTAAAGTTTGTATTGAACCAAGTTCTGCTCTCAATTCCATCCATAAGAGTACGAGTATATAGAGAGGTGGTACATTGCCTCTACCCTAACTCAACAACATGCACGCCAGACCTGTTCTGGATGCCGTGTGAAGGCAGCAGCCCCGCACTGTGTCTGCCTCTCAAAGCCACTGATCAGGTTGGGCATCAGGTTGTTCCATTTCCAACTCCTTGGTGTCAACAACTAAACTTTAAAATATAATGTTTTCCCACATAAATGCAAAACTGTGCTTTTGAAACAATCAGCTGAGTAGTTTACTTCATCGTACCCTTCTCCTTCTGTCACTTGAGATGCACCCAGTTTCCCAAGGAGATGGGCCAATCTTCCCACTCCTGAACAAGGCTCCTCAGGCAAGTCATTTTTTTACAGAGCAAACAAAGTTTGAGTTATTTTTTAAGAATCTTGGTTTCCTTTTTGTGGCAGTGCTGTAAGGAGTACACCATTCTTGCCCAGAAGCCATATCGTGGCTTCATACCATGTGCTTTCCCATCCTGCCAGCTCAAACCTGCCCAAGGTAGGTGGATTCTTCTACATGTTCTGGTTCTCTTATCTCATTAACTCCATTGGTCTAAATGCAGAGACTCTGAAGACTTGATCAGAGCAAGGTCTTTTGGCAGAAGCTTCCTTCATGTTGAAGGCGTGACACTTTTAGCTGGTAGATTTGAACCGAATACAAACTATAGATTAGTGCAAAGTATGTTTTTATTAGAGTACTCGAAGTTCTGCTTTTTCTGTAAAGGTTTTTACTGACTTATCCATTATGAATCTCTCTATCAGCACTAGTGTTTCATTTTTTACAAGAATCTGGCAGTACGAGGAGTCCTGCAAAGTCGTTTCTACCAGCCTAGGCAAGCTTGCTAAGCATGATTTTTTTCTGCTTTCACGGAAGACTTTGGACTGTCATGCTTTCTATTCCACAGGTACTTGTGTTCTTACCGTGCAAGTCTTGATACTTCCACTGGCTTTGCTACTCTTTGCTAATTCTTGGTTTGAGGCTCATCTTACCTGATTTAGGTGCCGGAATTAAGCAGTTTAAACTAGCTAATTTAGCTAGGAATAAATTGCTATCTAAGATATAGCTATTTTAGGAGGGGTTGAATTGCCTTCTGGAAGTGCTTATCTGTATCCATTAGTTATAGAGGCAGGCTAGATGACTAGCTTAAAACAAACATTTAACATTAAGATGGTTAAAGGTAAGTGAAATAAGTCCCACTCTTGTGAAGGAATAAATTAATTTAGACAATGGGAAAACAGAGCTCTTCCACTTAAGGCAGAACATTTTCCCTCTCACACTCTGTGGCTGGCCAGGAAACACAGCCTGTCACAGAAACTTATCCCAGCAATAGTCACTGCCATACATCTCATTTTTGTTGGTACAAGCATAATTCTGATCTTTTCTAAAAGAGCAGCAAAATGATCCACTTAAGAAAGATTCGCTTATCTATCCGTAAATTATTTTCACTTGTTTAGTATTGTCCTTGGGATTTCTGAAGCGGAATTTAAGAAAAGCTAAAAATTTCCTTTTTTTATTTTTCTGACATTGCCTCACAATTTCCCCAGAAATTGATCTGAGTTCCTTCTTTGAGCTTCAGGCTGAACAGCATCATGACTCCTTTCATGAAATTAGAAAGGTTACTCACCTCTTTCTATCAATTATTCCATCAGCAGCTTGGGTAAAAAAATGTCGTGAATCAGACAGGAAGTTTGTGATAACTTCTTGGCTAATGCTTACCAAATTTTTTACAGTAGTAAAGAACCTTTGAACTGTAAAGTATTGTAAAATTTTATAAAGGCTTTTTGGAGTTCTTTCTGATTTTCTGTTTGTTAAGCATGCTAGACAGTGACTCTCAATGTTTTCTCAGGCTGCAATGTTATTTCAAAAGGATCATGGTTCATAAGGTATACTTTTACTGATTCAGTTACTCTGTGGGTCACGTTGTTCCAAACAATGATATCTGATAGAACGAAAACAGATAACGTTTCTAAGTTTATTTGAATAAAAGTAGAACAATGCCAACCGAAATCTATGCACTTTGTACATCTACACTTCTTTGTTGCAAGAGGGAAAAAATCAGTGTTTAATGACAGATTTGGGAGAGGAGTGTTTCAAATAGGAAAGAGTGCACGTGTGTAGACAGAAATCTGTCCCTGTGTGTATCACTTTGTCTATCCAGGAGCACAACTATTGTAATACAGTTCCATCACTGAGAAGGGAAATTCCTCATAAGTAACTATCAAGAAGACCTCTCCTAGGGTGAGAAGTATTGATATAATAATTTCGTTTGTTGTGGTGGGGTGGGTATTTATTTATTTATTTGTGCTCTTTTAAGTGTGATGTCTTAACTCTGTTTGGTTTCCTGGCTGTACCATGAGACTATTCTTAAAAAGACTTTTAGCTTTCATTTTTCAGGATCCATTTAAGATTTTGTGCTGTTTATGAAAAGTGGGGTAATCTTGAGATGTTTTATGTGAAGTATTAAAGGGGGCTGACTTTGAGAAGGTAGGACCTCACCACTAGATATCATTTTAAAAAGCAAAGTTCATAAAATAGATAAAGGAAATTACCACAATCAAAACCAAAAAATCAGGATACCTGGTTATACCTTAGATTTGAAACACAACACATCATTACCAGCATTCATTTTTTTTTCTCTATTTTCAGGCAATTGCTATAAATAACACTATAAATTATAATACTGAGTATGAAAAGTAAAGTTAGTTAACAAACTTCTTCAGGAGTTTGTACGGATCTGAGGACAGAAAAAAATGGTAAACTGTGGGCTCAGTTTCTGTTCTGGAATGTCTTAATTTTCGAGGTTAGCAGGAACAAAGTTAATCCAAGGGAAGCCCAAATTGAAAATAGAGTTTGACATCTTAGCAATTACCAATCATTTAAGAGAGACAGTCATAGAATCATAGAATGGTTTAGGTTGGAAAGGACCTTGAAGATCATTGAGTTCCAACACACACCCCCCATAGACAGGGACACTTCCCACTAGACCAGGTTGCCCAAGGCCACGTCCAGCCTGCTCTTGAACACCTCCAGGGATGGGGCCTCAACAACCTCTCTGGGCAACCTGTTCCAGAGCCTTATCACCCTCAAAGTGAAAAACTTCTTCCTAATGTTCTTCCAGTTTAAAGCCATTCCCCCTCATCTTATTGCTACATGCCCTAATAAAAAGTCCTTCCCCAGCTCTCCTGTAGGCCCCCTTTAGGTACTGGAAGGCCGCAATAAGATCTCCCTGGAGCCTTCTCTTCTCCAGGCTGAACAGCCCCAACTCTTTCAGCCTCTCCTCATAGGAGAGGTGCTCCAGCCCTCAGATCATCCTCGTGGCCCTTCTCTGGACACAGTCCAGCAAGTCCACGTCCTTCTTATGTTGGGGACTCCAGAGCTGGATGCAGCTTGTACATATCATGTGCAATACAATCATACATATGCAATGTTAAGCATGGCAATCATGAAAAGATACCGAGCCTTTTTCGACCTGAGGCGCAAACAGAAGTTTCGTATACCTTCAGCTGAAGTTGCCTATAACATCATCCAAGAATGATTAAGAAGCCTCTAATCTTTATCACACTTACACGGTTCCTAGGTCTTCTTCGATCTCACCACAGCAGCAGTAGGCCTACGAGTTGAGGCTGGGGCAAGAGTTGTACTGTGATCTGATCAGAGGACAAATATGTACTGCTTCTTCCCCTGAACGGTAGTGCAACACCTGAATTTCTTTGCTGCTCTTAACACCCACTCCTGACCGTAGTTTGTGTGGACAGGGAGAAAGGTCTACCCATGCAATGAGAAGCTCTTGACTGGGAAATTTTTGTCCTTTCAGCTGAAGAGTACTTCTGTGGATCCAAGGCATTATTGGGTAGGGCGGCCATCTTGTGTGCACAACAGCTGATCCCTTGGGGTTCATTAAATCATGAGCCCAGTAACTTGTTAACTTGCTTCTTAAGAAAATAAACTCAATGCCCCTGAAGGACCACTGGGAGTGAGGGCAGGAGAAACTTCTACTGAAAAGACCAGATGTGTTCAGCCTGCTTTTCCTTTTACCATTAGATGATCTAGAAGGTTTGTGCTGGGTGGCTGAGCAGGTCTTACGCAAAGGCCAAACAAAAACATTAAGCTTTACTAGCAGCATGGGCTCGATCTTGCCTCCAGAAAGTTATTTCTGAGCAGTAGCAGGGTCCGTCCCTTGACCTTCAGAAGAGGACCCAGGTCCAGAAAAAAACAAAAATCCTTGTAAATAATCTCTATCATTTTGCCAGCTGCTCTCAGCACTTAATCTGTCTCTTAAAGCTGAAAAATTGCAATTGCACCTGATGTTCCATCCTTACAGGTCAGCTCCCACTCAGGATGTTGATACGCTTTTCTTGGCTTAGATTGGATTCAGTGTTCATTTGTTCATTGCAGATGCTCATTTCATTTAAACTGCTATGAAGTGTCCATTCCTGCAATTGAATTCCCTGCGCAATTCCCGTTGAAAACAATGGGAAGTCTGCAGGTGAATTAATGTCAGCGCAGATTTCTGGCTCTAGCAGATTAGAAACTAATAATTGCTAAAAATAAGTGCTTCTACTCAGTTCTTCTTAAAATTATAAAGGGAAACTTTGGGGGGGGGGGCACAGTGTGCACGTGTGTGTATGTGTACTTTTAAAGGAGTGATTGCTGTGAGAGCCATCCCACTGTGCAGTATTGCTACCTACCTACCCACTACTTTCCATTAAGGAGATTTCCCACACTGCAAAGTTTAGAAATGAAATATAAATGAAGATGTTGAAATGCCAGCTGTATCCAAGTTTCCTAAATGTCTAGTAGTAGCAGAACTTGTAAGGACATTTTCTTCCCATTGTATTAAGGTCATGTACACAGCATAGCTAAATAATTGCTTCTACATCCGTTTGTCTGGTGAAATTCAGCTTTTCACCAACTAAAATCCTCCTTGCCTTCCTGCCTAATATATTATGTGAGGCTACACAGAATCACTTGTTTAAAATATGAAATAAAAGCCTGTCCTGGCAAGGTCACAATCTGAAAGGTGGTCACTGCCCATTAAGAAAGTCTTCTCATTCCCATGGGTCTCCCACTGTTGATAGAGCCTTTCCCAGGAGCAAAGCTATAGCAAGAGGTAGGGCTGCAGCTCCATTTCCTTCCAACTCGATATTTATTAATTCTGCTTCTTGACTTCTACTAAAGGAGACATTTTAATGCCCTGCTAAAGACAACACAAGCAGTCAGGCTTCTCTCTTCTGGCCTTCCTTCAGCTACAATAAGATTTATTAGTAAAGTCTGCTTAATGGTGAGGGGTCAAGTCTTATGAGGAACAACTGAGGGAACTGGGGTTGCTTAGCCTGGAGAAGAGGAGGCTGAGGGGAGACCTTATCACTCTCTACAACTACCTGAAAGGAGGTTGTAGAGGGGTGGGGGCTGACCTCTTCTCCCTAGTGACAAGCAATAGAACGAGAGGAAAATAGTTCAAGTTATGCCAGGTGAGGTTTAGCTTGGATAGTAGGAAAAATTGTTTCACTGAAGGGGTTATTAAACATTGGAATAAGCTGCCCAGGGAGGTGGTGCATTCACCATCCCCGGAGGTGTTTAAAAAAAGGGTAGACGTGGTACTTAGGGATATGGTTTAGAAGTGGTTTTGTCAGGGTAGGTTAATGGTTGGACTTGATGATGTCAGGGTAGGTTAATGGTTGGTCCTTTCCAACCTCAACAATTCTATGATTCTATGATTCTAACGCTTGATGGCATCTCCTGGTGCCCACAGGTGGTTCAGATCTTTCCAAAACCTATGATTGTGCCTGGCCAAACTTAACGCATCCACGAATATTTGTTTCAGAGACAATGCATGCATAATCATTGCCTGTATGGACAGAGGACTACGCTTTCTCTGGTGTACTGTTTGCAAAATGGAGTGCTGCAAAAAGGATGAATGAAGCTCACATGTAATAGAAACACAGAGCACACTCTTCCTGGGGAATTACTGAGACCAGCTGGGAAGGATGTGGGAAATAGAAATTCCACTTTGCTTCTTGCTTTGTACTAAAGACGCTCACAATCTTCAGCAAAATCAGTTCAGAAGTTCAGAAAAACCAAAAAGGGAAAAAACGTTCAGTGTTCTTTTTAGTGTTCTTTTTTCTTTTTTCATATACTTTTTAAACTTTCTTCCCCACTCTACAGAGATATGTTAAGCTCTCTGAAATGATTCAGATGCAGATAGCCATCTCTAGGTCCTACAATATGTGAACGCCTCTGAGGAGCCTTATTTAAAGTGCTTGCAGAAGAAAGGGTTATTTTTACTATGACTACATGTATTTTTCATTATCAGCTTTTTACTTAGATGGCATTGATTGAACAGCACAGGTTCTTTGTTAAGAAAGAGCAAAGTCCACAGCATCTTTATCCCATAAAATTAATACACGTTTAATTATACATTATATATACAGCATTAATCAAATCAGATATGTACCCTTTCTTCTTAAGGCAGCTAATATGTATTTTCTGTTTAAAATCTTTGAAACCAGATATAGGCCGCTATTTTATTCCCTTCGCCACCTTCTGATCAGTCCTTGTGTACAAGGAAAGAGGATTTTCTTGCAAGGCTTATGTGAACTTACTTTCCACGTATGATATACATTATTCAAGTAATGTAAAAGAATACCTGCACTGAACCAACATCCTTGAGATGGAAGCGATGAAGTGCAGCTGCTTACAGTGTGTTCTATGTAAAAATAAGAGAGCAGACAATAGGCCTGAATATTATGCAAAGAATACTGCACTACATTTTTAAAACACTAATGTCAGAGCAATACCTCTAAAACATATGCAAGCTCAAGCAAAGAAGGTCTGGAGCACTTCTACAGGTTTTATTGTACTTTAGATTTGTCTCTGGGAGAATGATTACTACCCATTGGTGGTCCAATCTTCCTTCCATTGAAATCAATGTAAACGCAGCCATTGACATCAATGTAAATGCTCCCATTGCCTTTGTTAAAAGCTGGATCTGACTTACTGTTCATTTGCCATTGCAGATAGATAGGCTTATTACAATGGGATGTTCATAGAGTGACACACGGTTTCCTTGCTGATATGTGAGAGGGATCAACTTAGCTCAGTATTTGTTGCACTCATTCAACAGCTTTTCAGATCTCTTTCCATAGACAAACTTCAATGCATACCAGACAGTTTACCAGATTACTGTGGGGAAATAATTCGTTTACACGAGTGGCTTCCAGGACACTCTTTCTTATGTAGACAGCGTGATCAGAAACTGTTCCTTCTCAGGACTTGAGTCATAGCTATTTTCCACTTCAACACACCAAGATCTTACTTCACCTCAGGACCTGCATTGTAAGAGCTGATGCAATAATCACAGAAGGCCTAAGATTAGGCTCCATACCTCTTGGTTTGGGTGTGGAAGAGCCATTGTGCATGTCGACATGAAACCTGTGAACCTTTACGTGTGAACATTTAATGAAGGGATTAAGCTGATTGGAGTGCACCAAGTTTGCACACAGCTTTGCTGACAGTAGGAACATCGGGATGGAGCAAAATACCCTGTTTATTGTTCATAGCAGCCATTTATAAATGTGACACAAGGACCAGCGCCAAAACCTTTAAGAATACAGTATGTGCTGTTGCTCCTCTTGCCCACATAATTGAGGACCAACTCAGACTGTGGTGATCTTGTGAAGTATTCAATATACTTTTCAGGATGGGCTCAGTCTCGTGAAAGATCAGACACAGACTTTAGTGGTACTCTCTTAAAAATATTTTTTCCCCTCATCAACTTGTCTTTTTTTTTTATGTTTGACAAACATAGCCTTTTACCACCCACATTTTAAAATGAATTAATATTAATCTCATCATTTTTAACCAGGACTCCAATTTACTGTATGTAGTTCCTTGTGTCAGATTCATTTTGTCAGTGCATTTGTATTAGCAGATTCCAGGCAGGACAGCTCTTGAGGAATGTTTGCTAGTCATCTGCATTGGAAAAGCTGGGATAAAATTGTTTAATATTATTTGATAAGTTCTACAAAAACCTGCTGTTTGTCTCCATAAAATGTGTTCTTTTTAGTGAACTGTGCTTGTTGCTGCAGCTAATGGGAATCACTGAGAAGTCATCTGCATTCGAACTCTTTTAGCCCTAGTAGAAGAGGTTAGAGAGATTAAGCATTGTGAAAATGCTATGGAATGATATTTGCACTCTTATTTCCTTAGCTAGGCTTCTAATGATGAAATTCGGAAAGAGTATGAACTTGTGGTGTCTTATTTATCTTTAGTATTAGTTCTGTATCTCAAATTTCTGGCCTTCAAAAGTATTGGGCTATCCATTATTACCCCAGCTTCCAAAGTCTCTGGAATTGCAGATGCCTCTGAAAATGAGAAAAGCTGAAAGAATGTTACAAAGGAAGTTGAAGCAGAGGACCTCTTAATATTTGTTTCCAACATAGGTCTTAGCCGGAAAGCCTGGATTTGCTCAATTTCTTATACTTGTTGCCCTAGGGATACTTTACTGAGAAAGACAGACTACCGGCAGAGGCCACGCTTTGAGCCCAGATGGCCTTGCCAACATTTGAAATTCAGAAACCTGTAATTTTGGCAGATTTGTTTGATTTTGCTTCCCCTCCAGTCTGGGGAAAATCCTTTGTCCTGTCCCCATGGGACACAGGACCTTTCTCACTCCAGGCACACAGAGGAGACAGTGGAGGGCCCCTGTAACTCCCTGGCCTACTGCAATGCCAGGGTGTGGGTCAGCACACCTCGTGATCCTGGCAAATCTTAGGGTTTGAGCCAAGCTAGCACAAAATGGGCTTCAGTCAAATTTAAAGTATCTACGTTTGAGACAACTGCCTTAAGCTCTCTATTAAGGACAGGGATAGTCACTTTTAAAACATGAGAGTTGGCTGCGGGACAGAACTCAGAGGGTTGTGATCAGTGGCACAGAGTCTAGTTGGAGGCCTGTAACCAGTGGTGTCCCCCAGGGGTCAATACTTGGTCCAATTTTGTTTAATATATTCATTAATGACCTGGATGAGGGGACAGAGTGTATCCTCAGCAAGTTTGCTGATGATACCAAACTGGGTGGGGTGGCTGACACCCCAGAGGGCCGTGCTGCCATCCAGCGTGACCTGGACAGACTGGAGAGCTGGGCAGAGAAGAACCTAATGAGGTTCAACAAAAGCAAGTGCAAGGTCCTGCACCTGGGGAGGAAGAATGCTAGGCACCAGTACAGATTAGGGGCGGACCTGCTGGGAAGTAGCTTGGAGGAGAAGGATCTGGGGGTTGTGGTAGACAGTAAATTATCCATGGCCCAGCAATGTGCCCTTGTCGCCAAAAAGGCCAATGGAATCCTGGGCTGCATAGGGAAGAGTGTGGCCAGTAGGTTGAGGGAGGTCATTCTCCCCCTCTACTCTGCACTGGTGAGGCCACAACTGGAATACTGTGTCCAGTTTTGGGCTCCCCAGTTCAAGAGGGACAGGGAACTGCTGGAGCGAGTCCAGCGAAGAGCAACTAAGATGATTAAGGGCTTGGAGCATCTGCCTTATGAGGAAAGGCTGAGAGAGCTGGGACTCTCTGTAGTCTGGAGAAGAGAAGGCTGAGGGGAGACCTTATTATGGCATACAAGTATCTAAAGGGTGGGTTGAAGGAGGATGGAGCCAGGCTCTTTTCAATGGTTCCAAGTAACAGGACGAGGGGCAATGGGCACAAGTTAGAACACAGGAAGTTCCGTTCAAATACACGGAAACAGTTCTTTACGGTGAGGGTGACAGAGCACTGGCACAGGCTGCCCAGGGAGGTTGTGGAGTCCCCTTCTCTGGAGATTTTCAAGACCCGTCTGGATGCAGTCCTGAGTAATGTGCTCTAGGCAATCCTGCTTTAGCAGGGGAGTTGGACTAGATGATATCTAGAGGTCCCTTCCAACTCTGATGATTCTGTGATTCTGTGATTCTGTGACTCCTCTGACCTATTTTAGGTACCTAAAACGGGCTGAGATGGTTATTCCAAGCCTCCAAATTGCTTACTAAATTTGGTCAGACAAACTACAGGCCAATCATCTCCAGAGTAGAAAAGGAGTCTATACGAAATAGGCATACCTTGCTTGCTTCACTTTTTCCACACAGTCAGAAGTGGTTTGGGGACCACATTGGCTGCATACTGGTAACCCACTTGTTTGAGCAGCAGAACAGACAGAGCTATGGTGGTAAGCCCTGCAGGTGAGTGAGCTGTTCTTTATGGTATCAGACTCTACTCTTCAGTAAGTTGAAAAACAGAAAAAGCAAAAGAATTGTAGAAAACTTTAAAAGCAGTAGTCTACTGGGGGAAAAAAAAAAAAAGCAGGAAAGTGGTTTTAAGCCAAGTCAAGTTTGGGGAAGTATGCAGAGAAGTCGCTAGACTGGGACCAAACTGCAGGTCTGGTGGGACAACGACTGCTTTAGCATCTGTTAGTGTAGCCAGATAAAGCCTGAAAAATAAAATGGTTAACAATAGAGAAAAGTTACATTCCTGGGGGTAGAAACAGTAGAAGGAAAATGTGACAAATACTGTTGAGCCAATCTTTTTTTGGTGAAGATAGCAGTTGCCACACACACATACTACACGCATTTGGCAAGAGACGAGCCAGATTCATCTAGCAGCTGCCAAATATCACTCTAACTGGAGCTACAAAAAGTACTGAGAGATTAGCTTCAGGCGTTGCTGCACATGTGAGGTAGGTTGTGTATGAAAACCCAGAGGGGCAATTATTTACCTTTCTTTCACAGCATTTTCCCCTTTTTTGAGACCTGCATTACTTTGTTTTCAACTGAAGAAAAAAAGCAGCATCTTCCATGAGGCATGCTTTTTGCTCTGTATGCTGTCACGTTCCCATGTGTGAAGACATATTATCTATTTAGTAGTCCCAACTGTAACACCTGCTGCCACCCAGACAGTATCAAGGGGACTAACAACGCTAAATTGCTCTCTCTTCATCGCTGTGGTTGTTAGGTATATTCATATGTGTAATTATTGAGTTATAAACATGAAGAATTTCTCTGAAGAAAGATATCTTGTTCCATGTAAATATTAGTAATTTAGCTGTTCTGCCTGTAAGAGTATGCAGTATTAAGGCTAGCCCTGAGACACTGACAATTAAACACGTATCTTCATTTGTCTCCTGCAAATCTTTTTTAAGTTTTAGATACAAAGAGACGATTTGGTATCAGGGCTTGTTGCATGCGAGTGCTTTTTTTTTCCCTTTTCAGTTTTTAAAAAGCATAATAAGAAAGCACCTGAAAAGACGAAGGAAGAGGGGCCTGATGTAACAGGTAGATGCGTCACGGGCAGAACACCGTAACTGCAGGGAAACAGCAATACCAAGGCAAAAGCAGTAGGACGCATCAAGGTACCTAAACTTGACTGATATTCCAACAAATGACACGGGTACGTGCTTCTGCTAAGGCTGAATTTAGCAATAGCACAGCCCTCTTCAGTGAGGAGTGGAAACACGTGGCTGCAAGCTGTCTTTGTGAGTTTATAATTTGGGGACTGAGAACCATAGTATTGCTGAGCTAAAGTACACCACCGTAATGCCAGGAGCCCGGACAGACGGGCTTACACCCTATCCGTCGGTGCTGAGTTTTGTACATCTAGAAACATACGTGGTCATCCCGGAATTGCTTGGACTGATTTAATCACCCAGTGAAACATCCAGGTGTCAAATGCAGACTGTCAAATCACAGGCACGCAACTGGGACCTCAGTCAGGTGGTGACCCCTGTTACCAAGTCATAAGGCTGCAGTAAGAGCCTGTGAAGTCGATAGCAAGGGTAAATTAGCAGTCTCAGATCCTATTCTAGTTAAAAGCGGCCAGTTCTAGCCTGATTAAATATGCAATGTCACAACAGCCAGTGTGATGACACGGAATGTAAATCAGCGTAAAAAAAATCTGTAAAAGGCCAATCCTTTTTCTATCCTTATTTCTGTTTTCTGATTTTTGTATACTGCCTATTGTAGCATTTAACATGTAAAGAAAATGTTATTCTATCCTTAATTTTTTTAAATTGTGTATACAATAGCAATGACATTGCTAGCGATAATATTTATTACATTTTAGATGATAGCAGTCTTATTCAGCTATCGTCAGCACTATATCCCATAAATTCAAACCTCCTGATTGCCTCGGGGACATCTTTTTACCTTCAACCTTATGATTGTGTGTTGCATTTCTATAGTGCTTATGCTTGAGATTTCTCAGGCTTTTTAAGTGGAGTTTCCTCTGTGCTTTGCATTCTTATTTATTCTGTCTCTTCTTTCTAGCACAGTAGTGGTCAGATCAGAGGATAATGAAGATTTGGCTAGAACATGATGTTAGTTCAGAAAAAGATCCTTAATAGGAGATGCTGGAGAGGGTTACAGACAACTAAGCGAAGTTTTCCACAAAAGATTATACATCAACATCCAGAGTTTGTTCAGGAAATTTTGAAATTCATTTTAATTTTGTTTAAATTCTCTTAATGTCACCCCAGATGAGATCCGCGTGATCCACACATCCTCCTTTCTTCCACTCTTCTTATTCATCATCATGACAATAACAATTTCTCTTTCATACTGGTTTAGAGGAAAAACAGCTTGATTCACTTTTGCGTGGGTGAAGGGAAAGACAAGTCAGAGATGAGTTTTGCACCGGGCCCTGAGTTCTGAGGTAGGTCTGCAGTTTCTGCTACATTTTGTCACCAGAGTGTGAAACATGAAGCTTTGATGTGGCTTCTGTGAAGACTGCGTATCCTCTACTCCACATCTCCTCCTTCTCTTGAGCAGTTTCATGGTTTCAGAGCTATAGAGATATCATGACAGGTCATAGCCATGTAGAGGGAGGTGATCTCGTAGGCAGAGAGTCACAGATCTCATATCACACTGAGAGGTTTAAATATCAAGATGGAGACCTTGAAGTGGATAAACGTGGCAATTTGCTTCGCTAAGCAGACATTCTGTCGTATTTTCCCCCATGTGGAGCTTTTTCAGGCCATACGGCTTAATTTCTAGGTCTGAGTTGCAGTAAAGCAGCCTGGAGGTCACTAATGCAGGGATAACTGTATGGTATGATTACTGTGCAGATTGCCACATAGCTATGACTCCAAGGGAAAGGAGGGAGCAACATGGCTATTTGGACATAGAGTAGCATCAAGGAATCAAAACAATCTGGAAGCTACAGACAGTTTGCCCCAGATATTTATGTGCCGGCTCGAAGGAAGAGCTTATTTAGAAATAAATAATTCTGTTAAATTCTGTTACTTACTATTATCATAAGGAGCACCTACAGCTATTAACGTAGAACACAAAAAGATAAAGGTATTTTTCCTCCTTTTTTTCATTTTATTTTTTGTACATTTTTCAGAATTTTGTACGAAATCCATTTTTGCTTTTCTCCTCTAGCAGGTATCTGTTCTCATTTTAATAGCGTAGGCCTTAGATACAAACCAATACGAGGAAGAATATATTTTCTCTGTCTTTTTTCCACTTGAAAAACGTGATTCCCCAAACCATAAACATTACTGGGAAGTTTCAGTCACTTATAGTATTAAGGATATATTTTAAAGACATTTATGGCTGTCACAATGATTGGACTGCATTCCAAAGTTGACAACATCCTTTCATAATTTGCTTTCAAGAGGTAAAGCCTGGTAAGATTTGTAAAACCTATTCTTCTGAGGACTTACAGAAGGTGGACACCAAATGTCTAAGGCAGACAATAATCTCCCACATGACCTAATATCCTGTGGCTGTTTATTTTTCGGTGGGTGCAGAAAAGAGGGAAATTTACTAATTGATTGTAAGAATGCAGTGAGGATATGTATGACTCCTAGAGTCCCATTCAGTGCAGCTGGAAGTCTCGATCAGGATGTTTTGACTCATTACTCTGGGCCTTCATCAGCTGATGGAATTAATTTTTTTTTTATCAGCTGATTAAGATTCAAGATAATGAGTCGAAACATGCCAGAAGTAATTCCCTTCAGGACTGGAGACAGGATGTTAACTTCCATGCACATGCACACAGAAGAAACCACAAGTATAGCCTCGCCAGGTTCATTTAATTGGTGAAAAAAGCGAGGGTTTTACATACACGTAAGAAAAAAAAAAAAGGCAACCCCAAAGTAGAGGACCGAGGAGACTGTTATATTTTTAGCAGAATAGGAGAGGAGACAAGACAGGTAAAGGAGCGATAGCAAAATACAGAAGGGGGGGGAATTATTGCTTGTGGATCAACAAAGAACCTAGGGAAACATAAATTCCAAGTATTTGGGGGCTTATTACTAAAGCAACAAATATTCTTCAGAATGCTTCTGATCTTTTTTTTTTTTTCCCCGCCTTGAAGCAAATGTGTGTAAGCTTAAAGCCATAGAAGTTTTTTCGCGAGAACTCTTTTGACTTCCTTTGAATGTTTGCTGTGCTGCTCAGCGTTGGCTTTGACAAAGGAGATCTTCCCATTCAGTTTGAAAGCCTTGGCTGTCGATATATACAAATGCCACTATATGTTTTCCATTGGGAAACATTTGAAATATTTCCTTCCTGTATTATTTAGTGTGCTATTGGAATGGGGTTGGTTGGTTACTTGCTTGCTTGCATGTTTGGCAGGGCTGTGTTTTTTAAGCCGGAACGGTGAGGGGGAAGGGAGATAGGAGGGGACAAGCAGGACTTGTACTGGGCTTGTAGTCTGACCAACAGTTCAGTGCTCAGTTACAGTTAATGGGGTGAAAAGCTGTGATAAGGCACGTGATCTGAATAGTTAATGTACTATTCCTACAGCGAGCCAAATTCAGGGCTTCCCAAATGTGGTTTATTATTCCAGAAGTTGAAAAAGGAGTAGTCTCACGATACGAGCCAAGCTTTTTTAACCTATCCACAGAAATGTCAGTATTATTTTAGCAAGTGATTCATAATATCTGTAATACAAAATCTTGTATTTTGTATATTGCATTTTATATAGTAACTGGCAAATTATAGTATAGCATAAACTGAAAGTTAATGATTTGTACTGCGTATCATGGCTGTGATCCCAGCATCTTCAAACCACAAGGACTGGAAGTATGTAGTAATTTTAAATGCAAGTCTCTGTTACCAGAAAAGAGGCTGAACTCTTACATGTATGATTAAGGATCACTTCTCCCTGCAGTACGCAGCTGATCTTCATGTTTCTAAAATAATCTTCTTGCTGGAACACTTTGTTACAATTGCATACAAGGTTTTGGAAAAAGGCAAAGTGCTGCAGAGCTGAAAACGTTTCTTTTTTGCTTCTTACCCCACGGATATTTCTATGCTGCAATGGTTTCTAAACTGTCAGCTTCTGCAGACGCTATCAGTAGGTATATTAGAGAGCAGGACCTACTACCATTGTGCAATTTACAATGTGCAATTGAAGCAGAGCAACTGTCATACAGTCTATAAAGACCTACTCAGAAGCGTCCTCAAAGAAGGTCTTAATTGCTGCATGATTTACTACATGAAGAATACCTTCTCTTTTGTGTTTGGAAGTATTTTGCTGCAGGAGAAACCTTTTTAGCCAGGCTTTTATAGGCCAGTCTTTGCGTTGGTAGCATGCATTTACTAGCTGTATAATTGGTGGCACAGTTCTTCTATCATAAACATTGTTATCAGTTAATTAAACTTGAAATGGAGCTTTGTTCCACAACATGTTTTGTCAGATTGTTTTCCTTATTTATTTATCATCATAAAATTTTATTTTATGACTGGCAGCTTCTCAGCCCTCCAATAATAATATAAATCAAAACAAGATTTTAGTCTTCATGCAATTTCCTTTTGGTCTCAAAATATGAAACCAGATGTTTTTGGCATGCTAAAGATGCTTTTCATCTTTTTTTAGATTCTTTCAATGCAGTCAAAGTAAATGCATTTTTAAAACCAACTTATGAAAGTTAAATTTCCTTTGTTCGCCTGGGTGTAGTCTGGTTTGCATTGATGCAGCAGCAATGAGAGACCTTCCAGATAACACACAGAATGCCATTGAAGAATTACACATGTGTGTCTCAAACCTCAGACAGCAACAGGAATTGTATTAATAGCAGATCAGTAGATTTATATTATAATTTAAAACATTATGAACTCTTCTTTTTTTCTTTTGTTTTTCTTTTTTTTTTGGTCTAAAGGGCTTAGCAAGCATCTAAAGGAAGATTGGACTACAGGACAACTGTGTATCCTGCAGTCTGTATACAGTAAGTGGCTAACCTACAATATTTGTTCACATATCTAGCAGCCTTCTTCTGAGTTGAAACAGATATATTTTTTTTATGATGCCTTAACGAATTGTCATCAGTATTTCCTTTAAGCAGTGAATCCTTTTTCAGCAGACATTAGATCTGAGCCTAAGGCTATTACTTAAGGACCTAAACATTCCCAGGTGGGCCCCTCTTCAATAATAACAGCAGCCTTGAAGGGATTTACTGATACTGTACTGAATAAGAAGTAATAAACAGGAACCGGAGCAAAGTGGGACAGTTGTTACGAACATTTGCATGCCAGTCCTCAGAATCCTCTGTCCTATCAAAATAATTCTGGTTTCTAACCCCTGGAAGCAAATGGAAAGGCTTTGGCATGCTTGTGCACAGTGGTGTGTTCTGGGGTTTTTTTGTCTGCTGTACAAGCTGGGACTGCACACCGGCTTCTCTGCTTCAGCCTCCACCTCCGAACTCGTGAAAGAAGGAAGCAGACATTTGCCATTAACCCTGCTCTGGTCTCAGGCGTTAGAAAAATAGTAAGTTTTATAGTGAGACTAAACATTCTCAGCCCCACAAAACTGTGAGTGAATCTGAGTGCTGCAAAAATTACAAAAGAGATGCACAGTTGCCTGGTTGTGGCATCTGTTAAATCTCTGAGCCTTGTTTATTCAGGAAAAATAAGTTGAGGAAGAGATATGTTACCGAAAAAGAAAAAAAAAAAAGAAGCCTACAAAATTAAATTAAAATAAATGTTATCACTCCAGCTGGTCACTTTATGTACTTGTTCAGAATTTCTCTTTTCATTTTTGGTGAACTAACTTAAACTTTTTTTTTTTAATTTCTCCTGTTTTGTTTTGTTTTTTAAACCAGTAAAAAGATACATATACAAAATTTACTACATAAATGTGCTTTTACTATTCTGAAAGTATATCTTAACGCCTTATTTCAGTGTTTTTCCTGTTCATATTTTTGAATAGTAAAATATAATCAGGAGCTAGGTCTAGGGTAAAAGTGGTTGAGTTTCCAAATAACACCTACCCAGAGGAGACAACACCAGTGTGCAAATGTTGGGGTGTGTGTTGAGGGGGGGAAATTTGGTCAGGAGGGAATCCAGGGCTGCTTGAGAGGAATATTTTTCTTTGACCTTGGCAGACACGAGGGAGAAAAAAAAAAAAATCACACTTTTAGGTGTTTGATTCCTCAAGATTGGAGATTAAAGGTCCCGGTGACCAAAGCAAAAGCTCAAAAATACAGCTGGCTGGGAGCGGGTTAATTAACAGGAATAAAATAAGGAGAAGTGGAAGAGGAGGTAAATGTGGACAGACTGGCAGTTTTCTAAGAGCTTTGATTTCCAGTGCCTTTATACAAAGGATGATACTTAAATAAAACAGTGTTTAGTGACTGTTGCTTCTCTTGAGCTAACTACATAACTCTCCTCTTCTCCCCTGTAAGAGTTGTATGGCCGCTAAGTTACTTACTTAAAAAAGTGCTTGTAAGAAAAACATTGGGAAGAAGCATAACTGTTTGGGGGAATTTAAGTAAAACATCAGTATGAATGCAAGCTTGGATGATTTCATAATGTGATTATTGGAGAGGCAGCAGGTACTTACGGGCTTCTTGGTTTTCTTTGCAATGAAGAAATGCATCCATAGGAATAGTTAGAAACAAGACTACCCTGCTCTGTATGAAGCATCAGCTATGTTTCCATGGACCAGGCCAGGCATCTACCGCCCTCAAAACAGCTGGAAATACTTTCTCGTTAACTTTTTTGTTTCCCTCAAAAAAGTAACTGTGTTAGATACCATCTATGTGATTGTAAATGATGAGTAAGCAGCTTCACTGGCCATTAAACTTAAAATCTTTTATCCATCTTTCCTCTCCCTATATCTTTGTTGCCCTGTACGAGTTCCACTACTGAACCAAAGGATCCACCAGTGTGCAGATAGATTGCAGATGTGAGAAGCTCTTCCTTTCCCATGTTAAAATGGGAGGATATTGGGGTATACGGGATATCTTCTAAGTAGTCTCATAATGGCATTTTTTCAAGCTAATCATGGTATACGGAATAAGAACCGAGGAGTGTTGCTTGCGTCTTTTTGCATGGGGTTACTGGCATCTTTTCTTTGCATCACCAAGCTGTATGGTTTTATTTGTAGGAGTGATTACTTTCTGCTTGATTTTGCAAGACTGTTTCACAGGCCTTACCTTGTTCCCCTGAACTCACTGCAACACCCCGTGCAACACTGTGCTTTCTCTAGGCCGGTGAATGACATCATAATTTGACCCTATATTTTAATATGCAGATATAATCAAGTACAACCTTGGGTTGTACATCCCCTGTAGGGATGATGTGTATGGGTTAGAGCCATTGAATGGCTGCAAAACCTCAGAACGAGTTTGCTTAGTTTATGAAATGTTCCATTAAATTCTTGCTAAATACACAGTGTTGAGATTTGACATTAACCACTTTCGTTCATCATAATAAACACACAAATTTTCCACTTGGAGTATCAAATCTGATTTTTTAATAAGAAACAACTATGTTTATCACAGTTTTGTGAATGCGTTGCTCAGATATCAGACTAGATTCATAATGTTTTGATGTTGTCCAGAAGATGTATGTTTTCTTTCTCTAGTCATTCTTTTTTTCCATTTTCCAGAAGTCAAATAACACTTAACAAATACCTCCTGCCACGTGGTGGTAGGTCAGATACCTGTGTTGTATAAATCTTTATGCTGAGAGTTTATGACATTTTAAACTTAGAGCTTCATTCAACTTGACGATTTTGGCAGCAGCCAATTATGACATTAAACAGTTCACAGAACTTAACCTAAGACCTAAAATTATATAATTTTTGTAATGACTGATTCTCACCTCTCCCAGTTCATTTAGAGCAATTCAGTTCAAAAGTCTTACCCTTCTTAATTACTCCCTTTTAATTTGAAGCTCGAATGTCTCTCTTTATTTCTCTACTGTGTCTACTTATTAAAAATTATCAATTAAAAAAAAAACCTCCAGGCTTACAGGAGCTATATGACTGTCCATATACTTGCTGTTGGAGCAAAAAGAATGGAATATTGTTGCTGTTAATACAGAGGCCAAAGACTGAAAAACATTTTTGGGGGAAGTATATTATGTCCTTTAAAAGTGTAACAAAAGAGTTATTGCAATTGTGCGCTCTCATTATGAGAACTATGAGATTTCAGTAGGCAGAAGATGGAGTTTGATGTTGCATACCTCAATAAAATCCTGAACACTGGCTGCTGCTTAGGCCTCTCCTCACGGTACAATATTCTCCCTGTTTTTCTCTGTCCTTCTGGAGACTCAGGGGCTCTAAAAGGCTGTGCTGGGCAAGCGGTTGAGCTGAAAAGAGCAGACTTTTGCATGTCACTCAGAGTAGATCATCATGTCTGAAGTTACCCTGACAAAAGTAAATGGTAGAGGGAGTTCTGGGTTGGAAAGTTAATAAAGAAAAATTTTCTGAAACCACAGAAATAGTAAAACAGAAATTAAAGGATTTGTTTGAAACTGGGAGCTAAGGAGGAGGGTTAGAACGATCAAACCGTAAAAGAAATGATGGCAGAGCAAGACATACAGTTTCATAAAACTTGGTGCAACAGCACAAGATGAAGAGAGAAAAAGAGGTTTGCCCCAAATTAGAAGAGGCAGCAGCCAGAAAAGACTTTTGAGTACCACCATGGCTTTACCTAGCCCTCTATTCTGAAGCTTAAATTCACACACACCCCCTTTTCTGAACAGTGCCCATTCAGATTCTGCCAAAACAGATGGAGTTATTTCCAGTAATCAGGTTTTAAAACCAGCTTTACCCTAAACAGTTTATATGGCAATGTATAGTTTTGTTATAAAATAAGCTGCACGGAAAAGAAGGTGTAGAGGTAGCTTGTTAAAAACGTAGAAGGAGTTGTAATGCTTTGCATTCTGAAATAACAACTTTGTAGTGCTTCTTTTCACGTGTGATTCAATTGGATTTGAAACCTGGTCTGAACATCTGCAGCGCACAGTTTGACAGATCTTGGGTAAAACATATTGCATCTTGTTTAAAATAACGCAGTGTCTTGAGTACCTGGGAGGCATACCGAGGAGAGAGAAAACCCTCCTTGTTAAATATTTACCACTTGAGTCCTGAACATGTGCAATTAGCTAAGAATGGTGATGTCAGTGGACACTTCCCAAGGTTAGCTGCCTCAATATTTGTACAGATCTAATCTGAAGTCCTTTTCTTGAGAAGAGGAACACATCCAAACTCAACAAATTGTCATTGACAAATGACCACAGCAGTCTAAGGATAAAAGAAGGGCAAGTATTCAATACAGAAAGAGAACATGAACATGAACATTAACAGAATAAACCTGACCTATTTAGTGTGTTTAACCCTCTGTGATCTCTCAGACTTGGATTATTTATTAGCACGTAAAACTCAGGATTTTTGGATAATTCTCGCAATTTAGACACAAAACAGCTGCATTTTAACTGAGGATAGGTTTTTTGGTTGTTTGTGGGTTGGTTTGTTGTTTTTTTTTTTTCCCTGAAAGAGTGAGGAATACTCTGTACACATTAAGATGCAGCATTAGGATTGGGTGCTTTCCAGGTGGCATGCCACTCCGTGTTAAATGGCTCAATTAGTGAGTCTCTTTCTATTTTGGTTGCATCAATTTTGCCAACTGTACACTTTATTATGGAGGGGACAATGCCAAACTGCCCCAGCCTCAAGGCCCCTCCTGCATTGTACAGAGAGGCAGGAAAAAAGACCCATTTTTTTGTCACCACCTGATAGTGAGAGACTCAGCGTGGGCACAAGAGGCACATTACTGGAGGGTGTTGGATGAGCAGCAGAGGTGATCTCTGGAGGGATCACCTGGGCATGGCGCCTGCTCGGCTGGAAGAAAGGGACCAGCCATGGCTGTGGGGTGTTAACCAAGAGGGGGCAACATGGGGACAAAGAAACGACAGTGCCAGTCCCTACAAAAAAAAAAAAAAAAAAAAAAAACGGTAGCCTAACAATGAGATTCAGGTTTGGAATAATTTTTAGCCAGAGCCCTTCATCCCAGTGGAAAACTGGGTGAAGAAACCTAGTTGATTTAAATTAGCTGACATAACCATGCCGCTCCTCGTCTGAGCCCAGCCTGTATGAACTATTATGTGTAGTTGTCAGCAGAGGAAGATTAGACCTCTTGTTTTTGACGCCAGTTTGCTGGTCAACCAGATGTAGGCAGACAAGGACAAATGAGAAATCTAGGTGCTGTATGGGGTATGGATGTGTTTCAGACCTCATAGCTCTAGAGTTGAAGCTTGCGGCGGTTACCAAGTCTATTTAGGAACGTATAGAGAAAGACTTTTTCTGTTTGGAGGCAAGCTCGTGAAGTCTGTTGCCTGTTTCTGTAACTCAAAAAACTGTTCACATTATTAATAATGAAACAGTTTTGGCATTTAGGCAATTATGCAGTGTAGCCATTTTTTAACTTGTTAGAGCTCCAATGCCTACCATTTTGTTTAATGGGGTTATTAAAAAAATTTAGACATAGTTTTAAAATTCTAATGCATTTAAAGTGTTAGGGCAACTCCTGTTTAAATCTTTCTAGAATGGAATTTAACAAAACAACAGCAACAAAGAAGAAACAAAAAAATATGAAAAAGAAAAAAGGAAAAAGAAAAAAAAGAAAAAAGAAAAAAGAAAAAAGAAAAAAGAAACAATTTATTCCCTTCATTGTTTGTTTGTGGAAAACATCTTTGGCCAAACTCCTTAGAGAGTGTGCTGAATGCTAGTCATCAGAATGCATATATATATATTTATGTTATTAAATACATATATGTGTATAAAACAAAAGATTCTTATAAATCACCAGTTTTTATCAAATTTTCAACTATTTGCTCCACAATATTTCCCTATACCACCTATTAAAAGCTTGTGTCTCAGAATGTCGCGCAGTATTTCTTCTCATATAAATAAAGTGATTTTGTCACTGTGCATAACTGTTTGAAATATAACCCTCCAAATTTTTAAATGTCAAAAGCGGTGACAATTTCATTAAAGACTGCAGCAGACTGCCCATTGACTCTGTTGACAGGGCACCAAGTCCATAGAGCCATGTATCTGTGGGATGAAATGCTGCAAAGAAGGCAGATTTAATTGCCTTTTTCTTTCAGTGTTGCCTGTTTACTTTCTTTTCACTAAAGCTCAGAGTAGTTAGCAGTCTATGTAACCGTCCGTTTATTCTTGAGGCTTATATTTAATACACTTAAGAAAACAATCTGAATCTACAGTATATTTAGTAGAAAGTAGTGTTATTGGACAGTAGCATTGTAAGTAATAATATTCAAGGTTTTTTTCCCCAGCTAACAATTTTTCGGAAAAAAAGGGGGGAAATCCAGATATTGTGCTGGTGACAAAACAATATGCAGTTATTTGAGGGGGGAGGGTGCATTTATTAGAAAGAAACATACTTTAATTAGAAGAAATATGTTAATTTCAATAGCGTGTTCTTCATCTCTCTGCCCCCAAAAATCTTTGCACACACCTACATTCTTTTTATGGACAGTACAAAGGAGGATAATAGATGCCTATAAAAGTAACTAGTGAAATTCTGCATTAGGATAATCTGTCACCCATTTCCATTTTTTCTGAAGAAAGCAAGCATAATCAAAAGCCTAAATGACAAAGAGTTGACAGTAAGATTCTGTAGTAAATGATTCCAGAGTCGCTGGCCTGCGGAGATGCTGAAGAAGTCCCCAGCAGACCTGATTAATTCCAGTTTCTCCAGCTGCCAGGGGAGCAGAGGCTAAGCAGTTTCACAGAGAGGAGCCTATTACCACTACTAGGCTGAAATAGATCTAATCAACTCACAGCCGCTCAAAAGAAAACTTTACAGGTTTAGCTCACTAAGGCAGTGCTTTAAAATGATGACTACAAAGGATCATGGGAGTCTGAAAGCATTTAGTCTTTATTGCAGCTCAAGGAAATTTTCTGCTGTGGTTAGGCCATGCTAATTTACTGAACATGACAATGCCTCCCAGATTGTATGACATCATTTCAATAATGGCCCCAGTCCTCTTAGCTAAATATTTCTACTACTACTTTTTAAATTCTAAATACTTCATTTATTGAAATACCATCTAACTTGGGATTAATTAGGTTTGCCATGCCAAATCTATGGGTTAGCCTGCTTTATCATTCAATTTGAATGATGGTGATGCATAATTTGCCATGGCAATGACAGAAAAGAATATATTTATATTATTTTTATTTCTTATTTTTTTATTTTCAGAGAATGAACTCTAGAAGTACTTTGTGCCTCTACTGTAAATTTTATGCCAGTTGTGCACTGCTTCAAAAATTTTACTGGCCTTCACAATTATATGGATTTGAATGATTTTTAGAACAAAAATTCCAACAGACTGGATTTTACTTATTTTGACTGACAACAATTATACATTCAAAACAAAAAACCTTCAAAACTTTCTTATTTCTTTTGTTCACTCATTCATTTGTTGTTGGGGTTTTTTGAGTCCTCCAGTCCCCAGGGAGAATGTCAAAGCAAGGAAAATACACATGTAGTTTGTTAGATTAAGAAAATAATTCCGTCAACTCTTTCTCAGTATTCAGTTGAAAAGCCTTCCTTAACAGATAAAACCTGCTTTTTTAAAAACAATCAGTACCTGAGAACTCCAAGCATAAGTAGTTGTACAATACAACACTGTAAAGATGTAGCGCGATGCCCACAATTTGCAAGGCAGTTCTTTAATGATGGCCAACACATTATTATTATTTCACCAGCCTCCCAAGTGATTTAAGGTGGAAGCACACAGCGGAATGGCATTTGGAAAAAAAACAAGTCACTTACGGCCATGATGGGGAGGGAGGGACAGTGAACGAGCAGTGAATCAGGTTGGAGGCTGGCATCCAGCACTGGGAGCCGAGGGGTTGCTGGAAGCTGCCATGGGACTACATACAGCCCGACTCGCTAATCGCGGGGTTCCCAGCTGCTCCGTGCGTGGTGGCTTTTGTGCAATAAGCTTGGCATTCCCAGTTTGTGGCACGGTGGAAAAGTGCTGTGTGTTGGAAGCAGCAACATCTGCATGCATTTTAGCGAGGGGCTAAAAGGCAAGGGAGATTGAGCTCTAACGGAGGTTGAGTTCCCTGACCTAGGAACAGAATAGGTGAGATGTAAGACCTCAAAACCACAAAGCTCCCAGGTAAAAAAAAAAAAAAAAAATGAAAAGCTGGAAACAGAATGAAACTTTTTGGTCTTATAGCACTTGTTCCATACAAGAAACATATCCAATGTATCTTTCAACCAGTGTCAAAATCGGCCATTTATCTACCTAGTACTAGGTCTTTTTTATTCCAAGAACTGACCTTTTGGGAGTTAACAGGGGGAAAAAAGAAACTGATTGCAACAATCCAGTGATCCACTGCACAGTAGATATACAAAAAGTCAATTAAAAATAAAGGGAGAGAGAAGAATTTATTCCACACAGTTTCTTGCACATATTTTAAAACTATTTTAATAAGTTACAAGAAAAGTGCCACAAATGAGGGTAGGACACTCATGAGCAGCAGCAGCTTAAGTCATTTCTGGAAATGAAAAAAAAACCCAACCCTCCCTTATTACTCATTCTTCTTCCCACAATATTTCTGGAAGAAGGTAGGGAAAAGGATGTTGTGCAGCACACTTTGGACACTGAACTGGAGTCGGAACATGAGACAAGGGCTCATTTTTTCAGACTCCAGACAAATTGAAATGAGAAATAGAGGAGTAGTGCAAATACCTAAAGGTGAGCAGTATATCTGTAATTGGTAGACAGCAGAATAATTTAGTTAGGTAGGAGTGAGAACTGTAAGACTCTTAATGTCCTCAACTGAATCAGTTGACCTGGGTGGGTTGGCTGTAAGACCTGGAATGAACCAAGAACAGGGGAGGCAAAGCAGGAAGAGACTTGGGATCTGCATCGAACAAGAATTTCAAGCATATAGCAACAACCCTAATGAAGGTAAAGACAGTGAGACTGAAATATTGCCCAACTAGGACAGCTTGTTGGTACTTCAAGTGTCTGAGGCTGCAAGAGTGTTAAAGCAGTGAGGATAGGAGTTGGTATGGACAGTAAAGTTTCTCTGTTCTCTCTGTTCTACTTCTATCAAGAAATAGCGATAAATTGGAAATGCTACTACTGTCCTTTTTGCACTGTATCAATCCTTGCTTCTGGTTCATTCTTTTTTTCTCACTTTGCTAATTTGAACTCCTCCTGTATTTTAACCTGACCTTCTCCAAGCTCTCGGAGAATCGTTCCTGTTGATGCCACAGTGTTAGGAAGACACTGAAAACTCATGTTTTTCTTGTGTTAGTGGCCTCTCAAAAACACGCACTGCAGAGTTAGACTGCTGACATAATTTTCTCTTTGTTGGGGAGTCCTGTTGCTTCTCTGCTCACTGTAACTGAAAGGTTATCAGTACTCCTCATGTTGCTCCTATTTGCACACTCCCAGGGCAAGATTAGTGCGTTTTGGACCACAGCACTCCACAGATTTTAATCTATTTCTAGAAATGCAGCTGTCATCCTCCTGCTTCCTGAGTTTTAAGGTCTGAGTCAAAGTTCATTAATGTCAATAGAAAGTTTCCCATTCGTTTTAATGGGCTTTTATCAGGCCCCGGAGAGAACCATCACCAAAAGAGTAAGACTAGACTAGACTAGACTAGACTAAACTATACTAGAACAGAATAGAAATTTCAGTCACAAGGGACCTAAACCGATCATTTAGTCCAACTGCCTGACCAGTTCAGGGCTGACCCAAAGTTAAAGCATGTTGCTGAGGACATTGTCCAAATGCGTCTTAAACACTGGCAGGTTTGGGGCATCGACCACTTCCCTAGGAAGCCTGTTCCAGTGTTTGACCACCCTCTTGGTAAAGAAATGCTTCCTAATGTCCAGACTAAACTTCCCCTGGTGCAGCCTTGAACAATTCCTACATGTCTTATCACTAGGTACCAGGGAGAAGAGCTCAGCACCTCCCTCTCCACTTCCCCTCCTCAAGAAGGTGTAGAGAGCCACAAGGTTGTCCCTCAGCCTCCTTCTCTCCAAACTAGACAAGCCCAGTGTCCTTATCCACTCCTCATATGACATGCCTTCCAGCCCTTTCACCAGCTTTGTTGCCCTCCTCTGGATGCATTCGGGGACCTTAACATCCTTCTTAAATGGTGGGGCCCAGAACTGCACACAACAGAGTTGTTGCTGACGTGGAGGAAACATGGGCAGAGGAAACTGCTACAGAGAGCTACTTGTTTGAGAGCACCTCATGTCATCTCCTTGTCTACTAAAGCATGTTAACTGCAAAGCAGAAAAGAAAAATATTCAAAATCTTTCAATTTGCTACAGCTTCAGCTGATAACCAGTCAAGGTGCTGGAAAAGTAGTGGGTCTCCAGGACTGGGGGATCACTGGGGGTGCTGTTGGGGCAGGACCTCCCAGCCAGGAACCATCCCACCCTCTCGGAGGGTGGCCTTTACCCTGGAGGACAAACCCTGAGGACAAGGGATGCCCACAGTGCCCCAGCTTGGAAGTTCACGGTGCTGTGCCCAATCCTGGTATACACCACAAAGTGACACCTTGTTTATTATGCGTGTTGTGATGTCGCTAATGTGTATCCAGTGTCTCCAATCAATGTCATACATAGCACAATAGCTCGTGAAGCAATAGAGCTGTCAATGAAGGAAGTGGTAATGGACCACAATGGGAATTTTAATGCACAACAGGATCCATTACTGGAATGGTAATGGCCAGGATGAAGGTGGAACAACAAATGTCAAATACAAATAGATGTGTGTGTGCATATATATATATGTATATAACTTATAAATACTTGTGCCTCCATAACATGTTTCTACACATATGTAGAATCACATGCATATAGAATCTTAAAATACTGTGTGCATTGTTTTTTAAGTACATGTTAATTTGCCTTGGTCAGTGAATTTTTGGGTTTGGTTTTTTTTTCCCTGACAGTGTTATATCATCTGTGAATATGTAAATGAGCTATTATAAGCTGTGAAGATTTTGATGGGCTTCTAAGAGATTGGTCTGGATGTATGACAACAGGGGAAATGCTGGAAGAGGGAAATGTAGGACAACAGCATTGTTAAAATAAAAAGTAAAACATGGCAAAGAAAATATCAAACAAAATGTGTTCTAAATGAAACATGGATGGCTGATCCAAAGGCTCTGTTTTCTAATGTATATAATATATATTGGCAAATGTCTTGCTTCTGTTTTCTTTTAGTGCCCTTATGAAGGCATCCTACAGAGTATAATACAATAATATATCTACCCATACATCTGTCAAGGTTCTTACACTGGTGCCCAAGACTATAGAATCAGGATGCCGATAATTAATAGAAAATTGCACTTTTCCCTCAGAATCACTCAAAACAGCACAGAAAATAAAGTTTTCTATCATCCTCACCAGCCCTATTTGATTTTATCTTTGTTCACTTCTTTTCTGTACAGTAGATTTGTGTATACTGATTTCACACTATTTACAACATACATTAAACATGTTTTCAAGCTGCTACTATGAGAACATTCTTTTGGTACTAACCACATTAAACACATTAGATCAGGTAACACTAGGTAGCCTTGTTACCTTACGTTCGATTTTGACACAACTGTTTACTGAAGAACAGCACAACGGACAAAGAGTTAAGTGCTTAAGACGTCATTCAGAAAATCCAGGTGCTGTGCAAAGTGTTACCAGACAACGTAAAGATTCTCCTTTCCCATGTAAGGCCCCAGAGCTGGGACTGACAACGGATGCAGGGATTTCTGCATGAGCATTGCGTCTCTGTACAGGTTTTGCAGTATTTCTAGAAGCTGCAGAAAAAGGCCAAAAACAGACACTAGCAGTAAATCTCAGGCCTATTTTAAGAGGCACCCTCCACTAGTTAATGCTGTCTCACCAATGAATCTCGAGCTAATACGCCAATTTGTGTCATTACAGATCATAAGCAATTTTCACAAGACTATGGGTGTTAATTCCTTTCTCCTGGTTAAGTCCCTCTTTGGGTAATTGTAGTCTGCCTGCTTAACTTCCCCTGCAGCTTCAGCTCTCTCATGTGCTCTTCTCTCTGTCTTATCCTCCAGCGTGTGCTGCTGAAAGCTGCCAGCTATCATGTGGACTCACAATTTATCACATTGCTATCACCGCAATATACATGGTTTACACACAAATATTGTGCATTACTACAAAGGCTGTCAGTTTTCTGATTCTCCCTCCTGTTGCCAGGTGAAGAACTACCAAATTTTATAAATCTTATAAGGACTTGAGTGGGAAAATTCAGTACTTTGTATGGAATAATAAAACGTACTTAGGTGTTATGGACCTTAAAACCTTGTCCTTAAGAACATAAAGTGTGGACTGTTCTCAAGTTAAACTGAGGAATATTGTCAGGTTTTAAAAGAGGAAGAAAACCTAATGAGGATCTGAGTACAAGATGTACATTTAGAATTCACTGTGTTCTTGCATTTCTGGTATACTCTTGGTTTTTAGTTTCTGCTCCCGAATTTCCACATTTCCCGTATTGAAATGGAATATCACTACAAATGCTAGCTAGCTGTCACCGTTTGGTTGGGGTTTTTCTCCATTTGTAAAAGCTGAGAGCAAGAAAAGTCAATTAAGAAAACACGATGTCTTGGAAAGGCTATTTAATGTTATAGAGCCCGTCAGAAAAAGACTGTCTAGATCAAATACAGTTCTGTCCCTAATAGAAAACTCAGAAGTCCTTTTGCTAGCCAGCTGAATATGCATAAATAGGAATGCCAGGAATTATCACGGTCAGGAAAAAAATCCCAGTACCTAAAGCCGGACAGCAGCAACGGAGGTCTCCAAGTAGCCTTTGTAGCCTTTGTTTCTTTTGTACTGTAGAGAAGGAGCTGACATACGGCTCTGTCAAATTGCAGATCTGCTAATCACAACCCTCACAACCTCTGAACTTCATGGTACGGGAGCATGACAAGTTTGGTCATTATAGGTAATCATGTCAACGTGGTAGACATATATAGGTTAGGCTTATCGCTCAGTCTTGCGCAGAACAGATTTACAGAAGTAGAGCAATATAAAGTGTGTGTGACACACCTTGAATAGATTCAAAGTAGTTAACTGATTTCACAAATATTGCTGTAAATGGTGTGTTTCTATCAAGGTCTCACAAAGATAAGGTGTGACCCTTTACTACTTACCATCTTATCAACGACCAGGGAGAAAACGTGAACCAGTGATTGACAAATTTTGCAGATGACACAAAGATTGAAGGAGAGGTAAATGATGATAAGAGTACGGTATTATTCCTTAGAGAGATTAGAACCCCTTGGGAAACGGGCCCCCCGTTCAAACAAAATAAATTTCACTACTGCATACCTCTGTGAAGAGAGAAGGTTGGGTGTGCTTTTAGGATGGGAAATTCTGTTCTGAGAAGCAATGATGCTGAAAAAGACTTTGGGCTACAGTGGAGAATCACCAGACTGTAACTTTTCCATGCAGTGCTGTGGTTAGAAAGGCTAAGGTATGAAATCTGAATAAACAAGTGAGGAATTCAGAGAAGCAGAGGTTACGTCTCCTCTATTTGGCATTAAAGACAAGATCACCGCAAGTGATCGTAGACAAATTTGTGAGCAGTTTAAGTCTTCTGTAGCCAAAATCTGACCTGTTTTAAGTAGACAAGAGTGATGTGACATGTTTCTATCCAGCTGAGTATCATCAGAAATTAAGTTTTTCTATAGGACTACTCAGGACTAGGAGTTTGGAGCACACACTCCGTGAAAATTTCGCAACGCTGGTTTAAATGTGCTGTTCTAGAGACCTTGTTTGTTCCTTTTCTCACCCGGAACTTGCTCTCCCAGGATCTTCTTAGCTAATCAGTGCATAAAGAAGACAAAACCAGAAGTGGATTAATTTTTAAAATGCATACGGATAGTCACATAGATTTTGAACTATTTTCCCCTCTTTATTAAAAAGTAAGTGAAAGTGAACAACACTTCACCTCCTCTACTACAGCTAGACACTTAAGTCGCTTTGCAACGATTCATTCTATTTATTTCAGGTATTAAGTGTCTATCACTTTGATATCTAAGCACCTACCTGAATATTACACTTCATAATATTGAAAGAACATAGAAATGTTGCAGCACAATCTGTCTGTATTTACTCTATGGCAGCTTAATCGCTGATTAAATACTAGTAACAATATGAAGATTGACATATGAGCCACAGGAGAAAGTTAAGTTAACTGCACAAAGGTGAATTGCTGTAACTATGAACTGTTTCTGTCCTACTCAGAGCATGATCTTGAGCAAGGGAACCAGCTTTCTTTTTTGAGTTGTCCCTTGAACTCCACAAAACTAATCAACTGAGGAGGGTGAACCAATTTTTTGTCAGCGGTACTTCTGCTGACAGTCGGGAAATCAGCCTATTGTCCCTTAAAATACTACTCACTTTTAAAATTCAGAGTTCTGAGTGGAAAAGCAAATGGCACTTACCTACAGTTTGAAGGTTTAACTTTGACCATCCCTTGAGTTTGCATAATTGTAAGGACCTGGGGCTCCCATGAAAACTTGCAAATTCTGTCAAAATAATGCGTACTTGGGCATTTAGACTGCGTCTTCACACAGCTGCAAGTCATAAACAAAGAAAGATTTCTCCACAACACCCACTATTTAATCGAATCAATAGATCTGATAGAGATCTAAACGATTAAAATATGGACCTATGATCCACTGTAGAAAAGCGGAAACCACATTATTTATGCTAGGTTTACGCTTTTTTCTACGGATAGAAAGCCGGCAAAAGTGCAGGTTGGTCTCACCATCGCAGAATTGCTGTTGCAAGGAATTTCTGGCAGGCAGAAGGGACAGATAAGTATATAAATAAACGCAGACTCGCGGGGAAATGATAAAACAGAATAAAGTTGTTCTGAAAATTAACCGATAATTTTCAACAGATCAAGTTCTTCTGTGATATACATTTAAGAATTAAACTTAAATTAGCTCTTTAAAGTGGCCGTGTGACTTTAATTATTCAAAATGTACACAAATTTAATGAGTTTTTAAATATTAAAACTATTCTCTATTGTCACTACTGTGAGCTCTTAATTTACAGAGCAATTAAGTCAGGACCCTCATTTATCAGTACATGTGCGTTTGTTGAAAACATAGTCAGTTTTTATTAATTGATGCTATAGAAATACTGAGGTAAAATTAATGTGTGTGCTTCAGAGGTCATGCTGGCGATAGTAGGTAGCTAGCAAGGAGCAAGACGTGAGATAAATAAGTAACTGCTGTTCCCTGATTACACTAGAGATAGCTGAAATATTAAGTGGCACAATGGGCACTATGCTTAGCCAAAATGCTTGCAAACAAATGCCCCCTGAGTTTTCTCTGGCAAGCATCTGTCATGGCAGTAGCTGCGAAATAGGGAAACTTCAAAGCTTTAGTTTCTGATTATTAGCAGTGTGTGTAGTGTAATGTTCTTACATTTTTATGTAAACTCAGAGTTGATGAGCTGAGAGGGTAGAATTAAAAAATACTTCAGCTTGCCTTTGTTCTTTGGGACACGGCTGACAGGAACGTTAGCAGCTAGGAGTCTCCCGCGTGTCTATCAACTTGTGAATTACAGGGAGTACGGGGCCAAATTTGAGAAAGAATCAGGTGAATAGCTACAGAATTGGAACACTTTTTTTTTTTTTTCCTACATTTCCCCCCCCCGCACCCAGTGGTGCATCTACAAAAGCTCTGTGATGGCACAAAAAGTGACTGGAAAGTAGGTTAGGCATAAATATGAGCGCAGCCTGGGTGCACAGAGATTTTGGGAGATCGCTGGTGGGCTGCAGAGCGTTAGCCCCTTTGCCGCTCGCACTGTCGGAATGCCCTGAGGCCATCCTTCACATCTCTGCTATCCCGGCACTATTTGTCCATTAAATAAAATTTACAGTGGAGACATTCGAAACAAACAATGCAAGATTTTAAAAAAGGAGAAAAATCTGACCAAGCACCTCCTGCTTGAGGTGGTCATGTTTGGAGTAAAAAATTTTAAAGCCTGATATTTGAAATATTAAACGATGCTGTTATTGGGAGTCTCTTCCATGGACCCAAAAGGCGGTTCAGAATCGAAGCCCTGCGCTTCCTTTGAAGTCTCTCTCATGCAAAAACACAGACGGCTTCAGCTGGATAAGTGCTGCTCAAATGCCCTCCTCTCCTGTGCTCCGGGAACGCAGCACATCTTACTGGTTAGTCTGTGTGAAAAGGTGGGAGAGGTGGGAAACTTAAACTTCCTTAAGCCCTCTGGTTAGGGCACGGCTTTCTACAAATCCTGGTAGTTTATTGAAAGCGTTCCGGTCTTCTCTTTGGTTGCCAAAGAATTTCAATAGATTACAGAGAAACAATTTACCTTTTAAGAGACCATGGCAGTTTGGCTTGCTTATGCCATATAAGAAATATTTGTTAAATCTGTTAAAATATTTTATATTTAGTTATTGTCTCAGATGATTTATCTGACTCTGGACTAAGGTCAATTGATCTGTGATTCTTCAGATTGCCTGTGTGCCTTTTTGAAGACCTCATGAGCCATTATGGCCGTTTTTATGGAAGAGTATGTTTTTCTTAATGGACCATTTTCCTGTTTATTTGGAACTTTTACAATGGATGATCCTAGTGATTTTTTTTGTTCTTTGTCAGTTTCTTTAAGATTCTTTTCTTTTGACAACTTGATCTCTGATACCGCCTTGTGTTTATTATCTGAAAATAATTGGCTTAGAGAAAGGCATCTCCATAGTGAATGCAGATGCAAAGAAATTGCTTCATTTTTATGCAATATTCTTAATTGTTCTCTTTATCTTTAGTGGTCCAGTGTCTGACCAAACCATTTGCAAGCTCTTTGAAATTGTACATGTACTTCTACGTGTCGGGGGGAGGGAGGGATAAAGAGGATGTACTTATAATTCAGAGCTGGGAGAGTAGTGTGGAATCCTTCTTACTGATTACTTACCAACCAGCTTCTCCTTTTCTCCTTTCCCTCCTGTTTATTCAGTCCCCAACTTGTTAGTTTTGATTTGAAATATGGGGTCAATGAGCTACTGCTGATACATCAGTGGGATATGATCCTTGCAATCTTCCCACTTATTTTGGGAGCCAAATGTGTGTTCCCATTAATAATTGACAATAAAGTGCTTTTAATTGCCCCTGCAGTTTTCCTTGACATGGTGTATAATATTGAGACCAATGTTAGATCATTTCTGATTTGGGAATGCATCAGTCTTAATGTTGCTGTGTACCTTGCTGTGTCCTTTTGTTTGTGTATCTCACAACTTCTCTGTCCTGATCTGTCCTGTATATATAGCTTCAGGCCAGGACAACGAACTCTTAGCTGTACAGCTGCCAGAAGGCACCAGCTGTACAGAAGGACCACCAGTACTTTGACACTCCCTCCAGATGTTGTCTCACAGTCAGCTGGTGGAGATCCTCGTCTTCTTAAGCATACAAATGCTTCACTAATTCTTTAATTCTTTACTCATTCTCTGTTATAGATAAAGCTCCATTGCACTGTGCCGTACAAACCCAAAAGGTAGAGGGAAAAAAAAAAAGAAAAAAACACATCATCAGTCTAAATATTGTGATCACCTCCCAATCCCAGGAAGTTTGTACTTACTTTAAAGTATCTTCATCCCCTTTTCCTCACTATTGACCTGTCAATTTTGAGACTGGACATAGCCACAATAGAGGGCCATGGAGGCTGAGCACCTAAAGCTGTCTGAAATACTCATCTCAAGGCTGTTATCCCATTCCACAAAACACACCTCTCCTTCAATACACATGTTGCGTGAAATCTTGACCTTACTTAAAGCTAAATTTCCCCTTTAATCTCTGCGTTTCATTGTGTCTCAGGGATTTTCAGAATCTTAATCATAACCTCCAAGCAAAAGTGTTCTCTTATGCTTGGGCATCCGGGTGTACGTATATGTCAGTCCACTTTTAAACAGCACGTGACAGACCTCTTGCCAATAATTTACGAAAATTGCACAGATCCCTTCATGCATCAGTGCACAGCGTACCATGATGGCTTAATAGAACTCACACCCAGAACAAGTGTCTGAGCTGGGTGTGGAGCCAAACCATCCCCAGCTGTGTCTGATCCTGGTGATTCCTGCAGGCCACAGAGACCACAGGTGAAACAGGGCACGTGGTAAATGTCACTGAAACAGACCTTGCCATCTCAAGGATCTCATGGGTGTAGAAGGACTGGTAAAGGAGGAAGACACGCTCAGAGTTGAGGTGATTTGCAATAGCCCCGTGCCAGATCCAGGCAGGCAGGAATCCTGTGAACCAGGTTACAGCAACCTGTGCTTCGCACGCTGTCTTTCCAGGCAGAGAAAGCTCTCTGCCATTAAAAAGCAAGTTCAGTTCACATGTTGTTAGAATGTTCCATTTACTAAGGATTTTCCTCAGCGAAAATAATGTTGGTGCGAATAGATGGAAAGATCAAATGGCTTCAGGTGGATCTGGCACCTACTTTTCACTGTTAGTCTCCATTTCTTTGGTCCATGGTGTATTAACAAAGATGTACAAACATCTAGGGCAAACATCCAGCCCCCAGACCTGATGGCAAACGTGGAGCTGCAGCAGAGCGAAGGCATTTCTTAAGTTTATCTACATGACCCCTAAAGAATATTATGTCCCACTGCGCTATACGCTTTCCCATCTGCTTGAGGCTAGATGGTACCCTCCTCCTCGTGACATCTTTCACTGCAACCAAGTTCCTGACTAAAGAAATAAAGTGACTCCATCCATTCCCAGCAGTTAAGGTTAAAGAGATGCACTTGGTTCTAAATCTCGGCTGCTAACGCTCTCTTGACCTTTGACTCGCCTTAGCACGGCGAAGTTTGATGGGCCCATGCCAAGCCGTCTTCTGTAACCCATGAGTTGGTTAATATACTCCCATTTCTCATTCAGACAGCCAACAGAGGCAAAAAAGGCAGCAGGGCAACAAATGCTGTCTCCTGCAAATGCTGGGTAATAAATTGCTCTTTCAGTAGTGCAGAAGACAGATTTTTCTTTCTTTTGCTTCTTTCCTTCTTTTGCACAGAAGTCGCCAATGGGAAGCTCGCTTTCCCACCTGGCCCCGGCTGACTGTGCCCATAAATTTGCCTATGCAATGCCTGTTTACGGGTCGCTGCCGGAACACGGAGACGGGTGCGTTTTCTAAGCACTGGGTAGATAATCATGGTAATTGATGTTTGGAGCTGCTCGCTCCTAGGAGCGTAGGGTCTCTTTCTCCCAGTGAGGCCCTGCTCTATGTTATCAGTCCAGCCCATAATTAAATATCACTCTTTTACAATATGTTTCAGACTCCTTAATGAGTCTAAAGCAGAAATAGTCACCTCTTTCCCCTTTGAGCTTTATTTGCTTGTTATTAAACAATGTTATTGAGCTGCCTTCTTTCTCTGTGTTGCCAAACCTGCATCATTTCCGTTTTATAATTGCACAATTAGAGTCAGTGCTTTGCTTTCATACATCAGCAGGACCTGAGAGAGAGAGAGAGAGAGAGAGAGAGAGAGAAAGGGGAAAAAAATCAGGTGTTCACAGACAACTCAAATGCATCTTATTTTCATTAACTACCAGATTTTGCAAAATGGGAAGCTATTTATCATGATCTGTTTTCTACCACCAGCCACCCCCACCACCCCACTCTGGTGACTTTCGCTATGACCTTGTGCTGTATTGTTAAGGGTCCAATTTGCTCATTGTTACTTGCCTGCATAATTCTATGCACCTCCCCCACCATCTTTTTTTTTTTTTTTCCCAAGCAAAATCCAGTCATTTATATTCTGAGACTAAATGGTATTCCTCCTCCCCTACAGCCTCCCCCAAAAAGGGAAGGAAAAAAAAAAAAAGCAAGCCCTAGCAAGCCGTATAACACTAGTAATTCCTTCTAACAAATTTCCACAGATGCCCCCCTCCTTACACACATGCACACTCTCTCTCTCTCTCTCTCTTCTCTCTCTCTCTCACACACACATACTCGCTCTCACACACACACACCCTTAAGCTGCTCTAAGCAGTGTATTAAGTAGCTGAAGAAAATCCATTCACATTCTGCTGTGTCGCTTTCTTCTCAAGTCATGAACCCATCACAGACTTTTTCTAGCTGTAGGTTGCCACGGTGAAGATTTACAATGCCAGTTATTCATACATCTGCCTTCTCTTTTTTCCCCCCTTATTCTTAAATCCCTTGGGCGAGGGCAACCTTGATACTGAGACTCGTAAAATTCATGCAGGCTTATCATCCTTGGTGAAGGCTTCAGGCATGCATTACCGTATCCAACTGCCTGCTCACCGCCATGACAGAACTGGGCCTATAGCTTTTATTTCTAACGGGGGAAAAAATGTATTAATGTGCTAAACAGAAAAGAAAGCTTAAATGTTTTGAGGAAGAAAACAATAGCTAGCATTATCCACTTCTCTTAATGATTTTTAAATTTGTTTTAATTACTCTACTCCCCACGGAATAGCATAAATTTGAAACCTTTTTTTTTTTTTTAAGCACCCTTTAATTTGTGTGGAACAGTGTTCTGAAAGTCCAATCATACTGCAGTGGAGAAGTACAGTACTAATACAGCCTCTGAACTCCACATCAAAGTAATGAATGCAACAAATCTGAAACGAATTTTAAATGTAAATTTTAAAGTCTTTTCCTTACTTTTTTTTCTGATTTTTTCCTGTATTTTTAAAGACTTGCTATAAAAATAAATACTTTCTAGAAAGGTGGTGGAGGGGAGATGAGTGTACTGATTTTACAAAACTAAACCAACAAACTAAAAGCATAAGAAATCCCAAACAAATAGCAAGTGTTCAGTTACAAAGTCACAGGTTAAACATGGAGTCTGCAAAAATACAAATTGCTGTGATTATAATTTTGATATAATCATCATTTGCTAGAACATTAATCACATTTTTATATTTATCGGTTCCTTTCTGAGGATTGCTCGTACAGAGGATTGAGGGATTCTCTATGGGGAACTCAGGTGTGAAAACCAGAGGGTTTTGTTTCAGAGTTTGATTTTGTTTCTCTGTTTTGCATAGGCCAAAGTCATGCTAAAACCTCTCAGGCTTTCAAGGAGACAGATTGCTGGATGCTGCGTTTAAAGGCCTGCACACCTCTTCTGTTTTCTTTGCATAAACACGTGCAGTTCTAAGTTTATTGGTTTGGTTTACTACATGTTTTGAAATGGGTCGAGATTTTAGGAAGCTGAGCAGTCCGACTGAACTATGAGCATCCTAAAAAAATCTTTCAAGAAGCTTGTGCCTGTGCAAGTGAAGCCCACATAGCTAGAACGGGTGAGAGTTACAGTGAAAGAGGTACGAAGCTGGAGTGCTGCCTTCAGAAGATGCCTAGGTGCGTGACAGACTTTTTCTGGAAAATTGTGACTTGCAGTTTCACAAAGAAGTAGCTTTGAAGACACAAAATTATTCAAAGAGAAATGAAGCCTCATGTCCTTTGAGAAGTCGCACCCCATTATCCTCATCCTTTTTTCCCCTTTTGCGTTTTATTGTTGCTTTAAATGTTTCAAAACTGTTTCAGCCATTATGCTGTCAAAAGTGTCTTTTCAATCTCAGATCCATATCTTCTGACATCCTAAGACAGCTACAACAGAAAAGAAGACTTGTGTTGATGTTACTCAGTCAGCATTAAGTTGTCACAAGTGCTGTCTCACTTCATCTCAGTAGTGATGCCTAGAGCCCACTCATACCACCATCTGCCTACACAGAGGTGACATCCCCGTTTGCATGATGAAGCACTATTTACAGGGCTCCACTCTCAGGTCCACAGGGCTCTGACAGCAGCGCATCCTACTCAGCGTGCCACCTGCAAGCAGCATTTCTCAGCGAAATAGCCACGCAAGGCTTCTAACGCTTTGAATCAGCAGCACAACGAAAAATTTCTATGTCGATACATCACCAGAGAGGCAGGTCTTCTTCCACTGAGTTTCACCTCACAAGGGGGTGCAAAAAGTTGTGGTTTCCAAACACGTTCTAAAATTACCTTAGGGTCATTCATCTTTTCTGGCTAGGGGACGTGCTTTTTGGCCACCTCTTTCCCACAGAAGTGGGCACTCCAAGCGGGAGTCCACAAGCCTTGCATGGAAACCACAGGGCAGGGAAGAGGAGTTCTGCTCACCCAACAAACCTTACGCTGATTTACACTAGGAGGTTGTTG
This sequence comes from Vanellus vanellus, assembly GCF_965231255.1. Taxonomy (NCBI): domain Eukaryota; kingdom Metazoa; phylum Chordata; class Aves; order Charadriiformes; family Charadriidae; genus Vanellus; species Vanellus vanellus. The sequence continues at coordinate 151,723,815 of NC_138905.1, forward strand.
AGGCACAAATGCAGATCTTTGAATGAGGACATGTCCCTGGGTCCCACAGCAGACACATTGCTGCTGGGGCTCTCTTTACTCTAGGCATGCAATGTGAGCTCAGACTGTTAGGGACAGATGCACCTGCAGCAGAGGACACTGCTGCATTTTCTGAGAGGTGTCTGCTGATGTTGGGATTCTACCATGCTTCTTGTTGATGCCCTTTTCTAGGCCAAGGGGCTCAGAGGATCATCAAGTCCCATCCCTTCAAGCACAGGCCACTAAGCAATCAATGTGTCTAGCAAAGCAACCCCCTCATTTATCACAGGTCGTAAAATGCCTCCCAGCGTCCTGCACTGAGCTTTAGACTGTAAGTAAAGAGACCAAAAGTCACAATTACAACATGACACAGAAAGAAAGAAAGAAATTTCAAGGGCATCACAAAGTCCTTAAGTTCCTGCAGTAGCAGAGCTGGCTGGAAGCCCGAGTTCCTCAACAGTGTAGGAGTTACCAACACTACTTGCTGCCAATTAGTCTTTGTGTGTGTTGAGTATCCTCCCCCAAACTGACTTACAAAGGACTCACCTCCCAGATATTTCAACTAGAAATCCAGGCTGTTTAGCTCAAGCAGCAAAAAAGCTCTAGCTCAAGCAGCAAAGAAGCTCATGCTTTTCCTCCTTGAAAAGCTGTAGTTCAGCCAAGGTGGTAAGCAGTGAGAACCACATGCGTATCGGCGATACCTCCCACCAACACATTGTTTTGCTGGTAGGATTTACTCTAAGGATCAGCAGAAGCTTGTACAGATGCTCAGTGAATTTGGCCCCTTAATTTTGTTTCTGTAAGAACTAGCACTTGGCATAGCCATTTGCTTCACCCAGTCAATGGTCTTGATGGTTCCCCAGTATTGTTTCTTCTTGCTGTTGTCCCGATTGATCCATTAGATCTCTCTAAACCAGAGACCGCTTGTTAGTCAGAGCTGCTTTCCATTTAAGGCGACTTAACTGGAGGTATTTCCCAGTATCATTCCATCCCAGTATTCCATGTGAACGCTTCATTCTGGGTTGCGGTACGTTGGTCAAGTAGTCAAGCACTTTCGGTGCAGAGATTTTATACATCGTTGAATATTATATTAAATTGAAGGCCTTCAGAATATGGGAATTACAGGCTGCCAGAAAGAAAGAAGCAGATAGATCAAAAAATTAGAGATCTGAGTAGTTTCTTCTGAATCAGTTTGTATTCTCAGGCACATCCCTTACTATGAGTAAGCAATGTGAACTGGAGCCGTCTTTAATTATTTTTTTTAAATTCCATTTTCATCCTGCTGCATCCCTTATGGGATGGTATTTGTCAGCATTTCAAATAAGGTAATAAAGGAGTTATGTCAAGAAAATCACTTGCGTGTTTTTGTCACATGCAGGGTGTACTAAATGGTGGAAGAGGGAAAAAAAAAAGAGTATCCCACCCCTGAATCACTATAGTTTTGGCAAAATTTTAAGTGCCTAGAAAGCCAATGTAGATATGATGCTATTCGAGCTATCTGATTGGGAATTATTGTATTTTTACTATGTTTGGCCAAAGCTGAAGTGATTATGTAGAACCTATTGCTTCTCCACCTTGTTTGAGAGTGCACAAATATGCCATCTCCGGTTCTAGCGAGCTGAGGTGGAGGACAAGAGGTTCCTTCAGCAGGTAATCTAGAAGGTTGCTTCGTGTGATGCCCAGATTAGGTTGAAGGCACCTTTGCCTATGTGGAACATGCTGGCTGAGGGAAGCAGTTCTGGCCACGGGATCTCAGCAAAGCTTGTGATCACCATGATGTTTGTGATGTTCAATAACTATTTGTGTCTTTCTTTTGCAATATGGCTGACAGCCAGCAGTGAAAAACAGATCTACCAGCCATCTAATAGGTTTCTGGAATGTCATGTATAAAAAAGCCAGATACAATTGCACTTTGCAATGCAGGGGAGTATTTTACAAATACTTTTTTTACTACACAATTCTAATGTTTGGAGTGGGACAGCGTATTATTCTGTAATATCAGAGTCCTAACTTGTCGTTGCAGAATTATAAACACTAAATACCTATCAGTTTACTCCATACAGCAAATATCTATGGATGCATGAAGAATATTGAAAATTGATCAAGTCCCTAGCACTGTGTAGCATCCCTGGTTTGGCCATATTTTCTTTAGGTTGGAACAGGAAAACACGAGTGGATCCATGAAAGCTTACCAGTCCCAGAAGACTTCATGCCATTTCAGTAGTGACTACCCGATAAAATAAAAGTTATCGAGACTCTCGAAAGGGTTTGTCACCTTGAAGTAAAAAAAGTGAACAGTAGAGAGTTTTGAAAGTTTTTATTTGTAAAAAGCAAGAAGATTTAGGATTAAGCTTCTCTGTCCTGTGTTCAGATGTTATAGCTGCTGCATCCCACAAGCTAGTTTTGGTGCAGTCATTCAGAACAAAAGCATTGCCTTGACTGTCCGTCCCTATCCTTAATAAAAAAAAAAAAAAAAAAAAAAAAAAAAGAAGCCTTTTTTAAGGTAATGTTCTCCCAAAACTGTTTCTTCACGGTGGATTTCCTAGTTCGTTGAGACTATTTGCACGTTTAGAAACAATTACATGCATTTCTTGTACTGAAGACACTAAAACACCCTCCAACAGTTTATCAGGTGGGGTTCAAAACTGTTTTTCCCTTTTGCATTTGCTGTGTGTGGCAGATGTGATGGGTTTGTTCCACATTTGCTGGTAAACAGGGTATTAGAAGTCCAGTATTTTGTTTCCTACCTGAAATTTACTTGGGCAACTCGCCTTCCTGTTGGAGGCTGCACTTCAGGCTAGATTTGTCAGAAAGCCCAGAGCCTTCAGGCTTGGTCACTTGCCATACGTCAATAACAATTTTTATGGGGTCTCTGTGTGCTTTTTACCTTTAGTCGGTTTTATTTATTTATTTATTTATTTATTTATTTATTTATTTATTTTCATTTGTGTTCCCTCCCACATTTCCTGTATCTTTACTTCAGCATCAGGAACATAATTAATAGAACTTAAAAGTACCGGTCATGATAATAAAACCAGCAAAGAAGAAAGAGGGAGAGAAGACAGCCGACCGCGGACTTGAGGTTATATTCTGTAAAGAAAATAAAACAGGACTTTTCACGGCCTTCCCCCCGCAATGGGAGTTAAGCGCAGCACTAATGAGAGCTTGTGACGGCGCGGGTCTCCTTTGCACAGTTTAAGTGCGTTTCTGAGGTGTAAGCCACGGAAGCATCAGGCCCTCAGGGAAACAATCTCCGGTTTAGGTGGCTTCAAAAAGCAGCATAGAAGTATGGGCATGTCACAGGTGGGCTAGAAGGAAGGATAGGAAGGGCCTAACCCTGGTTTCTGCTGCAATGGTTTTCACCAGGGCTGGTAGGGAGCCACGGGTGTAAGCATAAGGCTGCTCTAATTTACATTGGCTGTTAAATGCAGACTGCAGAGGGGACAAATGCGGCTTCTGGCCATCTTTGCTCTAACTTCCCTGCACTTAACGGATAATAATCCGTCTTTGCCTCAAAGTGTTTACTCATAGGAGTAAATGTTGTTGAACAGATAGCATTTGAAGGATAGGGTTTTTGAGATGAAAAGGTGCTCTTTAGGGCAGAGACTATGTACTTAGCCTGTCTTTTATAGCAGCCCGGCACATCAATACCTCTGAGTAGAAAATAAATACAGTATATACCACATACTGGTCGCATACTTGTTTTTACACATGTACACACCCCTGCAGACATACCTACATATGAGAGGGGGAGAAATACAGAGAAGGATAAAAAATAAAAGCTATGAACATCTAGACATTTTGAACTGACGGGCGAGCCATAGACTTTTGCGCTTGGTATTTCATTTATTAAACTTTGGGTGACACCGTCTTGGAAAGCAATCATTTTGGTTTGTATTTCCTTTATTTGCATCACACAGCACACCTGGTAGAAAGGATATTTAAGTAGTGAAGGACTTGCAGCATTAGTAATTAATGGGTCCCATTATGCTAACTCTCATGCAAGTTTAGGACATCTTAGATGCTAGATAAGAGATGAATAATTTGAAGTAATTTTCCTGTAATCATGCCAATCACTTCAGCAAAGTAGTTATTAAATGAAACAGTATTATGATGAATTATAGGACATCTATTGAATATCTTTTCTTATCATCTACTTATAGTGCCTGATGCTGAAAAGAGGCAAACATGTGAATGCTCTTTCCCAGTAAAATATGCACACTTCTCACTGTAAATAATAGTTTGTTTAGCAAACCTTGTTTTTTTAATGAGGCCTAGAGACAGATTTTACCTAGTCTCATACTCTGTGCTGCTCCAGAAGATCATCTAGTTTTACGTTTTCTTTAAAGGTAGATATTAGCAAGAATGAGTCACCACTGATGACAAGGAATTTTTCTAGTTCAAATTTGCTGAAGTGATTAAATATTATTTATCTAATTAAATGCTCAAAACAGATCATTATTGAAAGGAATAAATTTAGTGGATTTGTTGAGCAGTGTTAGCTGAAATGTAACTGCACATCATTTGACTTTTTAACATTTTATTATATCTAATAAGTCTTTCTGTGCTTAATTAAATCAACTTATTTTTTACAGCTAATTTAACATGATTTCATTTTAGTTACAGCTTTTGCATCAGATATGTAGAAAGCCAACTGTATACCCAAATTAAGCTTGCGCTACTCAGGTGCTCTGCTGTGCTTCTTACCTCTCTAGCTGCTACTGATGCCCAGACTATTTTTCAGTGTTTTCTCATCTTTCACTGGAGAAAGGTTACTCATTTGTTAATTATACTCTATTTCAAATACTACAGTAAAAAAATTATACCATATGGTCATAAAACATTTAATAATTCTGTCAATGTAACAAGCTCTGAAAATCAACTTTTTTTCTTGGCATAGGACTTCGCCTGGTGTCAGAAAATGCCAAACAGGAATGTGAGATTAATTCTACTCGTGGCTGCCCCAGCAGCGTGTGTTTGGGCAAAGGTAGGGCTGGACCTGCTAGTGCACATAAAGCTTTCATTTTTCCCAGGGAACACTCTCTCTTCATCGTCTTTGCATGTTGTTCCAAGACTTTCGAATCTGGTTTTTTGTTGTTGTTGTTGTTCTATTAAAAACAATTCATTGCCTTCTTCCTTTTAAAATTTCTAAGAGCTTTTGCCTCTTTGCTGACCAGTATCCCGCCTTGGGGGTAGGCTAGGGTGGGAGGTGAGAAATTCAGTTCGCCTGCCAGTGATTGCAGTTGGCTTGAATCAATGCCACTCCTTTGACTTCAGTAGGATTATGCCTGGACCGCACTAGCATGTGTGAGATCAGAACCAGACTGAGGACATCTCTGCATCAGTTAAAAAAAGGCATTTTATGGATTTTGGTCAGCCTGCTCACCGGCTAGCTGCTCCCACTGAGTTGTTTTAAGAGACACTGTCCCTTCAGAATCTAAATGCAAAGAGCAAAGTTCACTGAGTGAGTAGATGGGAGCTTTTGATAGATCATTGTCTAATCCAAATATCTGTTTTTCCCTCCCAAATACCTGAATATTTTCCAGAAAAGCTCAGGAATGCTTTTCAAGCCAGCCCTTGAAAGCAGAATGAATTTCACAGTGCGTAGTACCAGTTTTTAGCAGTTACCAGTTTTTAACCTAAATAAAAATAAAACTGCCTGCAGTTTTAAACTCCTGGGTGAAGGACTGCACAAAGACACATTTTTGCCTGGGTGCGCGTAACACAATATTTTTTCCTGCCTTAGCTACCATTTCTGCATATAGAGAGAGCTGCCTAACACTTGGGCTTAAATTCCCCGGAGTAACTGTTCATGATCACAAATTTGGCTAAAGGATTTTTTTCATTACCCTCAAACGTTTCCTTTCACCTCCAACCTCTAGGCAGAGCCATCGCTTTCCCCTTTAGAGCCGGGAACATAAAGCCATGGGGCCATCGGGGCTGGCTGTGCCTGACCCCGAGGGCCCTTCTGTCAATCACTGCCTCCCCATCCCTTGCTCTCTTTCACACCAGGCAGCTGTACCCATCGCTGTCAACCAGGTAACAACCAGCAAACAATAGAGGCCTGAATGCCTGGTCTAGACACTCTTTTAGCCACTTATTTGCTGCTCTTGGCAGCTGTTGAAGCATAAATAAGCAGTTTGTAATCAGAAAGCTGACATCATTGCAGCTCAGCTGAGAGGGGGAATTGTTGCTGTGCACTGAGCTGCTTTCCCCCCCCCCCCCTCCCTTCTTCTCCTCCCCCCCGCCCCGACCCCCTCCCTCCTTCATTTTGTGACAACAGATTCTGGGGTGGGGATGCAGATTTCTGCCGGGCTAAGCTGGCTTTTCTTTTTATTTCTGGAGTACAATGATGCCGGTCGCGGAAAACGGCACGCATGCGGCAATGTAGTTTGCAACTACTAAAATTGAAGGGGAAAAAAAAAAAAGAAAAAAAAAATCACAGAAAAAGCGTGGAAGACCTCACCTGCAAATAAATGGTGGTCTTCTGTCCTACACGTTCAGAGAGCACTTCGAGGCTCACAAATATTTTGGATTTAAAGACTAGCATTTTAAGAGATTGACCATAAACTGGGCAGATGGGTAGAGAAAGTTCCCTGTCCTGACCGGTATTTTTACCTTTTTGTTTTCTTTTTCACCCCCTGCAAGGAGAGGGGAGGTAAAAACAGTCTTACCAGAGCTGAGCGAACACTTTCTAACAAACTCTGTTTTGTGCCAGCGTGCCTCTGTTTCTGCTTTCGAAATGCCCGGCTACGCATCTCCCATCGCTGCAAACATTTGTTGTTCGAGTACATTTCATACACTTTTAACACTTTTTTTTTTCCCCCCCTTACTTTGGGGCTTGATCGTAAACAAGTTCACTGGGCAAATTTGACACAATATTTGAAACTCAAGCTGGGTTCCTCGGGCGGGATTGGCGGGGTGAGGCACGTGGCAGCGCCGCTGCTCCCTGACTGGGGGAAGACGGCAGCATACCCAGTGCAAATATTTGCACATGCAAATTCAGAATTCGTTTTCCACAAACACTCGCACGTATGACTTTCAAATTAGCTTTCTGCGAGCATTCATGCTGCTAAGAAACTCTAGTTCAAATATTCATAGAAAGTGAACATAAAAGGGCCACAGGTTTAGGTGATTTCTTTTTTTTTTTTTTTTTTTTAAAGACAACAGCCACCGGGTGAACATTCATGCCAAAGTCCTTGCGGTGTTGGTCCAGTTCTGTTGGTTTCTGGCCGTCCTCCTTTAACGTTGAGAACCCATATGCGTTCGTGTGGTACCAAACTGCAATGGCAAATTATGCTGCCTCAAATGTATAGTTAAAACACAAATTTTACAATCGGTGGGGCATTTGCTGCTCTTTATTGATGGGGAAGTAAAGCACCCCGCGTAACCTTTCAAATCTATAATCCATACCGTCTCCCAGCACTTTCCCCTGTGTTTCATTCGGTCTGTTCTGGTGATGACTGTGGTGATGATGGGAAAGAGGCGAAGGGCTTTTTTTTGAGAGCTTTTCCCCCAGTTGTTTATTTATTTATCTGCGTGCGCTTCCTGCACGCGATCAGTAAGGGAGATGAGCTTTCTCGTTCTTGTGGAGCAGAGCGCACGTTCAACCAGCCACGTGTCGAAGTCTGATCCGACTGCCTGCTGGTACACGGGCGAATGCCAGAGTGTCTGTGGGGTTCGCTAACTATCTGAAATATCTTCAGGTAGCTCTGTCTATCTCCAGTTCCAAGAAGAAAGAAGGCCGGTTCAACAAAAATATTGACTTTATATCTCCCAAAGGCTTTCTAGTATTAGTTTGCTCTAAGTAGCTCATGATTTAGAGTACAAAGGCATTTCCAGAATGCATGTTTAACAAAATGACATAGCAGATAATTGAAATTTATTTGCAATTTTCAAACTACAATAAACACAATTCTCCTTTTCTTTCATTAATAATCGCACGGCTAATGCATAACAATCCCTCTGCAGCTTTTACAAGCAAACTTGAGCTGCTGTGTTGTAATAGCTGGAAAAGTTAATGTAGCTTGAACAAGGTTCCTAATTGTCCCTGTCTCTGTCATATTTGTCTACTTGAATGGTCCTAAATACCACAGCGATTAATTACTACAGAGCAGGTATTACAAGATGTTATCATCCTTCCCCAACTGTCTGGGTGAATGGAGAGAGGCAGTAGATTGTTGCAGTGTTTCATCTTTGCACTTCCTGTAAGGCACTTTAACCAGAAGATTTAATGTGTCAAAGTTAACTGCGTTCTCGCGCAGATATTCACATTCTAATTAAAGATTAAGAACGTAGTACATTACACTGTGATTTGTCATACATGGCTTGTTAAATAGGAAACCTACCGGGATTCCCTAACATTTTATAAACATTATTCAGGGCTTTTAATGTGGGCAAAGGAAAAGATTATTCAGCTGCTCTGCGGAGTAGGAGGCAGGTCATTTCTGCCCCCTCCGCCTCCTGCCCAAGCTGCCCCCTCTCCAAATAAATAAATAAGAAAACTCAGGTGCTTTTCAAAGTGGAAGTCTGTGCAGATCTCTTTAAACTATTTATCCTCCCAGCGTATGTGCCTGTGTGCGTGTGTGGAGATACATATATAAAAAAATATATACGTCTTAATTATTTTTTGCCATTTTTCAACTTTTGCTGTCAGCTATGTAAACTGAGGTAAGAAGTCTTTGTTTGAATTAGAGTGGCGAAGGAAGGGAGAAAGATGAAACAGTTTTTCAATATGCAGAATGAGCTTTCAGCTGATTCTAGCAGTGCTGAGCGGCGTACCACTTCCAGTATTAGTAGCAGAGGACTGGTTCACATTCTTTGATTGCCTGAGGAATAAATTAATGAGGTTACTGGAGACATTGAACATTTGCATATTCACGGATGCTTATTAGGTATAAAGTGAATGCCAGGTGCATTGAATTTTGGGAATACTAGCTTTGGTTTTGGTCTTCTATTTTTAAAGCAATCACATCTTTCTTTTTCCCTGAAGTGGGAAGTTCTGTGAGAAAAAAGCAGGCTTTATAAAAATAATAACGCCCCAAAAAATCAAATTAATTCAATACAGACAAAGCTTCGCTGTAAGATACGCATCAGAATAAATAGGGTACAGCATGAGGCTGGGGACTATTTGAATATCTTGTTTGGAACAACAGTTAGGATGACTACAAATATAAAAACAGTTGTTCCGAGACATAAGGACAACAAATGTTATATTTTTCACTGTGCTCCTTATGGATTTCAAGCTTTAAATAGCAATAGGAGAACTCGTTACGAAGTTACCTTCCATAATGCCCAGTGCTTAATTTTAAAGCACCGAGATTCTAGCACATTTTATTACGGCGGGTCTCCAACTCAGCCTGGGAAGCAGAGAAGACAGAATTACAAGATTTGCTCGACTATTTCTCCAAGGAGTAGCTGCACATGGTTGCATTGTTGTCAGTGACTTCCGTCATTGCTGTGTGAAAGCGCATTGTGTGAATGATTTGCACTGTATCTCATTATTCCTGGAAGTTTTTATCTATATTGTTTATTTGGGATCATTATCCCCTTCGCATTCTTAAAGATTTTACGGTCGTGGCGTTGTGTTTTTTTTGTTTTTTCCTTCCCATTCTTTGGCTGTCCCTATGCTATAGAGCGCAGTATTAGCACTGCTTGTTTTAGCAGAGAAATATCTGTCAATTGAAAACATGTGTATTGTTTGTTCTGCCTTTTGCTTGTCTTTTACAGTGTAAGCATCAAGCGCGTACATGTGCACAGACTACAGGCTTACATGCCCTGCACACAGATAAATACAAACACACGTGCCCACGCAGATGTCCTCCTATAAAAATTAGTGGTATCACCTAGTTCCAAGTAGCTGGTGTAGCAAAATCAAGCAGTGATAAGTGTTTTCTTTGGATAATAATATGTATTTACAAACAGGCTCCCTTCTGCCCCCTTGTTTCACAGAATACTGTGCTCAACTTCCCATTCCTGGATGTTGCACTGTGTTGATCACTGCCCTGCCTCTGCAAATCCTATTTGAAAATCTCATTTGCAGCATAGCTGACAACAAAGGCATTACATGGTGTATGCCCTGCATATTCGGCAGCCTATTCCCTGCCTTTGTAAGTTATTCCTAACTTCTAGCGAAAATACTGTGCGATCAGTTGATGATCTTTTTTATTTATTAATAGCCTGTAAAATTAAGTGTGTCTAATCAAAGAATGGATCCTTTCTTAAAAGCGCAAGGTGGAATGCATTAGATCAGTGGTACAAAAAGCAGATGTTCTTTGCTGCAGCAGGCCTTTCTTTGGGTACTCTAGGAAGCAGGGACTTAAACAAAACATTAAATTGAAGAGGATTCTGAGGTGCAATCACTGCCAGCCAGTGCAAGACACAGAAATCCTCTTTAAGTATACGTTTTCTCTGCATTTGTTTCCAAACTGTAATTCTGCTCTGAGATCAGAAAAAAAAAAAAAAATAAGAAAGATGATTTGGTATTTCAGTCTCCCAGGGCAGCTTCTGAAAAATTAGATGCAAAATGATCTATTATATATTTATTGAAAATAGTATTGCGGAGCACAAATGTGCATTTTATTCAGAAAGGTCATTTTTTAAAACATCCATTGTAGCTGCTTCACTAACGTCCAGGGGTTTTTTGCCATACACACGGCACAGATTTTTTTGATTATGTAGATTCCCCCCCCACCCCCCCCCATTGCAGTTTCATATGCAAAGCATGCATCAGCCACATCCATGCTATCTCCTAAAGCAGTCATTCTGAAACCCAATCTGGGGACAGTGCAGACTAAATAAAATTTCATTTTGATTTGGCCTCCCGCTGAGAATGGGACTGCTTTGTTTCAGCCGACAGAACCAGCAAGCCAGAAAGGTATGTCCTGTTTTGCATGGCTGATGGTGTGACTTGAGGATCACAATCAGGCCGTTCATGCTCTCAGGGCTCGGCATCTCATCCACATCCTGTACCGTCTTTCTCTTCTCCTTGCCATTTGCTTTCCTTCTGTGCCGCCTGCCGTCTACCTGCAGGGCAAAGCTATGGCAGACCCTCACACTATTGTTTACTTTGGCATATGTTTAATAGCTGCATGGCTGTTTCAGGGTAGGGGGTTTTGCTCCCTCCCCCCCCCCCCCCTTTTTTTTCTCTCCCCCCCCCTTTCCCCCCGCCTTTGTTTTTTTTTCCCTTCCCTATTCACGTTCACTTTCCTTATTTTCTAGGTGTTGAATAAACAAATACTGACTTAACGGAAAATTATGTAAGTACCGCTCGCAATGCTTCAGAGATTTTACTAGGAGATTTGTAACGCACAATTTTATTGTAAATCCGAGGAAACATTTAACAGCTTTGAAGGACTTCAGTTTTCATAGCCCTTTAGAGCTGTTTAGGCAGAAATGCAGTCACCCATTATAGTTAGGAGAGGAAAAAAAGAAAAAAAAAACCAAAACAAAACAGCCAAACCCATTCTTAGGAAGGGGTTTGGCTGCTTTGCCATCTTCACATGCTTTATAGTTCCAGCCGCGGCATTCGGCTAAGGGAATATCAGCAAATATTTCTCTCTCTAAATATTAGTGTTTATCTTAAAGGCAGTCTGCATTCCATGAGAAACTGTACAGCGCGCTCCTCGCTGCTGCTGCTGCCCCGTCTTTCGGAGGAGCTGTTGGCATTCGGGGGAATGACCGCTGGTTTAGCCTCTGGAGCAGCTTTCGGACAGGGCAGCAGGACTCCTGAAAGACTCCTTACGATGCAAACTTACTCCTCAAAAGTGTATTTCTCTATCAAAGTTATGCGGTCTCTTGTTTGTGAATATTTTTTTTTGGGGGGGGGGGGGGGGAGTAGTTTTTAATGTGAAATAAAATTAGCATAAAATTTACCTCAGAAACAGGGCAAATTTTCATTTTGCTTGCTACGTATTTTAATATGGACAATATCCTGCTTTCTTAGTGAGGTAGATTGCAATTATAACTCCAAAGAAAAATTCAATCCTTGACAAAAAAAAAAAATGAAAAATATGTGGCATATTCTATAGAGCACTGACATTATACAGGAATTTATGTCTTCAAGGTGATTTACAAACACGAAATTATTATTGTATGCAACATGCCTTTATGGTAGGTGATATTAGTAACAGCAGGTTGTTCAGCAAAGTCTTATGGAGCGTACATGGTCAATTATAACACCCTCTGCTCAGTTTAGCAAGTTTTATTCCCAGCTTTTATATGTTACTCCAACTCCATAACTTTCGCCTTATAACCAGATTCATATTTCAGTTTCCGACTCTCTGAGGTGGCCAGGCGTGCAGGCCCTTGGCAGAACCATGCGAATCTTCATGTGGCAGAGTTTTGTGACTTGAAAATTCACTTTCTCCCCATCTTTCTTAATTAAGAAAGATAAAAAAAGAAAAAAGAAAAGTGGTGGGTTGGGAGGCGAAAACTCATCCAGCAAAAGTTTGGAGGAAAAGAGAGGTACAAATAAGACGGCCCAGTGGCCTCCCTGTAAAGAAGGGTAGGCCACATTGGAGTTTCAGCTGCATGCATGAACCTTGGCAAACTCCAACAGGATTTTCCACGCGTGGCAGAGGGCAGGATCTAGCACCGCATGTTTTGTTATTCAAAGATGTTTAAAAAGTGAAATGCAGCTTGAGAAAACTTTAAAGAAGCTATCTGTAGTGATGCCACATTTTCTTTAACAAATTTGAGGCGGTAAGGAAGCTACAAAGAGACTATATTTGTAAGAAACAAGAACTACAGTTTTTTAAGTGGACACAATGGGAAAATGATCAGTTGTGTGTGGTTTTTCCTCAGTGTCTCTAATCCTCCTGCTTCACCCCTCAGGTATTATTGGGACATTTTCCAAGTTGCCAGCTCTGCCTTTTAATCAGAGTTTACTAAAATAAGTTCCAACTTTGCATTTACCATAATTTCATTTTAACAGTTAAATACAAGTTTTAAGAGAAACTAAACTCTAGGTATTGTGTGACAGTGCAACCTAGTTCCTTCACGTCAGAAGTCACAGTCCTAGCAGGCTTTTTGTTGCACGAAGTGTATTATATGCTGTGTCAATAGCTGTATTTAAAAAAGAAAAATAATTAAATAAGCAGGCACACGTGGATGACTTGGAAATAGACAACATTTTAATATAAAATACTCAAGGAATTTAATAGAAGTATTGTTTCTTTGTTTCCAGGGATGAAATATTTTTTAAAAGAGTGATGTTCATTGCGGTAAAGGAAAATAATCTTAGGTCCAGAATGTGCTTACTGTTCTCGACACTTTTTTTATTAATTGCATAATTGTTGTATTTAACCAGAAATTAATGCAAACTTTATTCCACTGTTCTTAGGAGATCAGAGATCCTTTTTGTAGATTGGTTTATTAGAGCTGTATCTTGTGGTCATATTCTGGATCAATAAAAGAAGTGAGTGGGTTTGGGGAGTTAGTTTTGCATTTATCACTCCCACAGAAAGAAAACTGTAAAAATATTAGCCCAAAGTTGAGAAACAAAGACCTCTTTCTTAGATGGCTTTATAAAGCTGCCCTCAGTGGAGTTAGCAGTGTTCGTCCTTATTTATGTTTGTGTGCTTAAGAAAGGAATCAGATCCAAAACCCCAAGTGAGCTACCTCTAGCGCACTATAATTACAAAAACCCCACAAGATACTTGGGCATGTAACATATATACTTATGCATTTATTTTTTTAATACAAAATACTTCATAATTCTCTGACTTTTCTCTCACTTTTTGTGCTTTACCTGAACGAGGTGACATGACTGAGATAAGTCATATCCATGCCCCGAGGAAAACAGATCATCTCAAACAGAGAAATATGGCAAACCAGGAACTAGACGAATCCGCTCAGGAGACAAGTGCCTACTTGCAATTTTACATATACGCAGACTTGTATGCAAATTAGCTGCATGATGCTAGTGTATATATGTACGTATGTATGTGTGTATGTATGGATATATATGTATGCGTGTGTATATATATATATAACATTGTCACCAGGGTCCCTGGGATCCACCAATGATACATGGGCAGGTACTACTACTGTGACCATATAGAAGACAAGAACCCGCATGATCAGTGCATTTGCTGATCTTCAGCCCATTGGCAACTCCGCAACTTGGGAAATTCCCCTGGAACAAATTCACGGTCATTTGATGTTTCAGTCATCTGCCTAAAAACTTGCTGAGGTCAGTAGGATCCCAGACATGAAGACTTGACTCCAGGATCAGGGCCTAAAGATTTGGCAGTAGCCCCTTGGGCAAGCCAGGACAGAGTAATGAACAAACCTTTGGAAAACGATGGTAAAAATCTTTCCTAACACTGGACGTGGGATCTACGAGCAGAATTAATGGACAAGTCGTTCTTATTTGACTCAAACTCCTCATACACGTGTTCTTACTTTATACACCTGATTTGACCAATACCAATTAAAAAGGTCTGAGAAACTGGTAGGAGATACTATAAAATTGCATATCAAAGGACAATTGACTAGGAGCAGATACTATAAAATGATATATCAAAGGAAAGTAATAATATCCTGTCAGAAAGTATGAGCATAGGAACCCATTGTGTTCACAGTCCGAAAGGGGTGAGGAATAGAATTCCTTTGGTTTGAAATATTTTTACCCAATCTCCTTAGAAATAAAAAAAGTAAAAATCAAAGTTAATTTTTTATTAAAAAAAAAAAAGAAAAGGTAAAGTTAATCATAGGCTTACTGTTCAAGTTCAGTGGAGCAACAGTATGCTATAAAAATGAATGCCATCACTTAAACCTTCATTTGATAGTGTTTCAGGTTTTCAGAAAGTTGCCTTTCTTGTCCACAAAAATAAAGAGGGGATTTTCTCAGATTTAGGGGGGTATTCTCCACTATAAAGAGGTATTCTTCCTATAATTCTTGTTTTAAACAAAAATCTAACAAAACAATCTAAGTAGCTGATCAAATGTCTGAGTGTAAACACAAAACCAGCTTTGGACCAAAGCTAAAGAAGCAGAGCTAACAAGCAGGCATTGACTTTGTTTAGGAGCAGAGGCAGAACCAAAGAGCTTAGCCCAGCAGCTACATTGGAAACCTAATATTTCCTGAGCGGAGAGAGGAGAAGGAAGTTTGAAAAGTGGTAAAAAAAAAAAAAGACCAGAAAATCATGTTATTTGTAACATATACACACCAGTGGAAAATTCACCATCGGGATGACTTTATCAGAACAAAGCTACACCCAGGGAGACTGCTTCTAAGTACAGTTTGAGAGATGTTCAAAGAACATGATAATCCAAGTCTTGAAAGATTTTCTCGAAACAAAGTGCACGGTGACCTCCCATGTATCAGGGCGCGTGTTAAGATTTTATTGATTATATTGAAAAAATTGACAATGTGTATTAGTTAACTATGTATCACTCTTTTCTCATCAAAGGTTGGAAAAAGATTTTTGTTGTACAAAATATGGGGTGGGTGGAAGAAAGTACTAGTGAGTGTCTAATGAATATTATATAGCACAGCAATGGACTACAGATTAATAAAAGCATCCTCTCCTTCATTAACTGTTCTTTACCCTATGGGGGTGGAGAAGGTTAGCTTATAGCAACATTATGTCCTCACAATAAAAATACATTTAGTCTCCTAGCATCTACTGCAATTGGTTATTCATTATATATAATTTTCTTTATTTTTGAAACCCTTTCCCTCTACCAGCTGTCTGACAAAGGCAAGCATGAAACATTCTGAAAATAAACTTTTGGAATCATTTGCATTCAATGGGAAAATTCCACAAGTAAAATAGTATTCATTAAATTTTTCTAGTGATGGACAAATCTCAGAAGATTCAGAGGAGTGTTTCAGACAAGTATAACAAACACCAATGTTTGTCTACATTGTTTTGAAAAATTGTCTCTACTGCCATTGTACCCAGGAAACTCCAAATAATCACAATTTTTTTGTTGTTCTTTAATGACATCTAGCTTTACTTCTGCCCCCTCCTGAGGTTCCTTTACTTTACCAGGCAGAGCAATGTCTCCTCATGGGTGACAGGGTGCATTTCAGAGGAAATTAATTTGTTCTCCAATCCATATTTCTTTCAGGAGTAACCCACAAAATCTTGATGCAGAAAGCAGCCACAGGAGGTACTAGGAAACATTTTCTTCCATGGATTCTTTGTTTGGTTGGTTTGGTTTTTTTCTCTCTCTCCTCAGAATTAAAATTTTCCTAGATACGTGTATTGCTCCTTGCTGTGGAGGTAATAAAAGGAGATTCCTACACCTTAAAATGGGAACAAGAGAGGTAGCGCTGTGGGAAGATTTACTGTATCCTCTCAAACTCTTCTTATTTTCACATGGGAAATCCAAAGTAAATTGAAATAAGTAACTTTAAAAGGGTAAGGGTGGGGGGGGACAAAGGAAATGGCTAAATAAGATCCTCCAGAACCTCAATTCTGTTGGCCATACTGTAAATCATAAACAGATTTTCATCTAATGGAACTGAGAACTTGGAGCTACTTTTTAGTATGTTGGTGGGGAGAAGGGAGAAGAAGATCTAATTTTTGTGATTCTTCTCTCTCTCTCTCTTTTTTTTTTTTAAGAGATTCAGTTAGGATCCCAATTTGCACTTTAGGGAGGTAAGATGAAAAGACTAAAAGCTGCCTCAGTACGATCAGCTACAAGAGCAAAATAGATCTGGGTGTTATCAGGTTAACAATGATAACTCACCTTAAGGTCCCTAAAAATAGAAGTGAAAGGAGCACATCAGTACCGAAGAGCAAGAGGGCCAGAACAAAATTCTGAAGATCCCCATAATTAACTGGCAGAGGGTCAGATGAACACTTATTAAAATGCAACAAAGCACAATGGGGTGTCTCAAAGATGGAGTTTCAATCTTAACCATGAATTTCTTGGTTTTGTCAGTTCCAGCCAGGCCTGCCATGTTATGTACTTTTCTCTACATATTACCTTTGACAATTTTGGGGAAACATTTATGGGGAGAGTTAAAAGGGCAGTTTACTGCCAATTCAGGGGACAGGCCTCTTTAGAAAGTATAGGAAGAATGATGATATTTTAAGATGTATTTGTATGTTATATTTGAAAGCTGTGAGATAAATGCATGAATTTACCTTCCAGTTTCAAAGGCAACAGTAAGTCTTCATTAAGAAATAGTGTTCTCCCAATGCAATATCCCTACCTTACCCTAATGCTGCTAAATACTATATATTGTCAACCCCTCCTTTTACAGCATCAATACGATACTCTTAAGCTGCCTCTGTCAGATAATTTTGATGTGAGCATCAATATTTTGCTTCACAATTTACCCACACCAACTCTCACCTCACCCTAATCCAAAACCAGATGTCCAGGCAGCAAATGTAGAGAAACTATCTTGAGAAAAGGATTTTAAAGCTTTCTTGGCTATAAATATTTCTTGTTGGCACAAAGAGAAGTCTACCTTTAAAACCATACACTCTGTCTCATTCCGTCTGATTTTAACACCATTCTAATTTGGCTGATCTGTTTTGGTTTTTTAGCTAAAATATATTGTCAGAATTGCTTGATTAAAGATAAGTGAAAAGTAGGGAGAGCTGTGGGGACCTCTCCCTCTGAGACCTGGGGGAGATCTGGAGGGGTCAGGACAAAGGTAGGGCAGGAAGGTGATGAATACTTTCTCAGCTTCAACAGCAGAGGGAATGCTGTACCCCATTTCCTAACACTTAGATGTGTCGTATGTTATGTGTTTAGTGTATTGTTTATTGAAAGTTTTTCGAATGCAATATAATTCAGCGTGCATTGTCACACCAGGATTTACAGACGTGCTCTCATAGCACAACACGTTGGCAAAACAGGAGAATATTATGAGTAGCTGATCTGGCTGAAGTCCTCACACATGTAGTTTTATGGCAGTGTAAGTTTGTCAGCGTATTTAAGTCCAGCATTTTTTTTTCCTCAGGTGTATTTTGAAGAGCAGTACTGTTTAGCTGCTCATGTGTGGGAGGGGTTTTTTTGGTTTCTTCTTTTCTTTAGTAAGTATGTTTATGGCATCTTGGATTTTGTAATTCCTTCATAAATTATTTTAAGTTTTCTTTGCATATGTGCATACCCACACACACATATTTACTACTTGGAGGACAAGTTGGATATAGCAGAAGTGTAATATCACACCTCCCCTCTCCCAAATGAAGGACTGGCCGTCGGTGGGTACCCAAAGTGCTATGTACTCCCTGGAACACAAAGAACAAAATGCTCGATAGGCAACTGTCAATAATCTGGCCTCAAACCCTCATTGCTGGGTGACTTCCAGTTCTTTTGCCGTCATGGCTCAAGCGAGCAGCAGTGCTGTGGCGCACTGACGAACAGGACCCTGGTCTTCCAAAACCCTGCCCTCCCAATTTGCTGTGCTGAAAGGAGGTCAGGTCAACCCCACCCCCAAATGTGTAGCCACAGCCTATGATGAATGCAGTGTGGGGTTTTCTAGTGGGAAAAGCAGGGGCTGTAGGTTGTTTAATACTGACCGGTTTTGCTTCAGTGAAGGAGGAAGAGAATTAAGAGAACAGGAGGAAATGGGAGAAACAGTCGTGAGAAGGGTCCCAAGACAAAACACAGACAAAAGTCCTTGGGACAGAGAATTGATTATATGGGTAAAAAAAAATGCTGCTGAAGGGAAACTTTTTGCTCCAGTTTCTCATATGATCAAGGGAACAGAATTTTGTGCGGTCTTTCCATGAGGATTGCACCAAAGGTTATGCTGCGTTCATGCCAGCCACTGCCCAAAGGCTGCAGTTCTACAAGACCAACAGTACTGGAAGATCCACTTGAACCAGAGGTGGAAAAAATACTAATACCTGTCTGAATCTCACCTCTTCTCTGTATTGCTCCAGCCTTTTCTGTTCAAAATAGAAATTTTCTCCTCACCTTTCTCCCTGTGAGTCCTTCTCATCTTCATTTGAGGTCACCTAAGAAGGGTGCAATAAAGAGGCAAGTCCTTGTTGTGATTCTGCTAAGAGCACAGATACAGTTAAAGCATGGAGCCCTTGAAACCAACAGTCATTACTTCATGTGGAAGGACTGGCTGTCACATTGGTTTGCTCTCTGAGTTTCCAAAAGTACGTCAGACTAAGATGCTCCTAACATGGAGTGGTTCACGAATTTAGTATTACGATAAATGTACCTTCCTGAGTCAAGAGCCTGGAAAGTCTGTCAGCTTTGTGTGCAACAATATTGCAGGGCAATCTTATTTCTGTAAGAACAGTGGCATCGTTTCACTGAGTGGGGATGAGGGTTTCCTCCATTATCTTCACAGTTCTCCCTGACTTTGTGGTTGTATTCGACCTTCAAGTGAGACAATAGGAACATCCTTTACATTACTTCTTTTCATCAAAATGTGCATTCTCTCCTTATCCTCTATGGGTCCTCACCAGTCTCTCAACTCTAGATATATTTATAAGCGTGGGTTTTCACTGATCCTACTCTACTTTTTTGCCTAGGTTTTTTTCCGTAGTGCCCAAAGATGTCTTTCATAGTTGTGCTCTGTGGAAAGTCATTATGCGTTTAAAAATTTCAAATCCAGTGCTACCATAGGCCTGCAAAAAGACTGTTATGTCCTCTTTTTCTGCTGCAGGTAGAACTCGTGGATGCTAATCATTTGCTCAATATTTCCAGGCATTCACAATTCAGTTAGAGCAAGGAGCTACCATCCAGAAATCCTGGATAAACAGCCACTCTCAATGCACAGGCTACCTGTACACTACATGAGCTGTAGATCCAGCGATCCTAGACCCACTGGTTACACCATACATGGACCCCATACACTCAAAGCCATAGTAGCCTGGCATCCCTGATCTCCTAAGCAAACCACAATTTTCTTGTGAGGAGCAGGTGAATATTAGCTGAAACTGTTCCTCCAGCCAAGGCTTATTCATTGCCAGAGAGAAACTAAAAAACATGAGCCATGCCATGTGGCAGGTGGAGGGTACTGAAGCTAAGTGGAAGTCCTGGCCAAGTTCAAGTCCTCCATAAGCCACTCTTTCCCTGCAAAGTGCCTTTCTCTTGGCCCTTTTCCAACCCTCTAGTCTCTGCTTCACTCCGATGAAGAACTCAAAGCACTCTTTGTCTTTTAAACCACAGTTCAATGTTATAGGAGCCATGCCAGGAATACCAGCTTAAGCAGTCCCAACCTGCATGTCTCATTTTGGTGTCAGCATGCAGTTCTGCCACCTGAGCTGTTGCCTCAGCCTTTTGACGCTAAGCTCAGAGAGTAGACCTCAGTGTGGACTCTCAATAACCGGTCTGTCTTCCATCATTTTCAGGGTCTCAGTGTTGCCACACCGTTATTGACATCCGGTGTTCTTACAGCCGCTGAAAACCACCTACTCGTCTAGCCTTGGATGGGACACTTTTCCATACAGAAAAGTACAACAAAACCTCCTCCTCTGAGGTTTCATGCTCCTTCCTGTCGTCCTGGAGCACAAGTTCACCAGCATCCTGACCCTTCTACCATCTGTTTAGTCTGCAGAAAGCTACTTTCCAGCAGCTGCTTATAAGTAGAGGGAGAACAATCCTGGGAAAATCATCCTGCAGGCTTGGCTACCACACAGAAGGAAATTTCCAGGGAGAATTCATTTCCTGGTCCTCTTCCTGACAGTAGAACAAGATTCCTTCAGTAATAGGTTATCGCCTTCCCACGCTGAAATGTAGATGAATATTTTTGCTTGTCATTAATGGCTTCCACACATTAAGTGGCCGGTCCCTGTAGCTCTCACACAAACAAACCACTTCTCTCTGTTTGTACAAACTAGACAGTAAAACTTAGGATCACAGGAAATGGGACTCTCTTCATCAGTAAGTCCATGTAAATGGCAGGACCTTGAACATGCCTGAAGGATAGCGGCATGACTTGTTCTTGAAATCTCCCAGCGGTGGAGAGCCCACAGTCTCCCCAGGTGAGGTAAGTGTTCTTCTCCAGTGCTTAACTTTTCTTACAATTAGATTTTTTTTTCTTAATGTCTAACCCAAATCCCTCTTGCTGTGATTCAAGGCTGTTACTTCTTGTCCTATCCACATTGGGCTTGTCATACAGATTATTCTTTCTCTCTTACATATTTCTGAGCTGCTATCATTTCTCCCTCAGTCTTCTTTACTTTTAGATAGAATAACTACAATTCCTTCACCCTTCATTCATAGCTCTTATTTTCCCATCATTCTTATTCTCTTCTGACGTCTGCTCTCCAAATTGTCTGCATCTGTTTTTAAGGACACTGGTCAAAAAGTGGACACAGTACATTGCTGGAAGTGTCACTGACACCTAGCAGAACTCGGATCATGTGTTTGTTCTTTCTTCCCTTAGAAAAGGGTGTTTTAGTTGGTTTAATCCACAATGCATCTTCTCTTCTGTCTGTAAAGGGTTGCTATGTAATAACAGTTAGATTTTCAATACACTTTTTAGGCAGCTAAGGAATGGCTTTTTAGCATTTCTAGCATTTTAAATGCTCTCCAAGCATTTCTTGCAGAATTTTGTTATCATTAGTATTTGCAATACAATTGTAAGGCAGAGAAATATTATTGTCAAAGTTTTTCCAATGAAGAGGCTGGAGGAGTGGAAAATGTGCTTTGCAAAGGCATATTTTGTCTTGTGCCTTGTGAGGAGAAAAAGCCTTGCTGGAGTCTTCCATACAGGATTCTGCAGTGTATTTGAAATCTCCTTCCACAAAACATGATTATTCAATGAGTGCGTTCACAGTGCAGGTTTCCAAGCCAAGTCTCTCTTCTTAAGGGCTCTCAAAGGTGCTTAACTGTAAGCTCACATGATTAATATTTTGTTCATTTCTGAATTTTTCATTTAAGTGCCTAAGTTTTGGTCTTTTGTGTGCTCCAGAGCACTTCGCCAAATTCTTTTATCCCTCTTGGGACCGTTGGTCAAGGAGAAAGGCAGGAAGGCGGCTGCGGAAGATAGGACCAGAGAAGAACCTGAGGGAGAGGCTTCAAGTGACAGGAGAGACTCTCTCTCTGAGCAGAGACAGGAGAGACTCTCTCTCTGAGCAGAGATGAGGCAGAAGCATTCATCTCTAGACCTTACCCCTATCCAGAACATGGAATTTTTCCAAGTTTTCTTAATTTACAGTGTTCCTTTAATGTCAGCAAACACCTGAAACCCACTTAAAAATGTGTCTTACTTCCCTCTTGTGACTCATCGACCAAAAAAAGATGACAATCACCTATTGCTACTAGGTTCTCAATAGCTCAAGTGACAGAGGACTTCATTGTGCATAAGAGGTTTCCAGCCTCTAAAAGACACAGAATGGTTCTGCCAAATCTCATTCATGCCATGCCTATTTTCTTTTTCCTTGGGTTTTTTTTTTTTTTTGGTCTTAATTTAGCCCTCTTATGCATTATAAAAAGTGATGTGACATCAATTTCCAGCACTGCTACGGGTTTTGCACATGATGCAATCTGGTGCTCCAGTGGCATGTTCTCATGTGACATAAATTGAAATCACAGCGGGTCATAATGCAGCACAACAGGTGCACCAAAATGTTTTAAATGTTTTCTATTCTTTTTGAAAAAAATCAAGTCAGAATCAAGAACAATGGCAGCCATTAAATTAGTTCTGCAAATCCTTGCAGGCAGAGCAGCTGGAAAGAGGGGATCAGGGAGAGGACTTTTTTTGCTATTTGCAAGGGGGATGCAAATGGAGTTGTGCAGTGTAAACCACATATTATATTTTTTTGCCTTTCATGTGCTGTGATAAAAGTATTTTTCTTACCAGTATAACATGTTTCATTAACACAATGTTTAAATAATTAAATACAGCAACTCTGGAGGCGATGACTAAGATAAAAGTTTGTAGGCAATCCATTATTTTGATCAGACAGTACTTCTTAAAACCCATGGAGATGCAATTTAGTAATTTAACTTCTGGAGTCAGTTGTTTAATAAACTATTACATTTTAATATAGTTTTGTTCTTGTCAAAGGGAATGATTCATTTCCCCTCTGTCAATTGTTCCAGCTGAAGTTATTAGTGGTTCCAGGGTTGAGGGGGGTGCTGGGTTCCTGTTTGATTATCATTACCACGCTGTTCCCACTCTCTAGGTGTTGCCACTGTAATGTTATGCGTGTGATCTTTACTGGTTATAATTATTTTGTAGGCATAGGAACTGCCATCATTTGAGTCTTCAATATTGATATATTTCATTAGGTTTAGTTCTGTTGGCAGAGAGTAAGATACTGGTTAAGGGGGATACATAGTGGTAGTAGGATTCAATTAACATTAGTATATTCTAATAACGGATGTCCCAGAAAAAAAAAAAAAACTGGCAAAACCATTAAATGGAGAGAATATAATAGCAGACAAACTAAACATTGCCTCTGCTACTATCGCAGATTGTCATCGTTTTAAACAAATTTGCTTGCTTGAGTTTCAAAATATTTGTTTTTCCATTTTCCTTTATTAAAAAGCTTTTATAAGAAACAGATTCTTAAAAAAAAACCCAAAAGGCTGGGTTTCTCTGTATCTGTCTTCCCCTTCTATGAAGATTTTAGTTATGTAATGTTGGGGTGTAGGTTTAATATTGTCTGTTCGGCTCCTTCTTTTGCAAGTTGCTGCCAGCTGATAAAATGCTGTTAAAGACAGGCTTGGTAATCAGTTAAATCATTCTCCATACGCCCATCCGTTACTGGTAGCAATCGAGGGTGGCGGACATTTCCATGCTACTTCTGCACAGAAATGCCAAGGGAGCAAAGACCAGCATGGCAGCACCCACCGTGCCTTGAGGTGGCCATTGCGACTCACCCGCTGTGGAGACTGTCTCAGTGTGGTGTGACAGGTCCGCGAAGATTAGGGAGTGGGGGCCTTTCAGCAAGCATTTGCTTATCACCAGCCTTGGCGACACGTGGGATTATTTATGGCTGAGTCCTTTACCACAGCACTTACGGTTCTGAGATAAAAGGCACGCACCGGAGTCCCCACCGCCTCTCCAGCTGAAGAGATGGAAATTGGCATTATTTGAAATTCAAGGAGTTTTTACTGTACACAGGAATAATCCATATGTGGAACGGGATTTGTTATTAACTGTAAATCCCCTTTCCCCTAAGAAAACCAGAGTAAATGCAGGAAATAAGCTCCCATTTATATACCATAGAGACAATGCTTCATTGTCACTTATATTTTAAAGTCACAAGTGAAAAGTAAATGGAAAGTGGGAGCAAATATCAAGGTGTTAGTGGCATTGATCCTTCCACAGTGCAGTCAATAGGAATTTTTGTAGCTTACTTGCAACCAGTGAGAGAAGAGTTACATATACCGAATATTTGATGGTTTATTCTTTAGAGCTCGTGTTATTCTGCACCCAAGTCAAGAAGAGGTGAAATGTCTTCGCCTTTTCTTTTTACTATTAGTTCTGCACATTTCATGTTTATTTACTCTTTACATTGTAGTATTTTAAGAAACTTTTAAATATTTCTTCAAGCGCACAAAAAGAACCTCCATCAAAGTAATTACAAGTATGCATTTCCAGAATGGCTGAAGCTTCTTGCTACCAGGTACTTGTGAGGCACATAAGATGTAACAAAGAAGAGTTGCAAACAGAATTTCCTTATACATACTACAGAAATTTTGCTCAGTCCAGCTCAATGCCATCATCTTCAAGTTTCCCCTTGCAGAGGAGCATTCTCAAAACATTATTATTCTCCCACAGTTGTGTGCACACCCTCAGGAAAATAGTAACTTTCCCTCCTTGTATTTATTTCTTCTCTTTAAATTATATTTAGGACAGCCTGTGCCATAACCTGCCTGGGGTCCCACCTGGCTAAAGCCAGCCTGGCTCTCTCTGCAGCCCAGTGCAGAATCCATTGCAGACATATTGTATGTTACCAAACCCACACAGCAGTTCTGCTCTTCTTAAACATGGTCCTCAGCATTGCCCATTCCACTCTTCTTTCATTTGTGTTCAAATGATTTTCTGTTTTCATTGACAGTCTCTGAGTTTCAGCCCTACAGGCGACAGTAGCCAGAATGCACATGCTGTACAATTTAGGCTTCAGGCAAAGTGGCATCTTTTCTGTAAGAATCTACACTAGTTGCTGAACACCGCCCATCCCACACTGATATTATTTTCTCCCTCTCTTTCTTGGTCACTATCTCTCAAACTATTTGACCCAGATAGACATTTCCTTCCAGTGCGTGCACTGGAACCACACTGAGAAAATCACGCTGATCATTTGTGTCCCATACTATTGTTGTCTTGTTTGGCACAGTTTTATTTTACTTCTTCTTCCTGTGACTCTGCAGAGGAGATTTGCGTGCAACCTGTTGCATGCTGCAAAAAGTACAAACCTAGAGTGTTTTAAATGTTCTATATTTGCATTTCTTCGCTTATTGTGCCTTATGAGCTCTACAAAGATGGTTCCTACATAGGAGAATGTAGGTGTGGGGGAAAGCGAATTTGCTATCAATATGCTAGTCTTATTGTAAATATCCGCCAAACTAGATCTCCCCTTTTTCAAATTCACTTTGGATATATACACATAAATCTTTGCAAACTAATGCTGGAGGTATCGGGTCTGTATAAAATAACAAAAGCTTCCTTGTTTTTCACAAAGTGGAGACATAAGAAACAATGGTGTTCTTGATACCTATGCATCACTTTTAGCATTATGGTAGCCTAGACACTGGCATAATAGAGGCATCAGATAAAATAATAATACTCAAATGATGTTTGCAAAGTTGAGCTCGTAAATGTCAAAGGTGATTTGAAGTGGACAAGAGTGAGTCTTAACAAATCAACTAGAGGCTGCTGGCAATTGTTTCTGTTCTCAGTTCTTATTGAAACTAATATTGGACAAATTGAAAGAGTGATTGCCTTAGAGCCTTCGCAATGTCTTCACCAATCTGTTGCCCATTTCCATAAAAAATGGGAGTGAAAATGGCAGCTGACTTCTTTTGACCTCTCTCAATTTCACCGTGGCTCCTGTCGGAGGCCTGAAAAAGCAGTTTTTCAGGCAGACCATTATCTGCCGTAGCAAGTCAGTTGGCAGAGAAATTGAAAAATATCAGTCAAATAATCTATTTAAGCCTGGTCTTTCCGTATGTGTTATGATCTGAATGGTAGCAAACCAACAAAAAAATAAAAGCCTCAACTTGCAAATGGACGAACAAGTGAAGTTAGTTCCTTTACCAGACATTTTCTTTTGTTGTGTCAAATTCTTTTTCTGTTTCTCTGTCCTCATGATTTGACTGTCAGTGTTATAATAAGATAAGAAGCTACCTGGAGTGCCTGAATCCTAATCCTCCTCATCTTCCTAACTTACTGGTTTCTCCCTTCTGGAGTCATGGACCGAGATCTGCTTTGATCCACTTGCCTTGCTAACTCGTTCCCTTTCGATCTAGTACCTTCCCTTAGATTCAACCATAAACTTGAACTTTTTCTCGTAGAGACTTGCAATCCCACTGAAGTTTCTCTTCTCTACAAAAGCCAAGACCTATCTGTCTTCCATGCATATCAAAGGTGTGCTGACACTCAGTTTCCCTCGACTTCCTCTGTAACTAATGACAGAAATCTTGATTTCCCTTGCAGGTGGGTCAAGCTACCTAGCACAGGGTTTACTCTTAGGAAGTGTGTTTCTCTTCTAGAGGGAGTTTTGGAGAACTACTCTCCTAACTTTCATTCACCTCTCAAGTCCTTAAAATTAGGTCGAGAACTGGAGGTTCCATGACTTTGGGGAGTCCTTAAACTGAATGTCTCAGGACCCCAGCCCATGTTGTGGGTCCCTCAGCCTAACAGTCCTGGGATTACTCTGCAAACACCTAACTGCATCAAGTCATCAGCTCAGACCCTATTTCCACTTCAGATGTCTTTCATCAATCTGATGCTTTCTGCCTCAGCCCCGTGTTGCCAGAAAATATCAAGACTGATATGGTCCTCTCTTCCCTCACACCCAGGATATACGTCCTTCATGCTCTCCCAAATTACCTGTGGGTCTCAGAGGTTCTCTCACAACTGCTTCTAGCTATAGCTCTGCCTGGGTTTCTAGTCCTAGTTTTCCCTGACTGCTGCCTGGTCACCAGATTCTTTTTACCTTTGGAAAGTAGGTATCTTTCACTCTCCTCCTTCACAGAGGCTAGGCACTTCATAGAGATAATCATGATTTCATCTGGGAATTTAATTAAACCCTTTTTGACTAACCAAGGAAGTTACTTCTTGCCATATTTTCATGGCTAGAAGTGCCCAGGTGCCCTTTCTTAAAATTTCATTTGCTTCTGGACATAACCTTTCCTGCTGTGAGACTTTAAAAAGACATATTATTTGTCTTTGGAATATCTTACCTAAAGAATTTGGCTGAAATTAGTTAGTCTGCTGTTACTGAAAATAAGATTTCACTTGTAGTGAGCTCTGGGTTGTTTAATGTAACATGTGATTGCTGTATCAGAAGCAGATTCTTTAAAAAAAACAGATGCATAGTTTTTCAGCAACAAGAAAAAATTTCTTGTCTCCTTTTGTATGAGTGGAAAAAAACAATTTAAACTTCAGAGAATTCTTCTCACTTTTTGCCTTCTTCCATTGTGAAGAACCACTGTGTTTAATTAAGGACGGAATTACCAGATACACTCAGACAAAGAGTATCAGAGACATTTGGTTTCTATCAGCAATCATAAGACAGCGCTAGGGAAGGAACTGTGTGAACAATGAAGACACTGAAGTAGCAAAACCGGAGACAGTTATAACTGCAATTCTGAGACTCATTGGAGTTAAGTTATTGACTGACCATGCTATAAAGTTATAACGCCCCAGCAGTAGCTCAAGCTTTCTGCAGAGCTATCCTAGTTTGCAATGGAGTTAACACATAGTTGCCATGTTGCTGTGAAATACTCTCCTATAATTGGCAACTCATTAGGTGATGTGCTGCTGCAACTGGGTCGGACCATTCCTCTGATTGCTGTTTTCAGAAAAGTTGATTTTCATGTAGGTGCAAAGTTTAAAAGTGCGGAACTGTGGTTTCTAGACTCAAAATTTGACCTATTTTTTGCCAGTTTTTCCCTATTGTATGACTTTTCTCCAACTGATTGTTTTCATTTTATTTCATTTATTTTTGTTTTGGTTTGTCAGACTTCAGGACTCCAGAGCTATCCAACTACAAAAGGATAACATAAGCAGATAGGTTTAGGTTCCAACTAACAGTGTTCTCCCTTGTAATGCTTTGGTGTTGTGGATCTATAGAGCTTGCAGACTGAATATCATTATTTCACTCACAGACACCCTTCTACTCCCATGAGGCTGCTGTATTAACCTCATACTTTTCTGTCTGTCCTTTGTAAAACTCAGATTTTTTTTCTCTATTCCCCCTACACTGATACTGAGAATGACCCAGTTCAGATCAGAGGTTCTCAGTAGTCAGAATCTAACTGTGGCACTGCGGTTTCATAAAGATGTGTCTGAACCCAAACTTGACCATGGTTTTTATTACTACAATTATTACTTCAATGCACGATGGAATGCATAAAAAGTCCATATTTGCTTACTCCGGAAGAATGAACAAAAACAAAATATACCTTTTCCTGGATTGGTCAGTCCTCCATCTTGTGCGGGATTTAAATATCAGACTATCAGTAATATGCAGATCCCCTATAAAGGCCTCCCTTGATATTTAAGGTGAGAATCAGAATACGGCCTGGTCCTTTCACTTTCATGGGGGCCACGTTTTTGATCACAGTGTTTTGGTTTTCCCTCCAGAGATTTCTCTGCGCTTACAGAGGAAGATGGGAGATTTTTTTTGTATTAGATGTGAAGTGCCTCACAGTGAGGATAAAGCAGGACTCTCTTAGCTACTGCAGGCAGCTGGGCGGACCAAATTGCCCACCCTCCAGGACAGTTGCATTCTGTGCCTTTGCAGGTGCTGGGGAGTTAAAAGTAGCATGGGTTCACCTCTTGGACAGACATGGCATTAGATTTCAAAATCCTCATCCTTAGCAAGAAACCAGAATAAAAGGGCCTTGTGGGAGACAGCAGCACGGGAGGTAGGGCTCAGGGTGGTTGGAAAGTGAGCTATCTCTGCGAAAGTATTAAGCGTGACCTACTGTCCTCTTCCTCCACTTGCAGTGCTGTGGTCCAGCAGGTTTGCAGTCTCCGGGGTCAGAAATCCACACTTTTCCTCCATTCTAACAGTAAAAGAACCGGTTTTGCACTGTTCCTCCACCAATCCAAGGGAAGTGGCTGATGCTGAGTGGTAACAAATTGCGACGGTGCTCTGGGCAAGACGTGACTCATCCACAAGCTTGTGAAAGGGTGAGCAGGCAGTATCCTGCCCTCCCCATCTATGGGCACCAACAACACGGACCATTCGGGGGCACGACATAGGCCTCCTCTCCTACCCGTTATGTGGGAGTCGTGGCTTGCCTCAGACACAGCTTTGATTACTTTATTCTGCAATACTTTGTGGGCGACAGGCTCTTTTCCAAAATGCCTTTCTCACGCATACATCTCGCCTCCCCAGGCGTGCCACCCTTCTTTTTTCTATTCTCAGAATGTTCTTTTCCAGGGGTTCAGTGGCAATACAGCAAACCCCTGAGTCTGACCTATATAAAAGATTGGGGAAAAGTAAAAATTACTCCTTTTTACTCTGTCCTTTACAGTGCCTTTGTGATTTATGAAGAAACAACAGCCACTGAGCTTTCTTACTTTTATCTTTGTTTTATTTTTAATTTTAGCAGTATCCTCTCTTGATACCCTTCCCCCCTTATTCACGAAGACTTTCTAGGGAACTTTGCAACTGGCAGTATTCAGAGCTCCTTCTCAAAGGGCTGACTGAGCCTTTTTCTCATGTGTTTGTCAGGAATTTGAGTCCTGTAAGTGCTTATGGAAAAAAAAAAAAAAAAAAAAAAAAACACAACACACTTTTAAAGAGTATGATTTAAATGTCCCACCCTCCTGTCATTAAACAGCTTCCAAACTTTTGTCCCTTTTGATGTCATAATCTTAGCAGTTCTCCAGATTCCTGAGGACTTATCTAGGGAAAACAAGGAAATCAGTACCTGAAAAACAAATGGGTTTGAAGAACAGAAAAGAATTTTTTATGGTTTATTTATATGTTTAAAGAAGAGGCAGCAAATAAGTACATTCAGTATATAAACATATATATATTTATAAAAATTTCACTTCTGTGTTCTTCTATACCTTGCTGTTTGTCAACAGGAATGAAAAGGCAGTTTTAGTATTCTGGTTAATAGCACAGACCAATGATTAGAATTCCAAGGCTTTTTTTCCACATCATAGTCTGTTGTGGATTTTTTTCTGTACTTACACGTGTATATCTGGCATAGTATCAGATGCTATGTAAAATTCCATAGATCTGAATTGCACTTTCAACTTGCCAGTCATGTCAACTTTAGATATGATTTTTTTTCCCCCTGTAAAGTCTTACTTTTAAAATATGGATATAAAATAACAATTAGAGTACTGTGTCAATCAGTGTCCACTATTTCAACCTGCTACTTTCCGTTACAGCAGCTTATACATTACACCCTATTCATGCTGTGGAACTGCCATGTCCTAGAATGAATACAAACTAGGGATAAAAAGCTTTTTGTTTCAAGGCTCCACAAATGTGGAATCAGTTACCAGTTGATTTAAGAACAATTGAGAGCTTTTCCTGTTTTAAGATGGAACTGAAACAATACTTCATGATGACTAGAAGTCATTGTAATTGTTTTAATTGATGTTATTCTAGTGTTATCTTGGTTTATTGTTTATTTATATGCATTTGTTTATCACAGGTCATGCTTGAAAATGGGCTTTCATCTCAATTTACAGTCAGCTAACAAATATATGTATGTATGTGTACCAGCTACACTTGTTTATATCTGACAGCAAAACCATATGTATTCTACATATATTTCTTGCCTTTATGTTTGTGCTATCGATTAAGACATCTGAGTTTGATTTCAGCTTGACTTTTAAGTTTGCAGGACAAACCAAGCAAGTATGTATCTAATAATACCAGTCAAATTATTGTTTGGCTCCCAAAGCACAAATCAAGTTAAAGCATTAACTAAGCACATGTTACTGTGCTTTTTAAAGCAGTTCACTCTTTAGTTGCAGGGTTTTACTCCTGCACTGTGTTGGCTTTAAGCAGCATTAGCATTCGGAAATTATTTTTGTGTCTCTAAAGGCAAATGATGTATTAAAAGCAATGATAACATCGCTTGTAGAGAAATGCAGTCTGGCATCAAGTCCTTATTGTCACAGCTGATAAAGTAATGGCATGTTTAATTTACATTCTCTGGGAATGATAAATATCTGCGTAACTATTCCTACCTGGCTTTACATATCCAGCAAGTAAACTAACCGATATATAAGAGGAAGAGAGAGGAAGAGCAAGTCATTATTTCATCTGTTCCATTTACAAACTCAGAAGTCACAAATGTGCAGCTGGGAAATGTGTTTGTCTCAAAGCTTCGAATCTGTGACATGTTAATTCATAAATAATTGCAGTCACATGGTCTTCCTCGAGGGCATTAGCTCAGTATTCCCAGTACAGTTCACTTACTTGTAATAGAAAAGAGAAGAGTGGACAAAAGTGGTTTTCATAAATCAGATAAAATTGCTCAATAAATCCAAAACATCTTTCATTATTTCTAACAGAAAATGAGCTTAGTTATGTAAGCAACATTTTTTAAATTCGAATGGTCTTTGGAAACTGGCAGGTGAGGAAATAAAGGGCAATGCTACATTATTTCTGGTTATGGAATCTGTCAGCTAAAGGTTTCACAGCCCTGGACCAAACAGTGCTCTGTCTTACATCTCCTGGTATCCCATGGATGACCTTATATCCAGATACTAAACACCTCCATTGAACACGAGCACTTTTCTGTTGGGACAGTCAAATAATAACATTGCCTATGTCATTGTCTAAATGCAGCCATTTGCAAAAATATAGGCTTTTCCCCAAAAATCGTGTCTTTGGTACTCTGTCTGCAGAGTGAATAATACAGTATGAAAGGAACCTGAAGGAGCCGTTAGGGTCCATTGTGTCAATCCAGCTGCTACACATGCATATTAAGTCCACATTTAAAAATGCTTGTGATGCTTTTTCTGTTTGTTTTGCTTTGCAGTCCATTTTTAAACATTCATACTTCTTCCTTTTTCATTGTCAGAATACCTAAGGCACTCTGAACTAGCCTTGGGACAAATTCCAATTTAAATTTATAACCATTTTAGTTATACAATAGGAAGAATTTTTATTTTTTTTCTAAAATGAGGTGAAATTTAGGAAAAAATCATGAAGATTTAGTACAAAAAATTGTATTTCCATTGATTGCTAAAAAAAGCCTCTTGTCTCATCTGAGAGCTGGTTGTCAGGCTCCAGTCAGCATTGGATTTAGTCCCCTGAAAGTAGGAATTAGGGTGGAAACCTGACTGACCATGACTGTAGCTATTATTGTTCAAACCACCACAAATTTCTCTTGATAAGAATAGTGTTTTGTTCAAATATCAGATTAATCTGCTGTAGACATATGGTTGTCATCCAAAATTTTGTATTTCTAATAATTCGTTTGCTAGAATACTTAGAATTCAAAGAATAAATCTTGTGAGCGTAGCATAAGTACAGCATCACAAATGAGAATGCCAAATTTAAACTGTTTAGTCTGGGAATTTATTGCTGGCACTAGAATGGTTGTTGGCAGAACATGTCCATATAGGGGGTTTGTTCAGCTACTTCATTTCCAGTTTATGTCATTAAGCAGTGGCTTGAGGACACTTTAGTATTTCAGTGCAAGAGACAACAAAAAGAAAGCCACCCCCCACTCCCTTTCTGTTTAATTGCACATTGGTACCTCAGAATTTTGGCTGAAATATTAATCTGCTGTGCATTTATACATTGGGAAATTCTTAGAGTGATTGAAAAAGTTTGTCATTAATATAAACTGTCAGTGTCGTGTATTTTGATACTAGTCCTAATGCTCATTTTGCGGATGCTGATGCACAGTGTTTTTATCTTAAGTTTTAACAACCCGACCGACATAAAGGATGTCGAGCAGGCAGGTAGTGTAGGGCTAGGGGCACTGTGCTCATGAAAGAGATTTACTTTAGCAATTGCCATACTCCAAGCTGAGAAAGTGTAGGTTTAGGGCATAAATTGTGCCTTTACCAGTTAATGGAATGTATGGGAGCGAAGGTTTGAAAGAGCTTTAAAGACAAACCCTGCCCTTACCTGCAGCACACTGCAGAAAGGCGCCGGATATAACCAGCCACTACTCAGACCCAAGAGTCACCCTGCAGCTGGAAAGCATGAAAGCTTCTGTTCCCAGCTGACACTCTAAGTGCACACTCGTGACCAGCCGGTCTGAGGATGGGAAACATGGTCGCATCTCCAAATGGAGAAGGCGGATACATATCAGTATTAATGCAAGCCTGAAAAACACGTCTCTGCATTTTCTCTTTCAGATGAAGACAGGGATTACAGATAGAGAAAAAAAAATTAACAATAGCAAATAAATCTCTCATCGTACTGCACGGTGTCAGAGAATCACAGAGCTGTTTACCAGCAAATGCACCCCACGCAGGTCATTCAGACCAGCCTTTTTCTCCTTCCTTCATGTATTGTGTCAGGATCGGTTTCATTAAGCTTAAACTATTGCTGACAGATCAACATTAAATCTGGCCTTACAATCCCGCGGTGGTGGTGATTCTGGAAAAACTCTTGATGGTGTGCTCCATGGTCTAACTGCAGTTGTAAAGCTTCTCCTAGTATTTAACCCTATTATCAATGTTGTAGCTGAAGTCCATTACTTCTTGTTTTGTCCCCGTTGACTAATGAGAACAATTGGTCCCTGTCCTCTTGGTAACACCCCTTTATGCAATTATCAAGAGTTATTATATCTCCCTTTTGGCTTCTGTTCTCTAGCCTGAACATATCCCAGTCTCTTAAGCTTTCCTCCTGGGCCTTATTTTCAACACCTTCTATCATTTCTGATATCCTTCTCTTAAGTCCTTCTAATTTGTCTGTATCTTTTGAAAAATGTGGTAGCCCAAACCAAATACGGCTCTCCGGATGAAGCTCAGCCGAGTCAAACAGAGCGGAAAAACTGCCTTCCTTGTATTACATACAAAGCTCCAATTAACACAACGTAGCGTAGCATTTATCTTTTCTGTGACAGCATTGTCTTTTTTGCTTGTTCAATCTATTGTCCGTTATTACTACTGCTCCCTTTGCTGGAGTTTTCTGATCTAACTGGTTGTATCTGTAACTTTGATCATTCTACTCTTAAGTTGTTCCATCATCTGCTTTGAGTTTCTCTACGGCCACATATGCTTCCCATCTTCATACTTATTTGTGTGTGGCTTTGCCTTATCTGAGTCTTTGTCCTAGTGCCACTAATATACCCTTAGCCATTGGAGTAATTTTGCTATAGACTTTTTCCAGCAACTGAATGCTCTCATCAGCAATACCAAAGCCTCATCAGGAGCTTATCTCCATACCATTTCAACTATTGTGCATGTGGGGATTAAAAAATTTTATATCCCTAAATACCTGTTATTTCCTTGGAAAAGGAATGTTTCCTTGTACGTAGTTAATCAATGATCTATGAAAACAGCAAGGAGGCTAGACTAGAATTATCCAAAACACAAATTTTCTTATTTGCATGGACTTACGGTATTTTGATGTGGTATTTCCTTCCACCTTAATTATGAAATCAAATATTCAGCAGTTTCCCACAAGCTAGAATTTCAAAACCTCATTTCAGAAACCCGGACACGTGATGTTCCAGAACTGGAATATGCATCCGTCCCCAACCCACCTGGGAGGAAGGCAGGAGGGAAAGCAACCACTACTGAATCCCAACCCAGTGATGTTGCCTTTGCAGGACTAGCCTGGGGCTATGCAAACTCAAGCTAATTCTCGGCTTGCCGGCATAAAAGCCTCGAGAGGCCATTTTGAGTTGGAGCTGCTGCAGTATTACTCTACAGAAACCCAGATTTGGGGAGATGCAGCTCAAGATTTCAAGGCTTCTCTTTCTTCAGCAGTAAACGTGGAAGACTTCAGAGCCCCAGGACGAGCCAAGGAAACACTCTTCAAATCAGGTCTTTAATAGAGCAATATTTGTCAAATCTGGGGAAAACATTCCAGTTCAACAAACTGGTATTTTCTCCCAATACGGCGCTTTGTTAGCAGCTCTGTGCATGCACTAACAAAGATTCCTGAAGTCCCTTGTTTTATCCTGTCCCTTGGTTTATCGACATACATCTGAATCTTTCCAGGCGTTTTCAAGGGATTCTTGCGCCAGAGGAGAGCTCAAAAATCCCTTTTACTCTTACTCACCTTTTATTTCTGTTACTCTTTATTGTGCATGAAAGCATGCTCTTTGCTCTTGCTGGGCTAACGAAGATTTATAATGTTTATTCATTTCCTTTCCCCTCTTAACATGAACCGGAACAGTTTGCCTTACTCGGGTTTCCAGAGGTATGTCTACCTCACTTGCTCAAAATGCATTCCCAGGAGCAGACAAGAGCGCATTGTGCCTGCAGGCAATCCACACCAGGGCCTTGGGCAGCCTGCCCAAACATGCCTGGCAGGGTCCTAACCACCTACTTACATATTAATACCACCTAAGAATGCCCTGTGTGTTCGGGCCCACGGGATGCTGCATGTGCTAAAGAAGCGTGTTTTCAGCTCGGGCTCTCGAGGCGGGCCCAGCCCAGGGGCAATCATGGGGCACCCCTCGGAAGAAGAGTTGTTCCTTCTCTCAGAGGTGAAATGGCGTTGCCGGCAGGGTCGGTCTCAGTCATTTGAAAGTGAGGAGGTAGGCTACCCAAAATATGAGATTTTTGCAATATATTAATAAGGGTATATAAAAGGAAGGGGGGCCTTTTACTTATGGATGCCGATACTTATAACTTGATGTGTATTTCTCACGGGAGGGCATTGCTAGGGAGAGAGAGAAATCTTTTCCTTTCCCTTTTTCTTTTTGAAAGGAGAAACCAAAGTCTCTCTTGCTGTATCCTCACTCTGGAAGCGCGAGGCAGCACTAAGGTTTTTGCAATAAAATGTTGATAATTCCGATTGGTAGAAAGTCAATGTAAACAATGACTTTGAACAGGCCACATGCTGAGATAGTGACACTAGGTTAGTGTAGCTATCCCCTCTAGCACAGCTGTAGCTTATACCGGCAATAAAGGCTTTCTGATGGCGAGTTATTCACCAATTCCAAAAGCAAAAGAATTTTTATCAATAACAGTACTTTTAGATTAATATAGTTGCTGAAACATTAAAGCTTCTGCAGCATAGCATTTAACAGCATAGTTAAAATTGAAACCATGCATAAACACCCCACCTCAGACTGACATTATTTTACGAGCCATTCCTAATACGGATCTGGCCATTATCTTACCACTGCCTATGCCAATGACGCTGCCTGTGTGAATAAAATATTTGCTTGTACAGTTGGTCCATATTTCAGATCCGAATCTCCCGAATGAGAATGGGAGTGAAGCCCAACGTACTGAGTCATAGTAAGGTTCTTTTCGAGGCCGAGGAAAATGTAACTCCCAGAATAAATTGCCGTACACAACATTTTCTTTTGGGCCAGTTACCACTTTGTAAGAATCATTCAAGTGCTCTTATCTCCCGTTCTAAAAGGCTTGCTTTGACATGTTCAAACGTTAGCTGCTTGTTACAGGAAGACTTACTTTCCAGGAATACAAAGATTCAGTCTTTCATCAAACCGTTCATAGCGGTACATTTACTCTCCCTGAAAAAAATTGTTTCTGTTGATATAGTTCAACTACACTGAAGAAGAAGAAAAAGTTCAGTTCTGAGCAGATGGTTAGGATGACTGACTGCAAGCCAGGGCTAAAAAATAACTAAATATTGCTCGTATTAAGAGCAGCATAATTTCTCTGTATATCTCACTTCCAAATTCTTAGCCGTTTTCTTCCTCCTCAAGAAAAACAGGAGTTAGGAACTATTTCAACATGGGGGTTTTGTTTGTTTGTTTGTTTGTTTTTTAACCATGTTTTTACAATCTTCTATTTATTGTAGGATTTTTCAGCAGCAGGGGAACCCCGAAAAGTTTTGTTCCTTGATGTGGAATATAGTTCTCCAGAAGCAGGACCAAGATACGAATCTCCCTCATTTTATAAGTGTACAAGTAAGAGGCTCTCAAGACATAAATGAGTCTCTTCATTCTCTAACATTTCCTCTGACTGATTTTAAATAGCTAAAGCTATAAGTCTTCAGCGGTGTCACTTTTTGGAAGTTTTGTTCTTAATGTATTAGGACTGATGAATAAGGCATGGGACATTCCACAATATCCCAGCTGGGGGATTATGCAGCTGGACAAAATTATCCCTATTAGTTGTTTTTTTTTTTTTTTTAATGATGATATATCTTTTGATAAACCTTCTCGTTATAGCTGAATAGTAGAGGCATTATAGGACATAAATAGAGACATAATAGGACAAAATAATTCCAGGAAAATAATGATGTTTTAATTTTGAACAAATGTGCCTTTAGCTAGAATGTTTGTGAGATGTCTTGTGATTACTGCAAAATGGGGATAGAAAGTGATTTTTGAATTCTGAAATGTGATGATTTACAATAGAAAACCTGACTCTGAGTTACTTCCACTCAGAGAAACACAACATGTGATGTGTTCTGCTCCGACTAACCAACATAACAATATTGAATGCCAAATTTTGAATATCAAGCACTTGCAGTGAAGTACTCATAAATGATACACCTTCATTCAGGGAATAATTCTGAATAATAAATCTAAGAAAGTCATAAACTGCTCTTGTACAATTCACAAATAGAAAAAGGAGGTGAAGTTTGTCTAACAAATTATTCGGAGTGAATTATGCATCCGGCAGCTACCCTGAGTCCCTGATCTGTATTTTCTAAAATTTGTATGGGATGTCTCCTCTAAAGATTTTGCAATATAATTACCTAGATCAGTCATTCCCCAGCCGGATCCTCTACGGCAGCATCAGTGTGCTCACATATTCCTGGATGAGACTGCTTATACAGTTTCCTTATGCCACTTCCACATTACCTTTCTAAGCAGATTTGTCACCTGTTCTGGGAGAAACTGTGGCCTCCATTTCCTTCGGTGACCTAAAATAATTAAAAGCTAAATCTCCTGTCTTCAAGTACTTTTGCATATGCTTAAATTTATGCATACGAGTAGTTTCATTCATTTCAATGGGTCTATTCGTAGAAGTACATTTAAGCAAACTTATTTGCAGGTTTGGGCTCTTAAGAGATTTGTGTTGTAGTGTTACGTGCTTCCTACTTCATCAGTAAATAGATCATTATCACTGCCTGAAACGTGCACTGCTAACCAGAGGAGCTATGAGTTATCTATAATAAAAATCTAGAATGCTTGCGTTTATATCATTATTTTTGGAGTTAGATGTTTGTGATTTACTTGGAAGTATATGAAATCAGAAAAATACCCTGTGTGTTCGGAATCTTCCGTTGTTTTGAACGGTACTTTGGGTCAGATCTCCAAAGAAAACTTGGCGCTTAATTGCAGTTTCCAGGGGTGCTTGGTAGTAAACGTGGCTCTGAGCATCAAGAAAAATTGCTTATTTTTTCCAGCCATTTGTGGAAGTAAGACTGACGGTAGGAGAAATATAAATGTAGGTGGCTGTAATGCATTCCGCTGCTTGTAACCTATACAGACAGCACTGGAGTGCAGCAGTCAGCTGAAGGAGCTGCTTTGGAAGGGGGAGAGGGAAGGAATATCTAAATGGGTTAGCTGTTAAGAACAAGAAGCTTTTGATTTAAGAAATATTAAAAGTGAGTTCCTGGATTTTATTCCTGACATACACCCAATTAATATATTTTCCAAAACTGAGACACTGTATTTGCAGGATTTATTTAATATTAATGCAGGCATTAAAGGGATAATCTAGTATCTGTAAGATGCTTTTAATTTTTTTTTCCAGGTTTTGTTTCAAAAATAGAGAAGCTGCTTCTGACCCAATTGGTCAAAAATGTCTTTCTTCGGAAAACAGTGCAAAATGTCTTCTTTTCAAGGCAAATGAGTTTGAGGACTGGTGATAGAGGAGAAAGGCAATATATGGTAGCGAACATGCCAGGATTTGTGTTGGAAATAAATCTCCAGCATAACATGCATTTTCATATTGCTTACACAGACATCAGAACCTGTATTTCTTCATTCAGATGCATGCAACTAGTTAAAAATATCTGTTACAAGTCTCTTCTTTTCCAAATTTCTTGGAAACTATATTCTTCAAAGTTATCTTACGATTGCTTTTTAGAAATTTCCACTCATAGGAAACCTCACACAAAAATAAGCTTATAAATGAAATTTCACTGATTAAAGAAAAAATTTATCAGAATAAATTATATATTTTTATGAGTGATTTTTTGAAATATATCTAAGTACCTTACCTCAGATCTACTCAAAAAGTTTATTTTCTTCCATCTACAGAGTTCATCTGCTATCTTACTATATTAATCACATGACAAATGACTAGAAAGAATTAGACTTATTGTAAAGAGAAAAAGTTATCACCTATAGTTCTGTTAAAGTATTTAACTTGGGGAGATCTTTCAGTGAAGTAAAAAAAAAAAAAATAACCCCACTACAATATTTTCTGACTGCACACACATATATGTTTCATAAACGAGTGGATTTCCTTTCATACACTTAAACTCTGATTTAAAAAAAAATATTCACACATTATCTCCTGGTTCTTTAGATGAAGTACTGAACAAAGAATCCAAAGACACCCTTCAACAAGTTGACCTTTCCTCTGTGATCTAGCCTCCCTTTCTCCTCTTTTCTTCCTTCTAATAACTGCATGAACACCATTTGCCAGATACAAGAGGAGTACCTTACATAAGGACACGTAACACAGGACTCAGCTTAATATTCATGAGTTTGTCAACGTTATTAAAGAAATTCAAGTACCTAATGAACACTGGATTGCATTCCTCCACCATATATCTTTGATCTGGCTGTTAAAGTTAAGCATTACTAATGCAGTTTTAACTTCTCCTTCTTTGGAATTCAACTCCTTGGCGGACATGTAATACATGCTCTAGATTCTCCAGTGTGCCTATCTACATTAACAACCACAACTATTTATAGTTGCTACCAGGGTCCTAAAGACATGAAAGTTCCCAGACCCAGCAGGTTAGCTTTGAACTTGCTGAAAGAAAGAACCAAAAAAGTTTGAAAGTTCTCCCCTCAAGTCAAAATCCAGAGATTTATTTCCCACCTCAGATTTTTTTTTCAAAACTCATGAGGAAAGTCCAGATTTAGGTTTCAAAAACCACGAAGAAAAAAGGATCCCCTTATTGTTACTGTTTTTTTCTGGACAAATCTTGACATTTTCCAATTTTATCTCCATCCAAAGCAAGAGAACAGTTTAGGAATAAAAAATACAATTACTACATGAAAGGAAACGACATTCAAATGTTGTTAATTAAATGAGGGAGTGGATGTCAATGTTAATGTGTAGGTACATAAAAAGAACCTTATTTTGCAGATGTATGACAGGGCTCCCTGAAGAACACAAGTTTTTCTATATTAATTCCATGGTAGTTGAAAGCTACATAATCAAAAACACCTTCTAAGTTTGGCAGAAATATAACACTGGCTGTTTAAAATAAAAGGTCTGTATGGAAAGTTCAGTTTTGTTTTGTTATTTTTTTTATTCCCCTAGGGTCATTGTGGTGGAGGAAATATTTTTATCTGGGCCTCAGGAAATGGTGGTCTGGCTAGCAACTGCAGTGGTACGGATGATTACATGAACAGTATTTACTGGGGGCAAAGCATGCCATCACTTACCTCTGCCCCAAAACTCCTGGACTACAAGAACTAATCAATGTCTATGTCCACCTGGAAACATCCAGTGAGCAAGGATTGCGGAGGCTACTACCCTGAAAGAGCCCTTCAACCTGAAGTGAGGTGAGTCAGAAATGTGCAGTTAAGATAGTGGTGTTGAAAACCAGAACCCTACTGCGTTTTCAAACAGAAATCGGAGTACCTCAATTTCTTATATAAATGGGCTGAAATGACAAGGGACATAGAGAGTTTTCTTATGGAGTCTTCATGCCTTGCAGGTGAACACTTATGGCAGAGGCAACATGGCAACCTCAAATTAGCACAAATCTGGCAGATTTTCTGAAGGTAGTTTTGCCAGTTTTCACTCCTCTCTTCAGGACCCTCCAAATGTTTCTCACAGGCCACTTCTCATACAAAACAGTCCATTTCCTGTTTCAGACCTGAAAATTGGTGCACGTAAATCTGCAGATCTATCTGGGTTCTTTCGCTGTAATTCTTCCCCTTTCAGCCACCTTACAAACCGGTCGCCTTTTCCTTGGCTTCTCTAGAAAATATGGAATGAAAATGGTGACATCAGCTGTCAGGCTTAGAGTGCAGACAGTTTGTTGATTCCCAAAGGATATTCCACCTTTAAAGTTTATTGATGTGATCACTTACAAGTTTAATCAACATTCTACGTGTCTTTGATGACCATTGAGATACACTCTAGGCAAGTATCTTCCTACATTTTCCCTTTCTCTTCAAGACTGGTGGAGTTCATTTAGGAAACTCTTTAGGCTTTTATATTCTAGCTTTTCTTCTCTTTATGTATTCATTTTTGAGATACTTCCCATCAAGTTACAGCTCAAAGTTTCGTACAGCTTAATTTTTTTATTATGCATTTTTCTCCGAGAAACCTCTAGCTTCCAAGCTTAGTCAACATTTCACTTTCTGTTTTATAAAATATGAAAAAATGCACTGTTTCCTTTTTTGTTGGTGGTTGCTGTCCTCTGCTTCTGGATGTAGCATTGTCTTTATTTTTACTGACTTTGCTAAACGCCACCATTCATCTCTTAGCTAAGTGACGCATATTTGGAAATATTAAGAGAATCTCAGAGGAAAACCTTACTGCAGGTCAGCAATAAACGAGTTTTTTTGGTGGCGGGCATGGAGGAAGGGGGGAAATACAATTATAAGATTACAGCTGATACCAGGCATAATTTTTACAACTGGCTGATACATTGAATTATTAATTCCATACGAAACCACTTAAAAAACAACATAGTGCATTAAGAACAGGTGACAAAATAGAGTATATTCTGGTTTACCTCTTGGTTTGCCAAACCATGGCATTCCCAATAAAAATGAACTAATGTTTGGCAACTCGCCTGGTTTTCAACATGTGATGTCTAGCTGGTGCTATGGGGAGCTGAATTTTCACCATAGTCATGATGGATTAGCAGCAACTTTGGTAGCACCAGTGGTAGACCGGCAAGAGTCTGAGAATCTGACTTTTTTTTACGTTCACTTGCCTCAGACCTCATTTTCCTCTCATCAAATATTTCAGACAAAACTGCTCAGTAGTATCCAACAATGAGTCCAGGGAGATAATCTTGGTTTGTACACATTGAAAAAATTCTGGCAGTTTTTCCTTTGAAGTGCTCCAAGCCTTCTGCGCCTGAGAGCAAAGGCTTGAAATTTTAAAAGGATGCATAGCATTGATATAAATCCAAACCCATTCTAACTTGGACAAGTAAGGAACTTTTGGGGAAAC
Source organism: Vanellus vanellus (assembly GCF_965231255.1). Taxonomy (NCBI): domain Eukaryota; kingdom Metazoa; phylum Chordata; class Aves; order Charadriiformes; family Charadriidae; genus Vanellus; species Vanellus vanellus. The sequence continues at coordinate 151,766,377 of NC_138905.1, forward strand.
ATTTTCAACAGAGGTTTCACGGAATTACAGAGTCATGTAGGCTAAAAGGACCTTCAGGAGGTCTCTAGTTCAATCTTCTGCTCAGAACAAGGTCTGACTTCAGAATTTAGGTTACTCAGGACTTTATCCTCCCAGGTCTTGAAAACCTCCAAGGATGGATTCTACAGCCTCTCAGGGAAACCTATTCTAGCGCTTCATTTTTTTTACATTTAAAATATTCTTTTCTTATATCCAGTCAGAACTTCCGCTATTCCAGTTAAGTCCTTTATCTCTTGTTATCTTGCCGTGCACCTCAGTAATAAAATTAGCTCTGCCATCTTAATAGCCTACTCATAAGAGTTGAAAGGCGGCTATGAGGTCCCCCCGCAGCCATGTCTTCAGGCTGAACAAACCCAGCTGCCAGAGACATTCTTCATAGGGCATGTGCTGTAGCCCCTGGGTTCCCAAAACTAGGCACATGTGGTCAAGTAAAGGAGAATAATTACTTCTCTCAGTATACCATTAACATAGTTAACATCAAATCACAGAACACCCACAGTTGGAAGGGGCTTCAAAAGATCATCTGGTCCAACCTCTTGTCTTGCTAACATAGCCCTAGATGCCATCAGCTTTCATGACTACCAGGACACACTGCTGGCTCATGTTTAGCCTGTTTCACCCCAGAACCTTTTCAGCAAAGAAAAGCTTCCCCCAGACAGTCAGTCCCTAACCCGCAGGGATTTAGTCCACCCCACCGTTGACCAGGTTGGACAGCAGGGTGCCTGGCTCTCCTTTTTTGTACTAAAGTTTTCTTGCTGGCATGGAGAAGGGAGCCACCATATTCCAATGCAGAGAGAACAAAAGAAAGACTGGGACTGGGAGGAGAAATTAAAAATTCTGCCTGGTGGCCTAATAAATCTCTAAGAGCACAGAGATATCCAGGATATTTGAAAGCTGGAGAAGAGGTCACTGAGACCTCTTTGTCATAGGAGGCATTCGAAGGTTGGAATTCTGATTTGAAATTCTGGTGAGAAAGAGGAAGACTTGGGACCAAATGAAGTAGATTAGACCTTATTAAAGAGGGCAAGGAGCAGATACATTATAAGGAGAGGAAGAGGAATGGGCTAGGAAAGGAAACTGGGACGGGTATTTAGGAAGCAGGTAGGGAGTCAGGCAATGGGGATTGCCGGTAAAACCAGTGCAGAAGAGGAGTAAAAATAGATCAGATGGGGATCTTCATGGGTAGAACAGAGATCAGGACAGTCTGAGGATCTAAGATCAACTAAGATCTAAAAATTCTGATATGAGACTGTTACTGTGAGAGATGAATCTCATGCTGGATTGACAGAGGGTCTGGGAGCTGGGTTAAAGGACCATCTATGGGAAAGACATTGAACTGAGAAGGCTGTGGCAGCTTGGATATTATAGAGAGAGGGGATCAAGGTTTGGGAAAATGGCAGGTGACATTTGTAAAAATAAACAATGTGTGAATATATAATCAAACGCAAATCATTATGCATATATAAAAGGCATTTTTTTTTTCAAATGTTCTATTTTTTTGAGTTCTTGGCTATGTCATTATAGCTTTTTGGTTATGTATAATTGCATATGATTAAAGTCTATTTTTTTACTTCCACTGTATCGTATACTGTTGTAAGCAGATGAGTTTAAATTCCTAATAAAACTCAGAGTAACCTATTTCTCTACCTTAGTTTTATTGACAAATAATGCAATGTCAGCAGAGCTCTCTGAAGGAAACTCAAACCCTCAGAGGCTGTTCAGCCTTCGGTCTTCTTCTTAAAGCTGAGATTTTGGTCAATTCCCTTCAGCTGGAATTAGGAATCAGAATCTCTGTCTTCTTGAATAGCAAAATTTGTATAGACCGTTCACAAAGGTTACTATTTTATGCACATGAGTAATGCAGCCGCTAAGTTGAACGTGATGTTATCTCTAGAAATGTTATGCATAAGCTTTATCTTCAAAGATATTTCTGAACTTAACTTATGCATATCTTTGCACTCAAGTTTGATTTGATAACCTGTCAAGCAGATCTAATTTGTTTGTGTTTTCCTGTGCTCTTCTCCTTTCTGGGAAGTATCTTTTGCTAACCACACATTGGTAAAATGAGTATTAAGTTTATTAGCACCATCCACAGCTCCTTAACAAGAGGGAAAGAGAGAAAACAAAAGGCAGAGAGAGGAAGAAACAGGGAAGGGAAGGGAAGGGAAGGGAAGGGAAGGGAAGGGAAGGGAAGGGAAGGGAAGGGAAGGGAAGGGAAGGGAAGGGAAGGGAAGGGAAGGGAAGGGAAGGGAAGGGAAGGGAAGGGAAGGGAAGGGAAGGGAAGGGAAGGGAAGGGAAGGGAAGGGAAGGGAAGGGAAGGGAAGGGAAGGGAAGGGAAGGGAAGGGAAGGGAAGGGAAGGGAAGGGAAGGGAAGGGAAGGGAAGGGAAGGGAAGGGAAGGGAAGGGAAGGGAAGGGAAGGGAAGGGAAGGGAAGGGAAGGGAAGGGAAGGGAAGGGAAGGGAAGGGAAGGGAAGGGAAGGGAAGGGAAGGGAAGGGAAGGGAAGGGAAGGGAAGGGAAGGGAAGGGAAGGGAAGGGAAGGGAAGGGAAGGGAAGGGAAGGGAAGGGAAGGGGGGAGGAGGGGAAAAAGAAATGGAAAATATGATCATAAGCCTATCAAAATGTGTGGGGACTTAGAAGATTACAAAGAGCATTGAAACACAGCAGCAAAATAAGGAATAAGTGCACACCTGTAATTCATCTTTCCCCAAAGACTGGAAAAATCAGTCTGGATGTTGAGAAGTCAGGTTATTGATTCCAAATTGTCATCTTTTTTTTTTTTTAATGTCATTTGTTTGTTTAAAACATTAACTTGCTATCGTTCTATCAAAACTCTGTATCCTTTTGTTAAAAGTACACCACTTTGACAACTTGCAGAAGGTATAATTCAACTACTTCATGTTCCCAGTCCCTCTGAATGGTTCTGACTGCTTAGCTGGGCAGGGTCATCTCTTGTGATTTGTCATCACCATGGGGATCCCAAGAGGCACCACCACGATCACCAACCGAAGGAATCAGGATGAATCCTGGAACATGTAGTGCAGGCAGATGCTCTGTCCCACAGAGAAGGTTGGAAGCCTGAAGCACTGACCTGTCACTCCCATGAGGCCATGTGCCAGTATTTCCATGCAGAAATATTTTCTTTCTCAGCTGCAGTATTTTGGGCGTTGATTTTTTTCATCAAAATGTCAACATTTGATACATATAATGTCAATTTTCCAGCCATTCTACAGTAAATTGCACCCGATACAAATGTATGTGTATCTCCTCTATTTCTCCATACTAGCTGTTTTTTCAATAAGAAATTATGGAAAAAAGTGAAGATGTGTCAGAATCTATAGGCTCTAATAGTGGGATTCATCTGACCAAATACAAAAATCTATAACTGAGACATCTACATCTGAGGTTGTCACCCTGGACTCTTTTCATAATCAATGGAGAGAAATAGGCACTTTTAGGGTGTGATTCATCTCATCCTGAAGTAGATGGCTAAAATAGGTCAGCTGAATCATGTTTTAAAAGCACTTATTTCTCTCCATTGTCAGTAGAGGGAATCTATGGTGACAACTTCAGACATTGACAGCTCAAGTTAAATAAAATAACTTATGCCTTAAGAGTCCATAGAACTGTTGTGCATAAACTTGTCCTTTTGCACCATAATTTCACCTGTTCATCTTGTTTCCAAATACGCAATGACTTCTTCTTTTCCCCTTTCTCGCTATTAAACCAATCCTTTTGCTGTCATTTTTTCCCTACTTACATTGTGTTGTGCAACCTTTTTCTATTCCCCACATCACCTTAAAATCAGGCTTTAAACCAGCAATTTTAAGCCAATATCTGAGACAAATGTGAGCCATATCACCAAAACTGTGAGATTCTGCAGTACTGCCTACTTTTCTTGTTAGCGTCACCACTAATCTGTGATCTTTTGAAACACAAGTCCCATAACCAATTTTTACCAGTTGTCTGATATAGAAGGCCAGGATCAGGCAAAAGATATTCCCATATTGTTTCCCCACATGGACTACACAGCACCCTTTCACAAACGATGTCATTTAACTTAATATCAAATTTTCAACATTCCCTGTACCTATCTGTGCACGCCACAAGTTAGAAAACTGTTCTCTCTGTCACCTTCACTCACATGCAAAGCACAGATTTTTCAGTAACTGCCAGCGACTTAGGAGCGAACACTGCAAATATAAAGTCATATAGATAATAATGTTAGTAGGTGGTACAGTGAACACAACCTTTCTGCATATTGCTATGCCTCAATCCTAGAAGTATGTGCCAGAGACAGTGATTTCTCTTTTGATCTCTTCTAGAAGTTAAGCATGATTGAAAGTATAAACAGTGGTTGTAGATCTTTGCATCTGTTCTATTAATTTCTCCAACACGGAGTATTGCCTTAGCAGAATCCTGAAGGAAAGAAAAGTGCAATAAATATCACTTCCCTCTAGGTAAACCCTGCAAAGGGGTAGAGTGAGGGATGGGGTATGAAATGCACTTCAATGCATCAGTAATCTGACCAGGCTAAATCTAGGGTGGAGGTCTCAGATTAACTCCCAGCTACATACTGCAGGTTTTCAAATTTTTATAGTGTAAAAAGCAAAAAGGAACTCTTAGATCATCTAATCTGCTTTCTTCTCGATCACAGGCACTTATCTTTCACACAGTTATCCCTACCTTGAGCCAAATAGTTTCTCTGCAGCTAAAGTATGTCTTCCTGAGAGGCATCTAATCTTGATTTCAAGATCTCAGGAGATGGAAAATCCACCACTTCCCTCTATAATGTGTTCTGATAGCTAATAGCTATCAGCATTAAAAGTGTGTGCCTTATTTCCAATTTGACTTCATCTGGCTTCAGTCTCCAGCCTTTGGTTCTTATTATGCCTTTCTCCACTAGATTACAGAATCCTTTCATATCCATTATTTTTCTGCCTGAGAAGGTATATATGCCATAAGCAAGTCACCTCTCAATCTTCTTCCTCATAAACAGAAAGATCCAGCTCTTTAAATCTCTCACCAGAAGACATTTTTTTTCCCATTTTCAAAAAACCTCTGCATTTCCTCTCCAACCTCTCTGGTAGCTCCACTGCGTCTTTCTGAAAATGTGGACTGCAGAGTCGCCGCAGTACTCCAGGATTGGTCTCTCCAAGTTGTAACAGAAACATCAGCTCTCCTGCTCCCTCACTGACTGCTCAGCAATCTTGTTGAGGTTTTTACTAATCATCCCATTCTGAGCTACCGTTTAGGTTGCTTGTCTAGTATGAATCCTCCATATTTTTAAGTCACTGCTTTCAGGTATTCAGTTCTGTGGTTTTCATCCTCATTTCTAGAAAGGTAATTTAGGATTGGGCTGTATTAAAGCACCCTATTTCTAATAACCTAGTTGACTAAGCAATCTTTTCCATCTCCACAGTGTTCTCTTTGTTGTTTACCACTGACATCCATAAAAGCTTCCAGGAGTAATTTCATGCTAACTTCTGGACTGTTAATAAAAACACTTGCAGTCATTCCTCTTGTACCAGTTCTTGTGGAATCAGAAGAGAAACAACCCGTGTCAGCTTTGCTTTGCACTGTTTTGCGTAAGAGTAAGAGCAGGGGAAGGGATCTGACAACTAACATTGTCTGGTTACCTCCTATAGCATTCCTTGTATGTCAGGACTTCTCATAATTGTCATCAGTGTGCTGAACATTTATCCAGCTGCTCTTAGGAATTCTTAAATGCTGGTTATCCAGTGCTGCTGATTTCAGAATGTTAATCACTAGTTTTTGTTGTTCAGCACCCTCTTTGATTACTAATGGGGAACCCGCTTCATTACCTTTATGCGATACAAGTACAGCTGAACGTTTTTTCGCCTTGGAATGGTTAATTCACCCAAAGGCATTAGTTTTGATGGATCTAAAAGTATTCAAGAATCTGGAATGAATTGGATCAGCAGTTGTAAGGCAAACAGGTATGGCAGGATTTAATGTTATGCCAAAACCAGAAAAGAAGTCCTGCTTTCTTACACTTTTACATCCATGTATCGGTCACCCATGATGTGGGAAAAGAAAGCTCAAATCTCCGTCTTTTTGACTGGGGATAAGAATGTGACCCTGTTCTCTTATATCACAGGAAATGGCTTAAACGCTGAGATAAAGGAATTCTGGACTGAACCTCTTCTTCTGAAGTTACACCACCTTTTCTAAGTACCTAGATACACATTGGGCTACTGAGAACAAATGCAAATTGACTTTTTCTGTACACTGAAGATTTAAAAAAAAAATTGTTTGGATTTACCTGAAATGAAATATGTTGCTTTGATTGCCAAACAACAAAAAATCAATTATCCATACAACACACATATAAATACATCATTTTGCTTTTTCAGATTCAAACAAGAAATATTTATTAAGAAGTCTACTCTTTCAACATCACAGTGAGCAGTTTTACCACCTCAACTTTCTGAAAGTTCTGCAGTATATGTAGATTCTTTTGTTTGTGTAAAAGCTAAAAACACCATCCTGCTTATAGCTCTGTTTGGCCTATATTTTTGCTTGGTTCCTCCAGTTGCTTATATTAATTTTCCGCACTTTATAGGTTCTACGGGAATATGCGTAGCTTAGGCTTGTATCATATTTGTCAACACGAAGTTTTTCATTAATAATGTCATTTTGGGTGCTCCATCTGCTTTTCAACCGAAGACAGTATTTATCTCACCCATGAGATGGAGCCCACTCTGCGCAGCTCCTTGGCCTAACAGAACAAGGTCCAAATGTCACAGTGTTCCACAACAGCGAAGTCTGCACCTTCAGATGTGTTGTTCAACCAAGGTTTTCTGTCTTCTGCTCTTGCTTTCGGGGGTCAAAAAGAATTCCCGGAAGATCATGTTTATTGCCTTCTTCACAACTGTGGCACCGTCCTGTCGTCTGCTATTTCATTTTATTCCAGTGAATATAGCACTATTATAAAGATTTACTGAATGAGTTCATAAAGCTTCCCAGTCTTGGTATGGTTAACTTGTGGTCTGCTCTTTAGCAAAATAACTGAAAAAAGTCCGCAGCTGGACTGAGGCAATATACAGCAGTGTTCCTAGCTGGTGTCTATACCATTAATTAGAAGAGGTTCAGGAACTAATCTCTTCCCCAGAGTCCAATAGCACTGGTTGGTGGGGTCTACACTGCTAAGGACTTTTCCTTTTTTCGGGCAGATTTGTCTTTGAATAGCCTTCAAACATGTTCTGCCAACAAATGAGCAGTGTAAACCTTCATCATGAGGTTTTCAGGGCCACAAAACCCCATCCACGCTGTGCCTCACAATTAACATACATACTCACAATTCATTAAGGCCAGCAAAAATACCTAGAAGCTTACTATTTATTTAGATATCTAACCTCCTTTTTAACAAGGTGTTAATTTAGACAACTCAAAATTCGGACCCTAAATGTTTCTGCTGAACCAGCCTTGTATTATTTGATCACTATGCCTTAGGCTTTCTAACACCCCCTTTACCCAGGGTCATGCGTTTGTCCAAATGCTGTTGCTGAGCTCCATCACTTCAGTGGCAGGAGAAGTCTTTGCATAGAGAAACCTGATAGGGTACAACTTCGGGTTACCCTTAAAATGGGAGACTTCCAGCAGGCCCCCAGTCAAAGACACACAGATTTGAGCCACTGCCTTAACAGCTGAGGTGCACTCATAGGGTAGGAGCAAGGATCCTCCGTAGCCGATGAATCTGGGAGCCCAGCGGAAGCGAGGAGCCTGGCATCGCCACCCAGCACTGCCCGGTGGAGATTTCCTCAGCTACCTGGGAGCCACCCAGGCCGGATGCCTGAAGCTGGAGATTGTGAATGATTTCCATGCAGTGATAAAAAAGCCCAAAACCAACCAAACAAGAAAAAGAGAGCTCACGTGCGGTTCAACAGACCTTTTACCCTGGGACGGCTGCGCATTCAGAGACTGATGGCTTCCTCTGAATCACGCTGTACTACAGCCCCAGACAGAAAAGCGGATTAGATAATATTGACAATCAACGCCTATTCAAATGCCCATTTTAACTGAAAGAAAGGCTGCGCGTATCAAAGGACAATATTTAGGATACAAAATCTCACCTTTCTCTGTTACTATGTGATGTGATAGCCATAAACACATACACTTCTTAACTAAATAGAACGGTTATATACCACCTTGCTTCTTATGACGTCTATCACAAAAAGCTACTCAGTGCCGTCCAGTACTGTGTTAGGGAAATGAGAGGAGCACTTATTCCTTCACTTTAGTTAACGTGTCAAAAGCTTTTTATCTCAAAGATATTAAATGGTAAGAACAGTGTGTTTCAACTTCTAAATTGTCATACATCAAAGATTTTGGAGGACTTCTTTTTTAAATTGACAGTTGTCATTTAATATACAGTATGATCCAAAGCATATTATTTCTGAATGTTACCAGGGAGATTTCATTGGCTTTTGTGACATTTCCAGTCTTTGGCATAATTGGCTAACAGCTTTTTTAACCTAATGTCTTTTAAGAAATAGTGTACCTGGTGGTCTGGGGTATCACATCTTCCGTTTTCTCTTTTCTTTGTTGTCCAAAAATGTTACCGTAATGATAAAAAGTGACATTATTTTAAAAGATAAGAAACACCAAAATTATTTTCTGTCTGACCTTTACAGTTACCAGAACAAGCGGCTTCTGTTAGCAAAATAGTTCAAGCTTTTTATTACAAAGGATATTTGGCAGCATTCCATAAGAAAAAAAATACATGTAGTTCTTGTCAGGGGAAGTCATTAAGCCCTCTCTCCTTATGCCAGGCTAACATTTCAACAAAAATAAAATTCTGGATATTTTAAGATGGAGGAGGAAGTTGACTGTGAGAGGCAGGGATATTTCACATAATGCTTTTTATGAATGTACTAATGCAGTTTTATGTCTTCGACTGCACCACACTGAAGTAAATACAGTGGGTTTACCCAAGAGTTCAAGGAGATTTTGGGGACCTTCATTTCCCAGCTTCACATTTACGCAGTCAGAGTTTTCTTCTTCAGCCCAGTCTGTTGTGTTATTAGAACGACGCTCCTTCTTTAGGGGAGGCTGGGGGGGTTAGACAGATAGATGACTGAATGGCTCAATGTGGCTAAATCGCTTTATTTACAGTTTTTAAAATAATTTTGGCTACTCCTCAGCTGTACTGTTTTTTTTCAAGTAAAGGCTTACAAATCAATTGTTAGTTCCACTCCGCGTCTCCCGTTGTCGACTTTACAGGTTGCCACAGAACTTTAGAGGTGGAAGTGCTGGAGAATTCAAAGACATATCCAGCACAGACCCTTTTAACCACTGTTGTTGCTGCCCTGGTCCTTCAGCCCAAGTAAGGATGATATATGTCTCTCTCTCAGCTCGCACGACAGAGGTATGACATTGTTGTCACTGATTCTTAAGAAAAACTCTACGAGTCAAATTACAATAGCAACAATAGTTAGAATAAAGCCCTCTTTCTTGTTGAAGCAGTTTGCTGGTTTACTATCTTTTGCTCAGGTGGTGGTACTGTACATAGCCTGCAAATGGATGAAATATATTTTAGGTGCGTGAAAGAAAAAATACTATTTAAAAACGTAAGATTCCTTTAGGAAAATAATTGGAGACAGTTATAATCATTAACTCTGGAATACATAATTCTTCCCACGGTTCTTAATATAAAGTGAACGCTGTTGCATGCCACAGCATTAAAGAATATATGAGTTAAATATCTTCCTGCTTCAAAGATGCGTGGCCTAAAACCTGAAAAATTACAGAATATGCAAATGATCATAAAGGACCGACTTTACTGACCATTTCTTTGTGTTTGGGGGATAGATTTCTGCATGGCATAATATTTCCACTTGCATTGGTTTCCTGGCATGAAAATGTTTATTGCACTCATTAGCTAAGAGGATGTCGGCACTGGTCCAATGAACACAGATCTGCCTTCTGATTTCAGCCATTAAATTGCAATGGGATTCATAGGCTTAACATTGTGGGTGTGAGAATAATAAAATGGAACTCCATCTTTAGCCCAGTTACCATGGATGCAGTTAAAGGTCATAGTGGCAGCTGCTAACTAGTTGCCTTTTTAGCTGTATTTCCCCTCCTGCTATGTGTTTTTGTGAACCTTAGTTTCTGCAGGTCTGCCTTAGAGCAATTCTGCTTCCTTAACTTGGTATGTGGGTGCCTTCCTCAACATGATGGGCGCATTCCCATAAATATGGTTGCTACGGGCATTACTTTATTCAATTATTTGTGTTTTAATGGAAAATGAATGTAAAGACCTGAGCAAAAATAGAAATGCAGCCTGCACAGCATCCCAAATTATTTCTATTTTCTGCACTCTGCTTCACATTCCTAACTGGGGGGGGGGGGGGAGTGGGGGGGGGGAGGAGGAGAAAGAAAAAAGCCCTGTATATAGTGAATTCCCATCTCCGTTTAAACTCATAATGGGTTCAGGCACTGAGGCATTCACAATGTGGAACATCAACTACTACTTCTCCATTCGGCCCAAAGTCCTAGGAGTTAATTCTCTGTACTGCATGAAGTGTCAGTGTAATTACCGCTGATCAGCCCTATTTCTCAGCATTCTGTCCTGCTTTGAGAGGCACCCTGTTTATTGATGCACCGCCACATCATCACAGTGCTTTCATTCAGGCAAGCTGCTTAATCGAAAGGGCTTGGACAATGCAGGATTTTCAAAGAGAAGAAGTGGAAAAAAATTAAAAGTAGCCAAGTAAAATAAAGTGAATGGTAAAGAAACCTGAAAGCTCTACAAAATATTTCCTTATGTCAACACTTCATTTCAATAGATTTTTAAACTCCTATTCACTTCCAAAAGAAGGTACTGTGAGTCTTTTCTGTGGTGAGTCAACTACGTGATCACGTCCTTTTTGAAGATTTTTAAGAGCACAGTGCTGGAAGCCCTCCTTGAGGAACGTTTATTGTTTTTTGTTCTGTTTATACACAGGCTATGACTGTGTCAACCTTTATGAACCACAATACACAGAAACTTTTTTTAAGTTTTTGCCTCTCTGTTTTAAAGATACATTTATATAACTTGTCATTTCACGAAAATAAATTAAGTACTATATGAGCCAAATGTTTCAGTTCCACACAAGGGTGGCTTCTGGTTGTCTTTGGCAGGATGCCACTTTATTCGTTTTTATTTCAAACACAATGTGAAACTTTTAATTTTAATATAGTATGTAAGTACGATGGCTATAAAGCCTATACTGTGACTAATTCATGCTCCTCCTCTCCTTGCACTTCTGTGAATTTTAGAGTGGCAGAAAACTACGTTTCAGCTTAAATACTATCAGGCTTTATGGGTTTGATAGAGAGAGAAGAGACATTTATTTGGGCCAGCATTTTTATTTAGGACTCAGTGTTTTCCTTGATTAAGTTGCTCTTAGGTACTGTTCTCGTAGGTCTGTGGCTACACAGCCCGTAGTGAAAGTAACTTTTTTGTTGAGTCTGTTTTGCCTGGAGAAGTGAAATAGATTGCCACATGGAGGAGGAAACAAACAGGTAATGACAAATACAAGCGTAAACAAGCCAGTTATCTGTTTGCTGAGATTCTTTTAATGACATCACCCCCTCTGTGGCATTGCTTCATTAAAAAGCAATAATAAGTTTCATAAGTTGTTCAGCCGTGGTGTTGAAAATATCAGAATAAGACTGCTACGACTATTATAGTGTCCCGTTTTACCGTTTCCTCCACCATACTTTTAATCAGAGAATTTCTTCTTGTGCCTTGTTTACTGTTGATATTTTCTGGCTGATTGGATAGGAATGACATTTTGACAATTTACTGTAGCAGTAAGCACTGTACAAACAAAAGGTGCTGATGAAAACTCGGAACCCATTATTATGTAAATTATGGCTGACTAACACAGATTCCATCTCCCAGTCACCATCATTGAGACCAGTTTTACTCAATGATAATAATTTTCATGATTGCAGTCTTCAGAGAGATCAGAAATATGCTTTAGCTGTTGCATTTATCTACTGCGGGTACTTGACCCTTAATTAAATTCTGAAACTTTTTTATATAATAAAGTAAAATACAGCTGACACTTCTATTCAAACAAAGAGCATCAAACATAGATCTACCAAATAAGATAAAGGTATTTCAGACTTACCTTGTCGTAATGCTAGTAAACACGAAGACTACAACATCTCTTGAAAGAGAGCTTAAAGTTTAAAAGAAAAAAAAAAAAAAGCGTGCTGTTGGGCAATTTAAATGCTGCACTTCAGTGCTGTGTCTGCTGAATGCTGGGCTTGCTCTGCAGAATGGTCTTGAACTTTATATTAAAATATGCATGACAGGAAAAAAAAAAACGAATGAACCTTGAGTATATAGATGATGTTTGTCAGCTCCCATACGTTATTGCGGTCAGAAGTGCAAAAAGATTAGAAAATAAAATAATAGGTTATTTAATGTTCCCACTAACTTTCATAAGACGGTACTCTCCCAGGTCTTGAAAACTGTGCTTTGTAAAACTATTCCTCCTAAAAACAGAGTAGAAGCAACTCAAGGTGCTGCACTACCGAGCTAGTGTTCCGCTGCTAACAGATACAAAAATGACTAAACATCATACAAACAGAACAGTTAATTTGCGTTATGCTTATATTTATACATGTATGTTCCAAAAACAAGACTGGGGAAAAGGGATACGCTGTAGGGAAGAAGGGACTGTGGCTTTGCATTTAATGTTTTCATTTTTTAAGACAGCTCTGTTAGCTTTTGGCACTTCTTTTCCCCTCTCTCCCCTTCACCAAGATTTCCCCTCTCCTCACCAGTTTTTCAAACGAGAAAATGGCCATTCCAGGTAAGCAGTAACAGTCAAGCTTAAAAAGAGGTAGAGTATTATAAAAATGGAGTATTTCTTTAGACATAACACTTTGCTAAACTGTCAGTTCATAGAGCCAATGAGCTAAGAAAAGTAATTACTTAAGTGGATTTCATGAAGAGTAGAAAGATGATTGTGCCACATTAAATAACAATTGTATCCTTAATGATGTGTTGGACTATAATACAAACATCCTTCTGCCATTATATGCACTACAATATACCTTTCTAATTACTCCGGTGGCTTCCTCTTCCTTTATTAAGATGCTGTGCTTTCAGAGACTATGTAAGCATTATATGAGCTTTTTTTTTTTTTTTTTAAACTACAGTGAGTGCAGCTGCGCGGTCATTGATAAATTGGTTATAAATTACTGACACGTTGTATATGAATGGAATCATTGTTTTATTCCTTTTCTTCCCTTCATGAAATACAATTTTTCTTAGAAGAGATATAATTAAATTCAATAAAATTACTTCTCCACGTTTTTATTTTTATTTCTAGGTATGAAGCAGTATAGTAATATAAGTCCAGATAATTAATAAGGCAGATTCAAGACAACATGGCAAACTCAAGAAACAAAGCTAGAATGGGGTAGATAATTTGGTATTATTAACTTCAGTGATTTCTTGCTTATAGCCTGTGAACCCTTGGGGATCCTTGGGCTTCCTGTCAGTGGTCCCTGAAAAAGCTGTTTTATTATCTGCAAGCTTAAATATATTACACGGGTATTCCTCTCCACTAAAAATATTTTTAGATTGTCTGCAAATTCGTAAAGGTTGAAAACCACTTCTCCATTTCATTGCTTATAGTCTGTCCCTTAGAGATGGAAACCCTACACTCCTTAACACTGCTTTCTATAAATCAGGATGCTTTCTATGATTTCTAGAGTTACTTTTGTGCATTATCTGACCACTCATTAGACTTTATTTCCTAACATTCTGTCAGCACACAGAGCTTATACTTGGACCCAGTTAAAGTTTGCACACATTAATAGTCCCAATGAAGAAAAAAAGAATCTTCTTTTATGTGGAAATTCTTCCAAATGTATAAAGGGATTGAAGAACTCGACAAAAAAGAAACCATCATAAAATCGGACAATTCCGGATTCTCTGTCAGAGCTTTACTTAACTCTTACAATAGAATTTTTTTTTGCAACAAGAAACTTGAATAAATAAGTGAACAAAATAATACCTGCGAAGTATTCTTTTTCTCTGTTGTCTCTCAGTAGAGATGCACTCCTTCAACTCATAACTCATGTTCTTCTCCTATCTATTAATGCCATTAATAACAATAATTCTATGAACGGTCCACTCCACTTTTGTGTACATTGCACCACAGTCCCAAATCAGGTAGTTAAAGTTACGCCTTTTTATCAGTAAAATAGATAGAACATTGTCAAAGTTCCTTGCCACTGTTGAGTGACCTCAAGTTAGCTTAGACCAAAGGGAACAATATTCTTGTTTTGAAAATCAGGTTTGACCCTTTGGAAATATAGCCATTATAGGAAAAATATGTCATAGTATGACCAAATTATTTTGCAGTTCTCAGCAATATTATATTCCCTTTCTGAAAAACTGACACATTATACAGTTAGTTTCACATCTTACTGTTCACACATTGTCAAATTAAGAAGGGACAAGGTCCATAATTTTAAAAAAAAATCCACCTATAAAATTTATCTGTAACTAACATAATCAATTTCCTACAAGCAACTCTGTAGGTATACATTTTCTCTTTAGTCCCAAATTCTTACTGGTACAGTAAGAGCTCTGTGCTTGGATCGTGTGCTAGGCAGAATTATGGGAATCTTTATAAACTCCCTGCTACACTGCTTGGTTAGCTAAATCCAAGATTAGTAAATGGTCCTTGGAAAGTAAGCAGAGTAGCCCCCCTGTTACTGCATTTGAAGGGTACATACATAACCATATATTCTTCTGCAGTCAGTCATAAGAAGCCTGAGCCAAAAAAAAAAAAAAAAAAAAAAAAAAGCATTGCCTGGTAAAACTGCAACTAAGTACAATTTTTGCACTGGGGTGAACAAGTAGCAACTGGGAATAATTTGACATCCTTACTTGTACTCCTTGTCATCTGCAGAGCACCCATTACTCAGGATTCCCCAGAATCTGGCCCACCGTGAGGAGACAAATTCTGTTGCTGTTTTCTGGCAGAGAAGGTTGTACAAATCTTCTGCTTTGCTCTGAAGGTTAGCACTTACCTACTTGGATTTGCTTAAATCCAAGTAAATCATATCTTGAAAATTAAAATAAAATGTTGAAAGTGCGCTGCTTATGGCATTTTCCACTGTTTTAAGGGAAGAAAATACTGCTGGGAAAGGAAGAAAAATGTGAAGCTGGACAAAGATGGTTACACATTCAGGCACACTTTGTAACTTACAATTGTCACATCACATCACAGATCTTCCTGCCTGCTAGAGAGGATGGTGAGTCAGCCTCTCTTTAAGTTTGGGAAAAACTGCTTTTTCCCAAATTAATAGTTCATATATGCGAAACGTGTAAGTTACATCTGGGTCATTGAGAATTCTTTTCAGTAGGAAACTTCAACTGTGTTTAGGCAGCTAAGTGAAAATTTTCAGTCTTAGAAATCCTTGGTCAGAGGATGCCTTGCTCCTGAGTGCCCGGACTCTATGGGGATCGATTTCCAACAGGGTGTCTAATATTCCTTGTTGCCTGAAGCTCTTGTACCTAGAAATGCTTCTGTGTAGGAAAAAAATTAATTACTCAATTTTCTCTTTCTACTGGGTTAAGGAACCAGCCTTGGTTTTTCCAGGTGCTTTTCTTGTTATAGGTTATCTCCAGATCACCCAAAATAGGCTAAAGATAAATTTTGCCTCATGTGCTTCTAAAGATTGGCATCCAATTTGTTCTAGAACAGCATGAATAAGCCTGACGTGAAGAAATAATTTCCCGAAACTGATCTATCTACTGTTGCTTGTTAAAAAGCAGCTTGCTTTCTGTGGTGGCAGTGAAGGCCAGAGGTGGGGATGTAGTTCCTGCATGCTCAGCACCTGCCTTCTTGAGGGCCACAGTAGTTTCTGCTCATTCCCATCACCTCAGAAGTTGGTAAGACCTGCTGGGATGCAGTGCTGGTTTTGCAAGGACTCAGGGTAGCTCTGTGCTATGGGCAGACTTCTTGATGCCTAAAGGTGCTACACAACTCTGATCACAGGAGCCAGCCTTGATAGCCAAGAAGCAGAATACCTTAATGTAAGCGATGTAGCATTTTTTTATTTTTTTTTTCTGTTTGGCCTTCTGATCAAAGACCTTGGAAGCACCGTACACATTACCAGTTAGTCTTGGCAACAGCTATGCGACATGGAAAAGTCACCTCATCAACATTACAAAGAAAGAAAACCAAGGCACAGGAGCATAAAGTAACTCACTTAAGATAGTAAGGCAAGGTGCTGTGGAGGTAGGAAGAGTGCCTAGGTTTGAAACTTGTATCTGAAGCACAAGTCCATTCTTCTCCCTCTGAAAGGAGGAATACTATGACAGTCTGTAAAAGGTTTGTGGTTAGGATGGAATATATCTTTGCAAAATCCGCTCTCTAAGTATGCTCGCTGCTTGGTGCAGTGCACCACATCTAACACGGTGTACAGGTCTGCCTCTCCACACCGCGGGAAGACTACACATGAACACCCATCTGAAAAGTGGCCGTGTATTTTGTGTTGCTGTGCTTAGGTGTATGCAGGACCAGGTTGTGTAGGTTGTTCCAGCAGTGCATGAGCTTTAGAAAGTAATACAAGTATGAAACCGGACCTGTAGCGAGACTTTTCACCTCGGTTTTAACCAAAGTATCAGGAAGTTGATTCTTCTGGCCCTCTGAAGGGTGTTGTTGCCTGTTGCATGCCATTGCCTGCTCCTCAGTGCGGGTCCTGAAGGTGCTGCGGAGGTTTTGCATTCCACCTTCGAGTGAGCTGGACTTATGAACTGGAACTAAGATCAGAACTGGCAGCTAGGCTCATGCCAAATTGAAGTTTTATTTATTTGATCATTTCATTGCAAGGTAGACACTGTGTCTGTGGTTTATATCTTTAAAATCAAATAAACTATTTATATATGGTGAAGAACTGTAAAACACATAGACCTTATTCACTAATATTTTTATGGTTTCTTTACACTTGACAAGTAAAGAATTTGTGAAAGTGTTTTTTGTACCCAAATCCCACAGATTTCTCGGGGTATTTTTTAAATTAAAAAAGGTACGATCTAGATTAGTAACACAAACTTAACTCCCATTTTTCCCTAACATCCAGCATGAACCCTTCTGAGTGAATTTTTAATACATAATTTTAATGGAATACATTTGACGAAAACTTAAGAAAATACCATCAACTTTTATCTATTTAACATTTTCGTGTTATTAAATGAGGATACCTCATGTGAATTTCAGGTCAGTGTGGAAATATAAATTGGCTACTGTTTTCCTTCCCCTCCTGATAATATTGTTTTGTTTACATCACCATGGAAGGCTTTATGCAGATTTTCTTGCCACACCATATCCATTATACCTCAAGGAGAAAACAGTCTAATAAAAAATCTCAGAACAGCCATTACTAGCAGGAAAGGAAACTCAAAGGTCTGCAGTCTTTCAAAGTGTCATTGCTACTAACTTGAGCTTCACAGAGGAAGAAGTCAGAACTGTTCTTTCATAGAGACAAATAACTGAGAGCTCCAGATGAAGCCAGCAAATCCATGGAGAGGCTGCAGTTTGCAAGCCAGGTCTTGACTGATATTTTGGTCCTGCGGACAAGGGGCTCGGGATGTTTTTGCCACTGCCGCTGACAGTTTGTCGGGTTGCTCCTGCACACACCTTTACAGCTGCAACTACTGCTGCACATATTGCAGGACATGTGGAAGGTCATCAGTGGTTCCAGTCTGCGTTACCGTCAGCCTAAAGTACAATCTTGCCATGCACTTTGCACTACGAGGGCTAGGAAACCAGTATCTTTCGTAGTAATGACTTCCAGTTTACAGCCTTCATTTGTTATATTTCCTCAATAGCTGTTGTGTTGAGATTAACTGCATAAATGGTCTGCAGCTGGCTGTTATGAATTAAGGGAGTTTAATCAAAGTATTTCTAATGTACAGCATAATGATAATACATGGGGGAAGTACTATTTAAGAGATAATGATGGCTTCAGAAGATCACTGTTGTAATGTTTAGTGCATATGCCTTCAGCATTGAATTTGTTGTTGTTCTGAATATGCTTAATGGATCAGTGAAAAGCTGCCTAATGTGGGATTGTTTGATGGGGCTGACAGAGCTGGAATTAGCCCATTGCTGTTTACTGCATACAGCCATTAAGATTAATTGCTGCCAGATAATTTTGACTGTTTTTATCTTCGGGAAAAAGTGTCACTAATGGGTTTATAAATTGGTTCACTATTACTAATAGTAAGGCCAGTGTAACAGGAGAGGATGTCAGCAGCTAATTCTAAAGATAAAGGTAAAAAGTATAAAGTACTATATGACTTGCTAGTTTTAAGGGATAATGTTATCTAATAACAGACAGACTGATATATGATGCTCATTAATGCTATTTCCCGGGCTTTGGGTTGAACCTAATAGATGCTAATAAAGTCTTATTTGATGTACCATTAAAAAGCTCAATCTGTTTTCTGCATTAATGCACAATGTTGTTTATCACATTTTCAGTGACTAAAACCCAAACCCTCAATCTGTTACATAACTAAACAGTATCAGGCTAGTTATACCTATTTTTGTCTTTGTTTAGAGACAGAAAAATTTATAGAGCAACCACTTTTCTCTATACACTATATGCAATTCACGTCACTCAGCTTCCTGTCAACAATGACAATATTTCAGATTTCATTTTAACGTATCCTTTTTTACATATGTCGTCACCGGTAAATTCTGCAAAACACTCCCTCCAAGAGGTAAATTAGTTGGTTTGCAAATGTTAGAAAACAGCGGTGGGATGTGGGCAAAAGATTATCCAAGGAGGAAGAAACCACATTAGAGGTTAATAGTCTGGTACAGCACATATACATGCATGTGCAGTGCCTCTAATTTGCTATTTATTAAAATGAAAGTTCTTTGTGCACTCACTCTCAAATATATCCCTTGTATCTAAGGGCATTGACAAGGGAGTGGGAAGAACATGCACTAAATAGATAGAAACACCGACAAGGAATGCTTAATGAAGAGGGGAAAACCAGTAACTCATGAGTAGTGAAGTTGTTCTCTTCTCAAGTAGAGATAGTGTAAATTATGAAGTGATTCCCTTCTCAAGTCGAAAGAACATTTACATTTTTCATGACCAATTTTTATATTGTGCTGAGAACATCTTCAATTTTTTTTTGAGGGGGTCTGGATAGTAAAACAGTTCTTGTCTAAAAAAAAGGCAATATCTCAAACAATACCAGAAAAAGCTCTTTGCATTATTTTTCCCTTTCAGAATGCTAGCACGTGAAGACCTTTGAGAAGTGAAGAGGAAAACAATACAGGCTGGTAAGATCTATTCTGCTGTATTTGCTGTTTCCACGGTAGTATTCCAGGTGGCATTCCTGTTTCTTTGCCGTTAAGGACATGAGCCTTTTATTCTGGTTGAGACCCTTTCCCCATGCATCCACTTTCAACTTACATCCTTTCGCCATATTTATACCATCTGCCTGTGTAATCTAGTAATTGATACGTGGGGATCATATATCATAATATAAGGGATGTAGGAAAGTGACTGCAATCTAAATATTCTTCCCTTTATTTATGTATCTGAACGTTGCGCAATGCTGCCTGGAGATACCCATTCAGTTTTTTTCATTATGTCCAGAGTCTGATTTCTTTCTCTCGTATCCCCCACCATTAGCTGCATTATCCATATCTAATCACTCGTTTTCCAATTAAACTTTTGTCTATACACAGATCTAGCACTGTTTTAACTTAAATCGATTTAAAATCGGTTTCATTAATTCCTTACAAACTCTGTGTAGACACATTCATGTTGGGTTACAAGCAGCTTATTTTGGTTTACTTTTAACTCAATATAAGTTAAACCAAGCTCTGTCAGGCTTATATTGATTTAAAAGAGCTGACACAACCTATTTCACTGTTTTAACTACATTGATTTTAAATCTTGTTCTTAGTTAAACCAAAGCAATTTGCACATAGACAGTCCCGGGTTTTGTTCCCAAAAAGTGTTGCCAATGTTTCCATGCACGGCCCTGTGTAGATGCCCATTAGCCTTTCCTTTCTATTGTTAATGATTCGAAATAACGTCTTGAGGCAAGCCTTGATTAGGTTGTTAACCGAGCTATCTGTGGCAGGCAATTTAGGATGATAGCTTACACAAAAATTATTCCAGAATAAGGTATAGTGTTGTGGGTTGTTTTAATGCAGAGTAGCTGTACTGGAACAGTTCCAGATAGAGACACTCTGAAGGAGATTTGGGTGTTCTTGTGCTGGTTTGGAAAGAACAGGGCATGCTTCCCCTGATCCAGGAGGGCATGGATCCCCTTGTGTTAGATCAGCCAGCCCAGGCATCTTGGGCACCCTACAGCATCTCAAAGGGCACAAAACACCTCTGTTTACTTGCCTGAATCCATTCCTCTGAAATAAGAGTGATTTTCTGAATTTAAGTAATCTGCTTCCAAAGTAAATGGTCAGGTAAATTTTCGCCCTAAAAGGGAGGGAAGGAAGGGAGAGAAAGAAGGAGAGGAGAGGAGAGGAGAGGAGAGGAGAGGAGAGGAGAGGAGAGGAGAGGAGAGGAGAGGAGAGGAGAGGAGAGGAGAGGAGAGGAGAGGAGAGGAGAGGAGAGGAGAGGAGAGGAGAGGAGAGGAGAGGAGAGGAGAGGAGAGGAGAGGAGAGGAGAGGAGAGGAGAGGAGAGGAGAGGAGAGGAGAGGAGAGGAAACACAAGGAAAAGGCAAGGCAAGGCAAGAAGGCAGGCAGAGAGAGAGAGAAAAAGAAAGAAGGAAGGAAGGAGAGGAAGAAAGGAAGAAATAGAAATAAGGAAAGAAAAAAGAAAGAAGGAAAGGAAGAAAGGAAGAAAGGAAGAAGGTGGCCTGAAAAACAGTCAAGTTAGACACATCACACAATGGTATCCTATTTGAGTAAGAAGCAAGAGCACCTGTTTTGGGTCATGCCATACATGCAATGGCTTGCTTCCCAATCTGCTATTTGGTACAAAGATGCTCTGGTTATAGATTTGCAGAAACATGTTAATCCTGAACTTTCTTTTCCAAATTAAACACAGATTTTGGACTGCTTAACCTAAAACCAGCAGTCACTGAAGATACTCAGGTGTTTCTAAGCTGATATCTGTTGGATAAAACAAAATGACATTTTGCAGAATGCAGGGCCTGATCTTCAATGCAGTAAAGGCAATCTAATATAGAACGGACTTCACTAAGTTTACACAGCAACACCAGTGCCAAAGTTGAGCAATCAAGAGAAATATATATTTACATTGCAGTGATTGCATTTAAATGCAATTTGATCTGTTTCATCTGTCTATCACCATTTATGTTCATTCTCATAGCTACAGTGAACACCTGGTCTTCCTGAAATTTCTGAACATCCAGCTGCTTGTTGCTGTAAGTAAGGGGCATCCGTCTTGCTGGAGCAACCCAGGTTTCCACCCTGCAGTCCTGGAGGGTTGCTCAGACTTAGTGTAGCCCAGGGTCAGCTACCCAAAAACCCTACGTGAAGGTACCAGCCAGTTATGAAGTTACTCTAAGCACTATTCTTTTCCTCTATATATATTCTGTGATGTATGAAGTGAGGTCAACGGGCGTTTTCCAAACTTTCCCCTTCTCCTACCACTTTGTAATTACACATACTTGCCTAGAGTAAGCCCATCCCCACTGGCTTCAGGAGCAAGAAGCAGTAGTATTCCAGAGCATAGCCAGATCCACACAGGTCTCAGGACACAGTTCGTTTTCCTGGTCCTTTGCCATCACAAGTCCTACATCAGCAACCCTTACAAGACAAATGCAACTGAGAACAGGACTCAACATCAGATCCGCATTATGCTCCAGAAATCAGGATCCGGTTGGCACTGAGAGATGTCTCAGACAGGAGACCGGGCACTCTCAGTAGCCATTTCAAAGCAGAAATTTGACTAAGGTGTTTTACGGGGCTGTCCTTCCCTTTCTATTGATTAGACAGGAAGCCTTATGAGGCTAACCTCTTACCATCAGACATTTCATTTAAGTATCTAAATTTAGACACTGTGAAGAGCCTTATGATTTTCTTTCTTTCAGGAAGATTTTTGGATTTGGTTGTCTTCTTTTAGGATGAAATTCACCCCTCTACAGCAGCCCAGTTCAGGACAGACAACCCTTCCAGTTCTTTGCAAACTTTGATTCAAAGACCTCACTCCAAAACAGAGCAAACTCCTCATAAAGCCCCACAAAGTCCTGTTCAGATTTAGCCATCCAGCAAGATCGCTGTCTTGGAAAAACTCTGGACCTAGAGGGATGCCTAGTGTTTAGTCTGACCCACTGGGCAGGCACGAATTTTATCACACAGTGCTGTGTCTCACTTCAACATCCTCAAGAACTGTGGTCGTGAAAAGAAAATCCTATGGGAAATTTGTACTTTAGTCAAGGGGGAAAAAAAATCAAGTCAGGCCTCCAAAAATTATAAAGTGTTACATTAATTGCTTCTTTTCACTTGTCACCTTCTTGATTTGAGCTTTTACAGTTCATATTTTTGAACTTTCCTCTGCAGTCCAGACCATTAGGAATGTCTTTTTTTTTTTTTTGTTAATAAAAACAGTGATTATCAGGTAATAACAGGATTTTTAAAGCTAAGGCATTAAAAATACTGATTGTTGCAAAATGCACAATTAAATCACAAGTCTTAGCAATATAATAAAGTGTCTCTCCTTTCAAGAATAGTTTTCATACACTTGTTTGAAGCAATTTCTCAAAAGAAACTGCATTTTTTTTTACATATACCCAGACTCGTGCAGGTTAGGAAGAAAAGCAGGGATGAACCCAGGCTGTGGATAAGTGCTGGAAAAGTGTGGAGTGATAGATCATGCAGCCATTCTATTTATCAATGTCAAAAATTGTTTTCTGATTCACAAAATGTTATTTTTTCACCATGCAAGGATACATGGGGTACTTTTTACAACTGAAGTATGAATGTAATAGATTGCAAAACTTTCTCTCCTTAAATTTACACTTGAAAACGATGTGCTGAAATTTTAAAATTGACCTAATTAAGGATATTAGGAACAAATGCAGATACTTAATACAGCAAAGGAAATAGGTTGGATTTTTTTTTTTTAAATTCAAGTCATGGAAATATTATCCTGAAATTAAACTATTTAACATGGAAGATTCTCTCAGCTTCAGACAGTTTCAGGCCAATTCTTCCCAGACTGCAGCTATTACCTCGAAAAATTACATAACTTGCCTTTTTTCCGCAAATCGCTGAAGCCCGACTGGTGCTCCATTATTAACATCAGAGCTGTCAGCTTCTCAGGGAGGCAAGAGAAGAAAGCAAAGCATTCCTACCAGCAGCAACAAAACCATGCTTGCACTTAGAGAAATCTTCCTTCAATCCTCTTCACACCAAGCAGAGAACTACTTAAAGTACAGTACGCTAAAGGTTGGATTCATTTCACTTTCACTATCTATAAGTTAGAAGTCTCTGTTAGATGTCTATAAGTTAAAGTCAGCTTGACTCCCTCTCTAGACAATGAAGAGAGATAGGCACCTCCAGAGGGTGATTCATCCCATCCGAAGACAGGTATCGAAGAGAGATGGAAGGAATCGCCCTTTGGAGATGCCTATCTCTCTCCAGTGACTACAAAGGGAGTCTGTGGTGAGTGGCTTAAACTTGACAGCTAAAGTTATGTGAGATGAAATCTAATCCCAAGCATGAATAACACAGGAGGAGTTTTGCTCCCGTACTGAAGAGAAGGTTGTTAGTGATGGGGTTTGGAAGCATTCTGCATTAAAAATGCACAAATTGCATCGTGCTTATTAGCTAGCATGAATTAACTTGACTGCGCATATAACTAGACTGATATGTCATGGCTGTCAGAGCCTCCGTAAAAAGTAGGAAGGGCAAGTTTAGCGAGGGACCATGATTCCAAAAGAGTGCCACACTCAGCTGGGACCCTGAGCAGCTTCTGCATGCTCCTGTTTCTCTCAGTGCTACCTGTTTAACAACTGTCTTACTTTTATCACAACCCTGGGCGTCTTTTTTCCCATCTAAGTGCCATTTGTCTCTGTTCCAGTTGAGATCCTAACAGCACGGCAGGTTAGTCAACTTGCATTTTACAGGCAATGGGACTGTACAATAATAACAACACTAAAAGAGTCGGGACGTATTCCTTTCGTATGATTTGCATTAACTTTCCAGCCCATCAAAGTATTATTCGTTTAGTTTAGAATCTGAAGACAGGCGAAAAATATCTTCCCCTAGAAACTGTAAGCAGTAGTCTGTGTGGCACCGCTGGATTGGTTTTCACATTGCTTCAGACTAATCCTGTCTAGAGCAGGTGGGGGCCCGTGAAGTAATAGCTCTTGACCCTGGCTCTCCTCTAGGCTCCATACAATGTCTTCACGACCCTAAAGCTTCTCTTTATTTCAGTTCAAAGAGTCTGACATCAGAGAGGGTTGTGCTGGAGCCAATGAGGCTGGTGGGTGTTATACCATGAAAGTGACCACACACGTGGCACGCCATAGGGTTTGGCACGATGGGGTTGTCTGAGAGTGCAAAGACTGCTGAAAACATGGTTGAAAACAAGAAGAATTGGGAAAATCAGCACAACAGGGGATCAAGATAACAATGTCTGAGCTGGTCCCTGTACTTTTTTAAAATAGCCATGTAGGTATACTCAAATGGACCTTATCTGGTCATGGCTCTGGCAGTTTTAATGAAGGAACCAGAATTTTAGCTTTTAGCTTTGCAGCCCCTACTAGATAGGACGTCAAAAGAGAAAGAATTCAAGATGCCTCTGCAGCCTGGATATTTGTGTCTGTACTAATAATTTCTTGAAGACAACAGTGGATAGACATAATTTCATGACTGCAGCCAGGATTTTAAAGGCTCTGCCATATCAGTCTTGCCACCACTCTCTCCTGAACCGTACTGTGGGTATCCATATAGCTAAGGTTTCACTCCAAGAAGTTTCCTCTGACTTAAATCAATATGAGTAGGGAATAAAGGCCTTCGCACTTAGTTTTAACAGACTTCTTTGGAACATGTAATTCATGTGTATCTGAGTATTTCATCACTACTTAGATGTTCTGTCAGTTGTGTCTTTTAAATCTAGGTATTTTTAGTATTCTTAGTGTAACACATGCATGAGAAAATACTGTAGCTGTGAAAGTCCAGATTGTGCAATCTACTAACCTAGAAGGTACTGTCACTTTTATGTGCCCTATATTTTATTCATCCATAACTGAAATAAATGCAGATTTTTTTAAAAATTTATCTTTAGCTCTTGCCTTGCTTTCCAGTCCTCAGTATTTGGAATTTGAGAATCAGGTCATCTAGATAAAAACTACAGTATATGCTCACATCCTATGCACCTGCAGTAAGCAGCACTACACAAATAAACAGTATTTTACTTCTTCCTACAGGAAAAAATTCAAAATATTGCAATTATATGGGTTTTATTTCATTGTTTGTAAAGATATCCATTTGTTTGTGATGGTCGTCTCATCCCTTAGGCCAATAAAACTAAAATCTGAAACTTGTATTTAAATCATCCATCTACGGAGAAAGATTTATAAAGTACCATTTACTTGGTGAATCTTTCACTCTAAGTTATCTAATGGTTTTCTAAAATTAGACACCACTTTCAAAAAATCAAAACTGTCGGAGTTATTAACAGCACCTTTTTAGGGATATTGTTAGATACACAAACATCTGGGAAAAAATACTGGAAGAACAAGTTGCATCAGTTTTGAATGTGTTTAAAGCAGCACATTAAAAGTACTGGCAAGGTTATGTTTGTAGAAAGAAGCAAATTGGTTGAAACCCTGACCCCACTGAAATTAATGAGATTTCACCCTTTGCCTTTTACTATTCAGACACGTTCCTAGTGACCATGACCATGAGAAAGATTCTTGCACAAGGACATTTGAAATGGTAGGCTCTGTCTTTTGAAACAGTAGGTTCATTTAGCATTTCTGTGCTTCAATATTTCTTATAGTCAGTGTACAATATGTGTCCCAGCTTGAAGGCTTCTAATGGTTGATAGAAGATAAAAATAAATGTTGCTATTTACAGATCCAAAAATTCTTAAGAGCAGGAGTGAAAAATGTTTTGACTGTTTCATAAAACAAGTGTGAAAAATGGCCAGTGAATCATTTTTAAAGGGTCAGTATTAAATTTGTATTACTGCAGTTAAATCCTAGCTAGGAAGTGGAGCACAAATTCAGTAAAAAATAAATGAAAGGATCTGATCTGCATTCTGCAGACTTAGTCTCTAAGGCTCCAGTATTGGGGTATGTGTCTTAAATGTTCCTGCCTTCTCTAATGTATCTTCGGTTATATTCTAGTATCTCCTTATATCTAGTGATTTTAATGGGATCGCTACTTTCTTTCAATCGCTTGATTTTATGGGGGGGTCCAAAGTCCACAACACATTCCAGGATGCATCTGACCTTTGAGAGCACGACGTGTGAGATTTAAAGACAGCGACTAGCCATTGCCTAAAAGCGAGAGCCAGGTTGCCAGAGAACATAAAACCACCACAGAAGATAAAGATGGGTGAGATTTGGGGAGGGGGGAAAGTAAGAGAAGGGAAGGAAGGAAGGAAGAATTGAAGGAGTGAGGTGGTTGGAAAGGCACTATGAGAAGTGCTTGGATCTAGCTCTGTGCGGCTACACAGTGCTAACTACGCTGAGAAAAGCAGTCATGGGAGATGAAGGCAGTAAAACAAAATGTTGAAAGAAAATGAGAGGGTTGAGCCCAGAGAAGACCGAAGTGGACATGAGTTTAAAAGGATTTAGCAAAGTGCTGGGACATTTAGAGCCTTCTGATATTTTACTGAGGATCTGAGAGCCTGGCTGGCTTAAGGCACAAGCAAGAGAGGAGCGTACCCCAGGACGGCAGGCTACTGGAGCTGCAGGATGGTGTTACTGCCTCCAGGGTCTGTGCTGGTGCTTCAGGATCACCAGCTTGCTGGTTGCTTCTTTCTGGGAGAGGCAGAAGCAGCAGTGACCACCTCGCAGCCACAAGGCCGGGGACCACGGCCCGCTTCAGTGCAACTCCTTTCCCTTCCCCATCCAGCCCTGGAGCAACTCTCAGGGAGATAAAATTCAGTTTTGGCTCCAACCCTGGATAGGCCTGGTGCCTCTGGTTGTCAGAAGTCCCTGTCATTACTAAATCTTCACTAGATTTAAGAATGATCTGGGGCAGCTGCCAGCAAAAAGACTCAGTCTCTGATTTAAAAAAAAAAAAAAAAAAAAAGAAAATTAGAAAATGCTCACTGCATAAGGACTGAAGCTTGGTGATCCTGGGTTCAACACATGCCTAACTTAAAGCATGCAAATAAGGCATTGGCTTCAAGGATGCAATTTCTGTGTTTAAAGTTAGTCATATCTTGAAGTAATCCACCAAGGACCTTCATTGATTGAAATGCTAATGTGTAAAACACTTAGCTAGCTATGATATGACTGGGACAAAGCAGCATGATTTGGTAATGGATAACCTATCACTCTTTTCTTCAAGTGTTCCTTAAGTGCAGCAGCAAAACACAAGATTTAAAAAAAAAAAAAAATGGGGTTGATCTAATGTATTTGGATTTCCTGAAAGTTTTTTTGTAAGTTCTTTGCAGAAAACTGTCAAAAAAGTAACAGCATGCAGGAGTTCAGTGGATTAAAAACAGACCATCACAAAGCAGAAACTGCTACATTTTCTAGCGGTAAAAAAAGAAGTAATTAATACTGGGATGCTCCGAAGCTGCATGTTGCCATTGATATTGTTTTGCAAGTTAGTGACATGAAAATCTGTGTGAACACTGAGCTGACCATGCTTAGAGGTAACACAAGGGCTGATCAACACTAAAGACGTTTACACAGAGCTCCAGAGAGGTTGAAAGAAGTGAGGTGAAAGGACAGCACGGTAACAGGTGAAATTCAATGAATGCAGGTTAAAGTATGTTGAAGGAGGAATCATTTGAACTACTGAGATCTCTGAGTTTAAAGAGAGATGAGTTTAAAGAGCAGTGAGTTTAAGTTAATGAAAGTACCTTCTGAAAGGGAGAAGTGGTGATTGCTGCTGTGGTGCAGTTATCTGCTGAAAGGTTTGGCATTCCAGAAGGCATCAAAGAGCAAAAGAAAACAATAATACGGAAATTATTATCATGTCAGTATGTGACAGTGGCATAGCATTATTGGGGGAACCATATGCTTTTAAAGAGACATTCTCTCAAAAAAAAAAAAAGCACAGCAATAAAAAAATGAGAGAATTCAAAAATATTTGTGGAAATCATGAAGGATATGAGGTAATGAGATAAGAAAAAAGAATGTTTTCAAGAAAAGGATATAAGACTAGTAATTTTGCACATTAATTTGCCTCTATTGACAAGGCTTCACTCTGACCGAACAGATGCTGGTGTACTAGTAAAAGATACTAGTAAACAGAGGTAAGATACCAGGGTAAGTTCAGCACTGAACTAGTCCAGCATGGGAATTCTTATGTCAAAAAACTATCACCACGATTAGTAAGTCACTGTTTTGGCTGCAAAATAATTCCTGTCCCTCTCTGCATCCCCTGTCTACCTGCTGACCTCACTGGCTCCAAGAAATTTGACAGAGTGGTGAGATCTAAGAGATGCTCCAGTTCTTAAAGATTTATAGGCATCCAGGCACAGACAAAGGAACCCCTTAAATGCTCTGGGGGAGAGAGATTTGCACCTTCTTGGATGGGAAAACCTGCAGTGGAGAGTGACTTCATAAGTGACTAAACCTGTAAAAAGCTTCTGTCAGATCCAGAACCTTTTTAGAAACCAAATACAACAGCCAGGAAACAGATTCACAGGAAAAGTTTTCATCAGTTTCAGGGCTCAAGGGACTTGTTTCAAAAATCACCTCACCTGTCTTATAGGACTAAATAATCAGGCACGAGGGGTATGTCTTCACAAACATGTGAAGATGCATCTGGTCTGCCCATACATGGAGCTCTTTAGGTGTTTTATAAGAGGAAAGGTCATGTTTAGGCTGAGGATCTTCTCTGTGCTTCAGGATTGATGTTGGGCAGGTCTGGAGATTGAATCCTGCTGAGTGCTTACTTTTTGTTCAGGTCTGTCTTGGAGGCTGGACTTACTGGGCTAATGGACAGATTTGATCCTGAAACAATGTACAATTAAAACTATGTAATCCCTCTGAACTTTAATAGCAACCATTGTATTGCACATGTGTATCACAGTATCACAGTATGCTAGGGATTGGAAGGGACCTCAAAAGACCATCTAGTCCAATCCCCCTGTCGGAGCAGGAACACCTAGATGAGGTTGCACAGGAAGGCGTCCAGGCGAGTTTTGAATGTCTCCAGAGAAGGAGACTCCACAACCTCCCTGGGCAGCCTGTTCCAGTGCTCTGTCACCCTCACTGAGAAGAAGTTTCTTCTCAAATTTAAGTGGAACCTCTTGTGTTCCAGCTTGAATCCATTACCCCTTGTCCTATGTGTGGGCAAGTGGTACACAGGCAACACATAAACCCATGGATAAAAGGTTAGCAACGCCTTTTCTAAGGCAGCATAAAACAGTTGCCAGGCTACTTCTGTTCCCGCCCTTTCTGCAATTCCACCATTAAAAAAAAGCCTCAACTTCCTTTAAATTCTTGAATATCCTAATTGATCTGAGCCCCAAATATTACGGGCTTTAGGTGTCTCAGTCTTAAACACTGTTGTACCTATATGTCCATGCAGATGGGTGTATAGATCTAAATATCCATCCAAAGAACACAGAGTGTCTTGGTCCATTTCTTCCAATTAAAAAAAGAATGCTGGATACAAATTTATCTTTCAGTTTTATTTTCCTTTTCTTGGTCAATAACAGCTAGTACCTTATTTTGTAGCTTAGATTCTTAATGTCTTCTCTTTCAGTCTCAGCTGCAGTAATATTTGTTTTCCTTATTTCTGTTCCAGGCTCTTTCTTCTTTTGCAGACTGATTGTATCCTTATAATCTATCCATCCAGCTCCCCCTCTCTGTCCTTCTTTTTGAACTCTCTTTCTTACCCCACTGTCACTTTCTGGTAACTTCCCCATCTTACTTTCGCCAGTCTTTGCAATCACTCGCTCCTCACCAGCTACTCGTCACCTTACTAACTCTTTGAATCCTTATTGTAAGTTAGGCTCCATCAATATTAATAAAATAAATTGGTTTGGGGCCATTTTCTGCACTGAGACAGACTGGCACAGGGTGACACTCATTCACACTCTCTGATCGTCTGAGATGAGCTGGCCAGATCCAACCTTCCCAAATCTCTGCCAATTCCCAAACAGTGCCCAGGAACAGTATGAAGACTACCAGACGGCCCAGGGCAAAACCCTGTCAGAGACCACTCAGACTTTCCAAAATGGATGGTCAAGTTCCGGTACCACCTCTGGTGCTGTTAAATTTACTACCACAGCCATATTCACCGGCAGCAGAAACAACCTTTAAGGCAGCGATGCACGTAACAGCTGACTCCCATGGTTTGCAAGAACTGGAATCCTAAACCAGAGCTGAGGCTTTTCCCTATGTAAACTGATTTCTAGTTTTGAAATGCAGTCACTGGCTTCCCAGCTGCTGATAGCTTTAAAGCTGCCTGAAGCCAAGCCAGCTTCTCTGCTGAGCAGGCAGTATGGTTTCTTGCCATAAAGGAAACAACTTGAAAGGCAGCCTGTTGACCGTGTAAAGGATGGATGTACAGGATTTTGTTCAGAGCCAGTGCTTTTCCTGCCGTCCTCCCCAAAGAGAGCTTAAACCTGGAAACCAGTGGTTTCATAGTCCAATCCGAGGCTCAGACATAATCAAACAGCCTCAGCGCAGCGCATTACTGCACACCAACGGGGCTGTGGTAACTGTCCACTACAAATATGAGATAATGTGACATACGTTAGCCCGCAGTGAAAAGGGGCTAACCTAAGCCAAATTACTCTGACTGTGCCATGGGCTAAGAGCATTTGCGCAGGCAGTTATTGAGACTCGGCTGATGCATGGTAACAGTTAACCAGAGTAATTTGATCATATGTCTGATCTCAAAGACAAAATAGACTCTAAATTGCTAGTATGGTATATGGGAGATGTAGCCATGACATTCTGTTACATTACCATCTGACCTAACAAGAATGTAAAAGATACACTCCCTTCCTGGCATTATTTTAACACAGCATTTTTACCAGCCTGAATTATGAAAACAAAAAAAAAAAAGTGCTATATTTAAACCTATAAAAATGCAGTTTATTCCTCTTTGATAAGGCATAACTTTTTTTAGCAATTGTAATCTGTAACATTACAGCCTTAGGAGGTAATTTACTAAATAGGACAAAATTAGCTGATTTTTGGACCATTTAAAGGAACATTTCTGTTGAAAGCATATAAAATGTATTAAAGTAATCTCTGAAGTCTTTACCCCTGCTTGAGATTTTAATTTACTCAGAGCTAATAAATTATCCCCTTTCAGAAGCTATTGAAAATTTTCACTTAAATCCTTTTTAAAACTTAATGTGTTCAATTGAATCTTAAGCAATTTATACACACGTACACAGAGCTTGAGGTGGTCACTGCACCAAGGTGAAGGCTGAAAAGAGGTTAGATTAGCACTAACTCCTCTGCCCTTTGGGATTGCTGGGGTGCTATTAATGAATGTGAATTCCCTCCTCCCCGAGAGCCCTCCCCCTTCATATGCACTGGCCTGGCTGTTGGGTAATTACTTTTCCGAGACAGCATTTAACAAAATCCCCTGTTCAAAGCCCGGGCCCATTTTCTCTCCAGCTGAAGGATGAGGTTGCAATCAGGGAAGGGAGCAGCGGATCTGGGTCACCCCAGTACTCACTCAGGTTAGCTGGGCCACAAAAGCTTGCTTCATCTCAGACAGGGCTCCGTGTTACAGTTGCGCACTCACCAGAAATATTTTTTCAGGCTATCAATTATTATATTTGAACATCGCATCCTCGCTCTAGGGAGCCCTTCGCAAGCTGTAGCGAAAATCAATCCAGTTTTACAACTTTTACCTTGGCACAGCTCCAACTCTTTATCTACCTCGCACAGTTATTTAAAGATGCGGTGGCTTTTTTCCTGGAGTATAGATATATTCCCGTGTAGGACTTGCCCTTGGTGCATGTAATACCCTTTTTCTGGGTGGTTTTGATTTGTGCAGTTGCTTTGGTTTTGCTTTTTGTGTTTGGCAGTTCATGTGGCCGCGGTGAGGTTTGTGTGGCTGGGTACCCGCCTCTGCCGGGCCATCTGTGTTTCTCAGGGTGGTGGCAAGCGGAGCCTCTTATTTCAGTGGATATACACGTGGGTTGGAGCCCGCTCTCGTTCAGATCACTGCAGCTGCAAGTAATGGCATCTGAAAATCTCTCTACGTGTTTGTTCTGAGCTTTATTTTTCCAGTGCAAACCCCACCTAGGAGGCTACCAAGCTAGACTTCTCCCTCCACTTGTGCAGGTGCATGAGCCAGCTTTCCCAGTGTGTCCTGAGGACCACCTTCATCAGAAGGGGTTATGAATCCTGGCAGCAGCAGCAGTGCTTCAAAAGGCAGACAGTATCGCTCTCTGAAAAGGTGACTGCCTCCCGGATGATAGGGAAATTTGGAGAGCAAAAATTGGTCTTAGATATTGCTATGTCAGTGTAGGCTGCAAAAACAGACAGCAGATACTGGGCTTCAGTGGAGTTATGAAGGAAGAGGCATTAAAAGAGAAAATCTATCCTAGAGCTGTACTTTGAAGGGGTTTTATATTTATTTTAGAAGCAGACCCAGTTTCCATTTCCCTGTTGAACGTGCACGCAGAAGCTGACAAAGTCACTAATCAGATTGCATGGGTTTCCGTGTTTCTGATTCTCCGCTTTCCAGCTCAAAAATATGTTTTACCACTTCCCGTTAAAGTTATTTTATTGAATTCCCTCACAGCAGTTAGCTCAAGGGCTAAGAGACATCCCTTCATTTACATCATGCAAGTTTCCACCGAGCAAACGCTGGAAAGTCCAAAAAGCATGGGTTTGGCTCATCCCTCCCAGCCTGCCTGCACAAACCGGCCATGGCCCTGCTCAGAGAGGCTCTGTCTGAAAGGCTGTAAGGCCATGGTGGCACATGCGCGCATCCACTTTCTCTGGCGGGGCCGGCTGGGAGCTAACGGATGCTTCCCTAAGTAAGAGGGCAATTGTGAACCGAGTGGTTTGGGGGCTGCTGACAGAGTGGGGAGGACCCCTCTTTTGTCTGGGCCACAACCCGCCCTCAATCCGAAAGAGATTTCACCCATCGACCCAACAGAGCCAGCACGGGGTGAAAACGTGACGGGAGCTGTGTGCCCGGTAACAATGGCTACACAACACAGCCCAACCAAATCCCGGCCATCTTCATAGTATACTGTGTAGTTTAACAAATCCCTTGGATACGTATTCATTTGTGGGTCTCAAGGAAGAAACCAACGAGGTTTCCCCTCCTCCCAGGCAATATAGGGCGAGCATCCAGCCACCTTTGAGCGTGTTGTCATTAGTGCTCCTAAGTGAGGCAGGAGATAGCTGGATCAGTCCTCTGGAGAGTGCTTCCAGCAAAAGGGCTGATATTTTTGGTTTGATTATTTCATAGTTGGAGCTTATTTCTCTGTATTTCCTTTTAATCAGTATTTGTGACAGCGTGCCAATGGTGGGGACCATAAATCAAGGTTTTGGCCACTTGCAAATATGTTCTTAAATGAAGAAAAGTTTATTCTTTTCAAACTCTCCCACTTTGGTACCAGTCTTTGACCTGTACTACCCAGAATTCTGTAGGGTTAGGCATTTGACAGCTAGCTGTATTTAAGGAGTAGAGAGACAGTTCATCTGCTCATAGAAAACATCTGGGATATTTTAGAATAAAAGGTGCTGTAAAAATATAAAATAGCACTACCGAAAACAAATTTTCCACTCCTTTTCTTTTTTTGTGGGAAAAAAATTACAGAAGAAACAAGTAGAAATTCTAACCTCAGTGTAGGCAAAGTAGGACTAGGTGATGAGAGCCATCCTTATTTATCTGCGTAATCTAACTTTGCAGGGAAAACAGGCGGGAATTTGTATTTTGTGACTCATGTTAAGAAAAAACAAGGAACTCAACATTTGGGTTCAAGCTTCTGATTTCATTTCCTAGTTAAGGTTGGAGTGTTTGCTGGAACTTTCTCTTTCCTAGCTTTTGTTGATTTCTGTCATTCAAGAATCATGAAGTAAATATTTATTAACATGGGAACCCTCCTCCCTTCCTGCCCTTCATATTTGTGCTTCTTATGCTAATGAAATTACTTTAACAAGGGAACCACATTCCTCCTGGGTCCACATCAGTTCTGGTGCCAACACATTAGTTATTTAAATGTAGTTTTATATTAATTTTTCATATTGTAATGCATTGTTCCCTGCAAATATACATGTAGCTGGTTTTCAACAGTAAACAAATATATATTAAAGACATTGTTAGCTGAAAACCTTTCATCTTTCCTTTTGCTTCCTGTGATAATGGTGGCCATTTGTCCCTCTTGCCCTCTACCATCCTCTTTCCCTACTATACTTCTACAGTGACCACCACCAGGGAGTTGTTTTCTGTTTTCTGAAGCAGGCTGTTGATGCAGATGCAGAATTCTTAAACTACATATTTTCCGTGCATTCAGCATTTATCTCTAGTATCCTCAAAGTCTGACATAAAGGCTCGCAGTCTCTGAATTGGGAAATCCAGTAAGAAAAACAGGAGTTTAACAAAAGCTAAAAAAGACATAGTCTTGAAAAACAACCTTACTAGCGCAACAATGATCCTTAGGAAAGTTATGCTACCATGGTCTTCCTACATTCTCACCAATAAAAACAAAATATATACTAACTAAATTCCTGCAGATGTATTTGTATGGTACAGGATTACAGCAATATCATGAGAAATCTTGTTGCTTACCAATTAAGTAAAAATGACAAGTACTGTTCTCTGTGAGGTAGGAGCTATTACTTCCAAGAGACACACTTTTAGACTAAAGAGTGGAAACTAGACTTCATCACGCATCATATTGCCAGGGCTACCATGTAACATATCAAAGGTTCAGGGCTGGCTGCGCCCAGGCTGCTCCATTTTTAGTCATTTAAAATTATCACACATTTTGATCTCAGGAGTGGATCACTATTACACAATTTGATAGCAATGTTGAAGGCTTTGACAACATTCTCCCAAGAGTCCAAAAGAAACACAGGCACGAAACCAATGAGATATTAGCTGAGGTATATGTGAGGCATTGCTTTACGAGTCTTAATGCTAGGGAAGTAGAAGTCAGTTAATGAGTTCCCAGTCTTTGAAAAAGGCTTCACAAATGATTCAGGGACCTACAGACCGGTGAGTCTGACGTCCGTATCAGGTAAATAAAAGAAACTACAACAAAGGAGTAAATTAACAGATATTTAGATAAATATGATATATACCATGTGTTTTTGTGAAAGGAAGTCCTCTCTTGCAAATCAGTGAAAGTTCTTTGTGGAGTCATAAAGGTTACGGGCAACGGTGACCCAATGACTCTGTACTTAGATTCTGAAAAAGCATTTAACAAAGTCCCTTAGAAGAGATTTCTGAAGAAATTAAGCTGTCATGAGTATGAGGGAAGGCACTCTCATGGATTAATGATTGGTTAAAAGAGGGGAAAAAGTAGGTAGGAATAAGTGGTCAGTTTTCACAATGAAAAGCTATTAATAGCAGGCTTCATCCAGGGCCCTTGGCATGGGTGTTGTCCAGTGTGTTAATAAACGACTTCAACCAGAGACCAAATAGCCAGGTGACAAAGTGCACGAGTGAGACGGAATAATTCAAGACACTCAAAACTGATGCTAATGATAGAGTATTTCAGAAGATCTTTACATGTCAATAGTAAATTAAATTCAGCAAATGGCCACATAGTAGTGTGCACATGATAAGGAATAATGGACTATAAACTAACTACTACCATTCAGGAAAGCCATGTTGGAATTGAGGATGGTTCTCTGCAAACATTAGTTCAATGATGAGAAGCAGCCAGAAAAGCAAATAAATCTGATCCCGAATATTGCACCCAGTTTAGCTTACTAAGAGACTGTAGGAAACAGGAAAAAAGTGGAAGGAGGAACAAATTAAGAAGGGTGATTAGTAGGACAGAATAGCTTCTGTACAAGGAGGGCATGTATGATGTGAAACTCTTTAGCAGTGGGGAAATATGACCACCATCTAGAAGCCCATATGAAAAAATGAACAGGAACATTATTTTTTATAATTGGAGAACAAGTGGTCCCCCACAGAAAATATTGAATGCTAAATATAAAACAGATGAGAAAAACACTATTTTTTCTCCACAAATGAATGAAATAGTGGAATTCATTGCTAGAAGATGCTGTGAGGCCAAAAAAGAAAAAAGTATCTAAATTATTATTAGAGAAATTAATGGATGATAGATCCATCAGCATTTTTGACACATTCTAGATATGTACAAGAAATCCCTACACTACTCATTGTCAGCTCTTGGAAGGATCACACCACACTTAAACTTTTCTCCAGTAATACATGTCAGATCACTTTAAGAAAAATGTTATTTGATAAAATGAAGCTTTGGTCCAACTAAGTATGGCTACTTTTATATTCTTATGAAATGAAATAATGTGCAATTTTCAAATAAAATGTTTTCAGTATTTCTGCTCCTTGTCATTTAAAAAGGATACTTGTTTGATCATGATTTCAGGAAGTGGAGGTACTGAATTGCTGATGGATATTTGCAGAAATTTTGGATTTTTCTCATAGCTGGCATAAATTACTTGCTAGCTCAGCATTCTGTATTTTTGAACAAAGCCAATGCTCCAAAAATGTTTCATATACACAATCTCAATACTTTGTCTTTTCAAGAATTATCACATATTTCAATTCACTGACTAAAATCTTGTTTTCCCTCATTATAATTTATTTTATTAATTATATTAAACTACAGAAACTAACCCATTCTTTCTGGTTGTGTTCAAATTAATGTCTATGTACAATAATAAATAAAATGCATATGTATGGAATGAAAAGCATTTATTGTTGACATTAAAACTCTGAAAATCAGGAAGGAATATGTTAACCAATGTCAGTCATGTCTGTTTTTCCTTTGTGAAAGAAACCGCTAAAGGATAAAGTGTTGATAATTTCTGTTCTTAAGGGAGTGGTACCTGGTAGCTGTGCTTCCAGTAGAACTCTCCAGGTGGGCAAAAGACAAAGCGGTGAAGATGGCTTTTCTGTTCAGCCAATGCTACTGATGAGGTACTCAAGGAGAGCCTGAAGTATCTCATGTACGGTGCTCATGCTTTTGCTCTCCCATGGCAGTTAGCTTTCTTCTTCTTCATCCTTAATTGTGTCTATCAAAAAGGATGCTATGGAATGCTCTTTCTCATTTTTTTAATGTATATATCATGAGGATTATATTTTGAAATATCTCCCATTTCCCACCCTCTCTGTCATGTCCATTTTAGTAACCAAAATAACTGACAAAAAATATTGACAGGAAAGAACCAGATAAAAATGGAAAATACAACAGTATACAGTGCAAAAAAGGGAGTATAAACCAAAGAAACTGAAAAAGGTTTTGCATATATTTTCTTTCGTCCTTTGCCGCTGAAGTTTACCCATCAGTGAAATAAATGAATACGTTTTCTTCATCTCCAGTGACTGCTATCTTATCTTACTATAAGATTAAATTCTAGCATCTAGAATCAACACTTAGAATTAACATTAGGAGTCTGCCAACCAACCCTAGAAAATGTCAATTGATTTGATTCTATTCCTAGGTCTTGATAATTGTCATTTGCCCTATATATATGTATTTTATATTTAAATGTATTTGTTTAAACATCATGACAGTCACAGTAGGTATTACCTAGAAAGTTCAGGGGCAAGATGGAAAAAGAGTGAGGTCATGAGTCAGCCACAATGTTAACAGCTTTATCTCCTTTTTAGTTCTTTTTCTTTTTTTTCTTTTTTTTTTTTTTCTGTGTTGAATCATATCAGCTCCTGGTTTTGGAAGATTTTGCCATGCTAGTTTTAAAAAGGCATGCCCTGGAGTTATTTAAGCTTAGCAATGCACATTATTTAAATGACAGGAATAAAAACTCAGAACCGATTGGAACAACCAATTCAGCCAATGAAATGGGGTTTATTGAAGGGTTTTTTTAAAGTGTTCAGAAGATTCCCACTAGCTTAAACTGTTTCCCTCTGGCTTGTCCTAGGCTCCAAAATCTTATGATTTTGTCATAAGTCATTTGTGATTCAGCATTGTGTATTGATGCACTGTAAACCATCCTTCTTCAAGACAGACCACGTGGGGGTGGTTGGTTTATACAACATAAACCTTGCAAGTTACTCCATCCTTTTTAGTCATATAGGCTGCAGAGTTATTTTGGGATTGCTCTGCTCTGGGACCTGTGCATTTTCCCCATAATTCCCAGGCACAGGGACAGCTGGGGGTGACAAGCACCCATACAGAGGTAGAAAGCAAGTTGTTCATCACCCTTTGGGCTTCCACAGCTGCTGGCACTGCCTTGTTCACCCTCGCTGAGAAAGCACACAGGGCTCAAGATCTGCTCCGCAGAGCAGTCCCATGGCTCCAGCAGGCTCATGGAGTAAGCAGGATTGCTGTTAATATGACCCTGCTTTTGGCAATTGAGTGCTAGGAAGTTATCATACTCCTTCCCACTCCCTTTGAGGTTGGATTAGATCCACCTCACTGTCTATTCCCTACCCAGTCACAGTGACAAACCAAGAGGTGGCTGGAGGGGGGAAGACAGAAAACAGAGCTACTAAATGTCATGTACCAGTCAGCACGCACCTGCTAATGAGGCTGACAAGTTTAGATGGGACAACCCAGTTTACATTTGTTGTGGAAATGGGACTTCAGCAGTGAGAGACAAATGTGTCCCAGCAGCGTGGCCACCTCAGGTATGACCAGCTCGGCTGCCAGCCCCAGCCATGCCACCTCACCCCAGAGAAACTCTGTGACATTTCAAGGCCAAGCCGGGAAGACAGGCTCTTCCAAAAACCCTATGCCATCGCCCCTGGCCTGCCCAGCAGTGATACGGTTCTCATTTAAGGACTGAGCTTCCTCCCTGCTTCGTGGTGATTTTGTCAGTCTGTCTATTGTTGCAGCTGAAAATCTGTTTTCTCAGTATCCTGGGATGCTTCTGGTCTCCCTTGCACTGTGAATTGCGTTGGCAATCCTCGCTGGGGCAGATTAACAGCAGCGCCACAGCTTTGACTTTTGTCCCGTGACATCCCAAATTAATAGCCTACATCATAACAAGCCTGTTCCTAATGAACATTGAGGGGGGTTGGCTTTTTCTTGTTGTTATTGTTGTTTGTGTTGGGGGTTATTTATTGTGCTGTGAGTAATTCTATCTCTTTTTGTACTTTTTCTGTGGGTGAGAAACTTATTTTTAACTATGCTGTTATGATGTTATATGAATTGTGTAAAAAAGAGGTCAGAAGGGAAGTGGTAAAGGTAGTAAGTGGTATGTTTGTTTCCTCTTTCTATTTTGGTCCAAAAATTGTACACAGAAATTAAGAACAAAAGTATCACCTGTCTATGATTGACCCTCAGTTCTTCCCATTTACTCCTCTCTTGTGTCACCCACCAGTCAACTGACTTACCTTACATTCAGG
Source organism: Vanellus vanellus (assembly GCF_965231255.1). Classification (NCBI taxonomy): domain Eukaryota; kingdom Metazoa; phylum Chordata; class Aves; order Charadriiformes; family Charadriidae; genus Vanellus; species Vanellus vanellus. Next base: position 151,806,080 of record NC_138905.1, read on the forward strand.
TCTCCCGCAATGGGCTAACAACTCAGTATTTCTGGCACATATAGACAGGAGAAACCAAGATAATCTCTGTGCTGTTGCAATCAGCTGCAACAAAGCTTCCTATTGTCTCTCTACAGAAGTTTATAGCTCCCTGGCTCAGAAAGGTCAGATTTATTGTTGCCTATTTACTGGCATGCGAATTTATGAAGGTTCAGCTCTGAAGCTGAGTATAAACATACCAGCATCGTCTTTTCACAAGATGTTGCCCACAGTTTTGGAGCAGAAGTCACGCAGTGTAGCACAGAGTAATCACGCAGCTTTCATACAAGCCGGTACAAGGAAGACCTGCTCTACTTGTGTTTGAGGAAGCAAGCAATGATAGCTAGGGTGCCCTTGCTGAACTTAGAAGAGGAAACATTCAGAAGAGAGAAAGATTATATAAACTTGAATTATGACAATCCCCTGATATTAACCTTTGTTTAGAATAGCTTTTGCCAATTAAAGTAGTGAATTACTGCTGACTTGCCTCTCTAAAACAATGAATTTATTTATGCTAGTTAATGAAATGCTGTGTAGAGAGGATTGTTTTGATGCAATGAGTTTAGCCTTTCAGTAGGCTTTTGATGCAGTCACTCTATGAGAAGGTATTAAGAAAACTTGGTAACCAGGTAGTGAGAAATAAGCCTTTTAGCGGATGAAAAATTGTCTAGGAAGCAAAGGCATGACTAAGTTGGTCATTTAACCTTGCTGTCAAAGGATCATTAGCAGCATGACTAGAAAGTTTTAGGGCAACTGATGTTGAAAACACAGCTCTAAAAACCTGTCAAAATATATTTCTATTATCATTTACATCCATGTATTAATTCTTTAAAATATCTGTTCTGTGTCCAGCCAAAAAACATCTGTCCTAATACCCTTGATATCCTTCACAAAGGTCATGGCAGCCAGGGATGCATATTGGAACGGTACATAGACTGACCCTTCCTGCGAATACCTCTGCAATCTCCAACAGTTTGTACCTCAGAGGTGGGATCATTCTGTTTGGTAGTTTGTTATGGATTCATCCTCCATGCATGTTGCTGTTGCTTTTTAAACCCATGTAAAACTTCTGGAATTTAGCAATCTTTCACGGAGTTTCACAGGTTAGCTGCGTACAGTCTGAAGAACCGTCTCATTTTGGCATTGTGAACCTGCCATTTCCTTATTTTATTTAATGCCTCCTAGTTCTTGTATTTGAAAACACAATGAAGGATCATTCCCTAGTTACTCCCTGGCACTCATTATTTTATCAAATGTTGTAGCACACACCCCCCCAGCCAGGTAATTCCTTTCCAGGCAGAAGAATGCCAAGCTAATTAATCATTCCTCACATAGAAGCTGTTCCATAACTTTGGCCATTCTTATCACCTTTCTCTGAACCCTTTACAGCTTTACTATGTCTTTGTTGAGATGGAGGGAACAGAAATACACACACCATTCAAGATGCAGGTGCACCATGGAATTGCCTAGCTTCATAATGTCCCCAGGATTGCTTCTGTATTGCTCTCCTCATAGATCCTAACACTCAATTTCCTTTTCTGATGACAACTGGGCACGGAGCTGACATTTTCACTGTTACAACTCCAGAAGCCCATTGCTGGGTAGTAACAGCAAGTTCAGCACCTGGCACTGCATGTGTGAAGTTCTGTTTGGTTAATCCCAGGTGCATCACTGCTAATTCTTCTGCTCTGACATTCATCTGCAGTATTATCACTCAGCCTTGTAGAGTCCTTTTGGAGTTCTCCACAGCTGAACTTTGTTTTTACTACCCTGATTAACTTGGGGAAGGATTTGTAATATACACAAAATGAATAGCCATGTTATTTCTCATCAGTTTCTCACATCTTTTAAAATGTTCTTTTATTCTGAGAAGGAGATAGCATATGTAAGTACATTTGCAGGAAACAAAAAATCAGAAACCAAATGCAAACTAGCCGTGTGAAAACTTGAGAACAATATAGTTCCTATGCTTCAAAAAAAAGATGAAATCATCAACAAGTTACAAAATCGTAAACTGCAGATTAAGAGGGGTACAGTTTAAAGCAACATGCATTTTCAGCCACTTAAATCCTTTGGTGTGATCCTTGAACCATAGATTAAAGTCCTGACCTAAAGGACATACAGGATACAGGACCATTTAGTCACATTACTGATTGCTCAACGTGCCTATTTTCAGAGATGTCATTAATAATCACCTAAACTATTGTGTTCATAATTTGCCTTTTCAATTTATCGAGTATTTTGGATCAGATTTAACTTTTCTTATAGGCTCTGGTATTCGGTCCCAAGGATAAAAGTGTCAAGCCTGAGGTAATCTCTTTAAAAAAAGCCTGAGGGACTGAAACATCATTTTCCTTTTTGCTTGGTTTTTTGGCATTAGCACTTGCAAGTAAAATGAAAGACCTGATTTGAAATTCAAGGCCAGATCTTAAGAGGTGACGGTCCCTTGCATATCCCAGTGGCTTCAGTGAGATCAGTGCATTTCAGAACTTGTCCCCAAAACTGGATTTGATGCATTGTTTTTGTTTTGGTATAGCTCCGCTATGGAGTAATCCACAGAGAATTTACTGCCCTTTTGGAGAATACTCTTGGTTTCATGTATGTATTTGTCATTTTTTCCTTTAGCCTTGTCAAACTGAGGATGTTATTTTGTTGTTTGATAAGACATATATCACTTTATGAATTAACCAGTTATATGTGCATCAGAATATAGGCTGAAACTATAGATAGTGCTTTCTTCCAACAATACTGTACAAGAGTTCATATATTTTGGTCATTTCACCCTCTACCCAAGCCCCATTAAAGGAATTAGCCCTGAAATAATTCACAGCATTGGCATTAAAACTGTCATCATACTTCAGGGCTACCTCTATGGTGAAATTACTTCTCAGCAGTCTGCCAATCCACAGCTTTTTAGGAAGACTTTGCTTCCTGGAGATTAGAAAGGTGTTGTTTGTTTGTTTGTTCGTTTGTTTAATCAAAGGAAGCTTAATTTCTGCAAAAGTTGGTGAGGCTGTCCAGCAAGCTTCGTATTACTCTAGGTGTCCTATTTACAACTGGCTAGCAGATAGAAAACGTGACAAAAAGCTCACCTAGACAAATCCATGTTTTGATTTACATGAAAACCTTTAAGGAGATTGGTTTAGTTCAGAGAGGTGGCAGGGGAAGAAGGGTAATGCATATAAACTTCTTTATTAGTTCCTTCCCTATGCTACTTGCATGCAGACGATTCCAGCTGTGGACGGGGATATTCCGTGGAGAGTCTGAGTCACTGGCTATTGATCACTAGCTATCAGTCTCACTGGCATTTTTCGAGATATTCAGCTGTAAGATCCCGCTGACCAGTCCTAAACCGATACGACTACACCAATAACAGGTGTGTAGACTTTCACAGGCCTTTTCGGATATTTCTGTGTTAAAAGATTTTGAAGAATTCAAGATTATCTCCTCAGAATATTTATAAGACAGATCCATGGGGGAATTCATCCTGTTCTGTGCAATAGTAGCAGCACAAAGCAGCCTTAAAGTCAGCTTAGGCATCTCTTTGAGGATTTCTCTGACGTACAGAAATCCTGTAGTAATGGCTTTTTCCCTTTCCTTTACTGCAAGTTCCACTTCAAAGATGTTTGGGTGGTATGACTACTGGAGAGGAAGTTAGTGCAAGTTTCTGTGCCCCCAGTATTGCCTACCATCATCAGAAGGACTTCTTGTGGCTCTGAAGAATCAGCAATACCTCCAGGTATGCTTGAAGCTACTTTAAATTACCGTGAAACCCAAAGGTCAGCCCCCAGATCCTGAGGTTCGCAGTTGTGCTTCCCCTCCTATCATTTTCCATAGAACTTTTTCCCTATTACCTCCTTTTCTGAAGTCATAGCACAATGATTCTAGTTTAGTTTTGCACCCTGATAGTAGACAGACTTTTTTTTCATCATCAGTGGAGATGGAGAGTGATTTTGATTAATGACTTCATTGTCCCCAGCCAGCAAGAGACTTGCCTTTTTCAGTTTGCATCAGAATGGATGCTGAACACTGTAAGTCTCTAACTGGCAGTAGGTTTCACCTGCTGAGAAGTGAGGAAATTAGTCAGGAAAAAAAAAATGGTCACAAAATAATACTGATTTACTCTAACTTCAACTAGAATGTCAGTGGATGAAAAAGTTTTCCGAAGCTTTCCTAGACTTTTTTTCCTAGGACTATACATGAAAAAAAAATGTTTATGAGAATCAAAATGATCTTAAGAATCAAGTAAATCCCCATTAATTTTTTTCTTTTGGCATTTTTTCTGTGTATTTTTAATATGGGAGAGAAGTAAAGGGGGGTGTGAATTTCCAATGATATTAACATTAATGTATTTTCATGCCAGCCCCTACTCTTCTCCCAGTGAGAAGACTGGGCCTGTCTGAGGAATTTGGAGAATACTGGTTTATTGGTATGCATGTAAGATTGTAACATTTCCAGTCACAGGTCATGACTGGATCTTGTAAATCTCGGCTAGATCTGCTCTTCAGAGCCAAGGAAGAACTTCCTGGGGACATGACAAGCAACAGCAGCCTTGACTGTAGTGACCATGAAGTTGTGGGGCCCAAGATCCTAGGGTTAGCAAGGAAGGACGGTAGCAGAGTATAGGCCCTGAACTTCAGAAAAGCAAAATGCACCTTATTCAGGGAACTAGTAAGTGGGATCATATGGGAGGCACCTCTGAAGGGTGAAGGAGCTCTGGAAAGCTGACAAGCCTTTGGAGATAACCCCCTCAAACCACAATTGTGGGTCATCATGATATTCAAGAAAATAAGTAGAGATATCAGGAGACTAGACTGGTTAAACAGGGAACACATGACTGAGCTTCATTGTAAAAAAAAGAATATAGGAGGTGGAAACAGGGATAGGCTACAAAAGGATGAATTTATAAATTTTGGGCATGCAGTGATGGTGTTCGGAAAGCCAAAGCTCACTTAAAGTTGATGCCTGCAAGGATCATAAAGTATGATAACCTGGGGTGCATTAGGTGAAGTATTGCCAGCAGATTAAGGGAGGCGATCTTTGCTCTCTTACTCGGCACTGGTGAGGCCACATCTGGAGTACTGTGTTCAGCTCTGGGCTCCACAATACAAGAGAGACATGGACATACCAGAGAGAGTCAATCGAAGGATCACTACGGTGATTAAGGGAATGGAGCATTTTTCATATGAGGAGAGGCTGAGAGAGCTGGGACTGTTCAACCTGGAGAAGAGAAAGCTCAGGAGGAATCTCATCCATGTATCTAAATACCTGAAGGGAGGGTGTGAAGAAGATGGAGCCAGGCTTTTTTAAGTGGTGGCCAGTGAGAGGACCAGAGGCACTGGGCACAAACTGAAACATAGGATGCTCCATCCCAACATCAGGAAACACTTTTTTACTGTGAGACTGACTGAGCACTGAAACAGGTTGCCCAGAGAAGTTGTAGAGTCTCCATCCTTGCAGTAGATGACCCCGCTTGAGCCAGGGTAATTGGATGAGACGACCCGCAGATGATTCCAACCGCAACCATTCTGTGATCCTGTGATAACAAGAAAATCTTCTACCACTACATTAGTATTCCAAGGTTGAATGAGAAATATGTGGGACTGTTGCAGAATTAAGGGAGGGGTGTGTGTGTGTGTGATTTAGTAACAGCAAACACAAACAAGGCTGAGTTACTGATACCTTATTTGCCCTAGTCTTCACTAGCTAGGTCTTCCAGCTCTCTGTTGGAGGCATGGTTCAGGGAGAAGCAGAAGGACCAGCAGCTGATGAGGATCAGCTCAGGAAACTCGACCCATACAAGTCTATGGTGTCAAACAGGCTTCCTCTATGGGTGCTGGGAGAGCTGGTGCTGTCCTCGCTAGGCTAATATCTCTCATGTCTGAAAGGTCAGAGAGACTAGGGGAGGTCATCAATGACTGGAGAAAGGCAGATATGCTGATCTTTAAAAAAGACCATAAGGAAACAGGGACAACCAGCTAGTCAGCCTCACTTCAGTCCCTGGGAAATCATGGAATGAGTCCTCTTGGACTGACAAAAGAGAATAAAGTGACTGGGAATAGCCAGCATGGGTGGACAGCTGGGCTTAGAGGGTAGTGCTTAATTGGTCATCTACTTCTAGTCTATCTGGAGGCTGGTAACAAGTAGACTACTGCAGGGGTGGATATTAGGACCTGCTCTGTTTATTAATGACCTGAAGGAGGTAGTGGAGCGCATCCTGATCAGTTTTGAAGATTAGACTAAGTTGGGAGAAGCAGTTGCTCAAAAGCAGGGCTGCTATTCACAGTTGAGTAGGCAGGCTGGAGGAAAGGGCCAACAGGAATCACATAAAATTCAACAGGGACAACTGCAAAGTCCTGCGCCTGGGAAGGAAAAGGCTAGGGTAACCACACAGGCTGGGAATGGACTGGCTAGGGAGCAGCTCTGTGGAAGAGTCCCTGTAGGTCTTGGTGGACAACGAGCTGCGTGTGAGACTACACTGTGCCCTGGAAGCAAAGATGGCCAAAAACACGTTTAGCTGTATAAACAGGAGTGTAGCCAGCAAATTGAGGGAAATTATCATCTCCCCAACATGGCATTTACTGGATCACATCTAGAAAACTGCATTCACTTTTGTCTCCCACCTGCCAATGCAAGAAAGACATCGAAATGGAGCAACTTTGATGGATAACTACCAACATAGTTGGTTACTGGAGCACCACTGTCAAATGAGGAAAGAACAAAGGAGCCATGCTTGTCCAGCCAGAAGATGAGATGGCCTTGGCAGACCTCACAGCAACCTTCCCACACCTAGAAGAAGGGCATCAAGGAGACAGCAGTGCATGGTGGGAGGACAGGGGCAAGAAGGCACAGGGAAAAAGAGAGGTTCAGACTGGATATAAGGAGAAACTTTTTTCCCCATGAGGACAGTTGGGTAGCAGAGCCGTTTACCCAGAGAGATTGTATAGTCTCTATCCTTGGAGGTTAAGGCCAATTGTGCAACTTGATCTGATCTCGCTACTGACCCCACTTTGAGCAGCAGGAAGTCGGACAAGAAACCTCCCTTCCAACCTCAATTATTTTGATTCTATGATCCTGTGAAACGGGAGAAACTTTTCAATGATTTCTGCAAATATATTTGAAGTCTGTGACTGTCAGAGTAATATCAATAGGACAAAACAAAAAGTAAATGCTTTCTGAAAGTACTGTCCAGTTTGTCAGGAGGAATACTGCAGCTTGTGCCCTTTCAATATTTTAGCATATATACTTCAGGCTAGTCAGACTCCCTTCCATGACTTGTTGTATGAACTCGCTCTGTACAGGTACATATGGAAGATGTGAATGGATGTACTTCTAAGTATGTATAAATCAATTTACATTGCTGATTGCAACTCCAACAGAAAAATGTCACATTCAAGACGTAGCAGTCTACAAAGTCAGTGAATAGAAATGTTAATTTCTCTCTGTCCTCCATTGCTCTCTGTTACCTGTAAATATTAACTAGCTCACAAGAATTCACACTCAAAATTTTATAAAATAAGTATGGACTCCTGCTGCAGTCAATTTTGCATAGTTAAAAACAACAGGCTTTTTTTGGGGGGGTGGTATGTGATCTTCAAGAAACTCTTGTTTGAAGGGTACAGCACTGAAGTGTTGTTTGGAAGCAGCTACAAGTAAATTAAATCAATCAGTTTCCACCTAGCTCTAGTTTTCTTCACTTGTCTTAGAACTGGTAAATCATACAACAGTTGTTTCCGAGAAGAAAGTGTATTTTTCCCATTCTCATTTCATGAAAGCTGAGTCAATTTTTCTCATATTTTAATGAGAAAATGTTGCATCAATTTGGTCAGATTTTGAGTAAAGTCCACCAACATTGGAAAGATTTATTACAGTACGGAAATAAGGGTTCACAGGAATATTGGAAAAACTAAAACAAGATCTGTTCACTTATTGGGTTTAGTAGCTGGCTTTAAAGAAGCTGCAGGAATACTGGCTACAATGAGCAAATTATGGGAAAATCCTTCATCCTTCCCAAGACAAGTATTTCCTTTTAAGGCCCATTTGCCAAAAAGATGTTTATGTGATGCTTAAGGAGCCCGGTTCCTTTCTATTATCCTTTTCTTCATTTTCAATACGTGGAACTTCCATTCTGAACTTTTCAGTAATACCTCATGATAATCAGGTTCTTGAACTAACAGTACCTTCTGTTGAAAAACAGACATTTTCAACAGCCTATTTTTAAGTTTCATTGAACGTCTCCTTCTTCTTTGTACTATGATCAAACAGGATAAATAGAAGTTTCCTGTCCCATGTATACTATTCATTATTTGTGTACCCTTTAGATGGTACCTCTTCTGCAAGGAAGATATTATCTGTACGTGTCACCTTTCTTTGCATTCTAACTATTCTGTTTTCATTTTTCTTCTTATTTTCTTTATTTAAAGCCGGAATTCCCAACACTGAATACAGTATTAATTTGAAGCTGTATTGCTGATTTATATAAATACACAATAATATTTTCCATACTCCTTTTCCTTCTGGATCCTAAAATGTCTTCACCATTGCTGTTCCTTGAGTAAAAAATTCCGAATGTTTTTTGAATATTCTAAGTGACCTAAATTGTACTTTTGTGATAGCAATACTTACGTGTACTTAGGCACAGACTACACTACTACTCCAGGTATAATAAAGAAGTGGTTACAGTATTAACAAATAACACAGAGCGATTACAGATTTATAAATGGAGATGGAGGAAATGTCTGTTTCGCATTTAACACGAACCAACCAAAAAATTTGGATAAGTACCTCGACATTTGGGAAGAGTAGCTGAAACGTTTCCAGAGTTTCTGAATTTACTGAGTCTGTTAAACTGGTTGGGAAATGAGGCAAAACCAGGATTTTTTTTCTTTATTTTTTTGTAAGGTTCCTTTTGCAGTTCTCTTTGAAGAGTCTTCCACGGTATTTACATACTTGCTCTTCTAATGCTGGCTTGAGCAAGAAGGAAGAATGATTTTAGAGGATATTAAGCAGACTTGATTGAAACTTTAAATGTTTCATATTCACTATGACTTTTGGGCAAAGATAGCAAGTGACTATATGTCACCCATCCAATCCATATTTTCACAGTTGAAAAAGATCTTTATTTAGAAAGACTTAAGCTAAAAATGCTATTTTACTAAACTGTAATAAATGTTATAGCGTTGATCTACTACTATCCAGACTTCCTGAAACATTCATGAACAGAGAAACTGCTCAAGCTCTTGTTTGAGGGAGGGTACTCCAAAATCTGCATTTGATTTTTAGGTCTGTCCTGCAACTTTTTTACTGTCTAGAGGAAACTATATCCCTTGTACCTGGAGATACATTTCATAAAGGACATCATAAACTCTTTGGGGACATTGGAGTCATAACAAGGTCTTCTACCATTTCTAAAATCCATATTAGCTATTAGTACTTCATACAGTCCTCGGAAATCACTCTTTGTTCATCTTGGTGCTTTATCCACCTTGAACCATTTCAGAATTACCAGAGAAGTAGGAGCCACAGAAGCGCTAGAGTATTGATTTACATAAATTTACATAATGAAACTGTACTTACATAATGGTTGAGGTCTCTGACCTGTGTTGGAATTTGATGCTTGCTTTGTTTCTTAGCTTCAAAAGTAGTGGGAAAAGAGGGGAAAGTGTATATACATGCTCCAAAAGCTGCAAGAATACCAAGGGTCAATCTGCCTATATTTCACTCCAGCTCAGGATGTTTTTATTACTCAGCGGTTAGTCATAACTATAAAGTAGTTGAGTCCTCACAGCCCTCACACACTATTTAGACAATGAATGAATACGGCTAAAAGAAATTCTGCACCATGTATATCATGGACTTAATTTCATTTGTCTTCTTCAGTAGGGCTAAAGTAATATTTTGCATTTTATTTTTAGATGTACTGTATTAAATGTTGTTATTAGATCTTTTGGAGGACTGCAAACTACTCCAAGCCATTTCTGCAAGTAGCATCTCAGGCACTATATATTTTTCCTTGGATCATAAGGAAGAAAAATGTGGTCATTCATCACACGAGATGGAAGATTTAATTGTCAGGGTTTGCTGGAGATGAGCTAGCGTTACCCTCATACTGACCATAAATGATAGAACCACAGGGAATCTGATTAGAAGGACCATGCATAAGGTGATGGATATTATGGAGGGTGAAAGAACAGGGAAGGTGTTTTGAATGACACCCAAATGGTTGCCATGTTTTTACGTGCAGGGATTGACCATGTAGGCTGCCTGAGAGAAAGTTTAGACAGCTTTTATTCCAGAGCAAGGTTTCACTAAATGATAATTAAACCTCCTTGAAAAGTAAGGACATGAGAAGGGAAGATGGGAAGGTGATGATATGAACATCCATACATAATACACCATTATTGAAGGTTGTTATATTGTTATAGCATGTGAAAATCACTACGAAGACACAAAGAATGTTTTGCTATCAATGCTGAAGTTAAAGTTAATGCTAAAATGAAAAAGTTGCAATGGTATACTCATTTAGCCACAAGGTTTATCCAATTTCTGCTTCTAAATGGTGATTGTTGACTTCCTATCTGTAGAACAAGCACCAAGGTCGGTGTTGCATTCACACACGTACTGCTCGCAGTAGTCAATGTCTTGACATTGTGTAATAAGGATAACACCATTGCTACATGTATAAATATCTAAAGGCATCTTGGCATTGATTCACCATACAAATAAATCTGCAAACGAAACTCCTAAGTGGTTGTAAACTGTGTCTGTCGTGATGCCAGCTGAAGTGTTTTTTCTGCGAACCTGGGTAGCGTATACCTTGAATTGCATTCGAGTCAGTGAAACGCTGTGGCAGGAGGTGGCCCCAGGGGGGCCTGCTGCCCTCCCTCTCATCTGCAAGGTCATCTGGCCAGCTTCTTGGAAGACAAGCGATGGGAGATGTTGGCTGCTCAGAGTCTGTGACACAGGGCAACTCTTCAAGAAGATTGCTTCAGGGACCTCAGAGCTTTCCAGTTCGTGCTGTTAGAGAGACCTCTAGGAGGACAGCCTTGGGTTAAGAGTTGCATTGCAAAGAATCTCCTTGTTGGATTGTTTTCTGGCAATTTTTCCTGATAGGAACAAAGCCACATTTCAAAATGCTGAAATCCTCCACAAAATTGATTTTCCTTCCAGCCTCCTCTCCTGACAACAGGGTGTATTCATAAAGGGCCTCCAAATAACAGAAATGAAGAAAACACATTGTCACAAAAATGACTTTCGACACTTAAAAATTGCTTTCTGAACCTGTTTGAGATTGTCAGCTAATAGGGTAGCCTTCTTTCATAACTCCTTTATAGTAATGCACAGCTGGGTGAAAATCCACCTCAAACAATACTTACTTTTGTCTTTCCTTAGTTATCATCATTATCATTACTTTTCACTTTGGTTAGCAGATGTTTCTTTAGTGCTTTGACATCCTTTATAATTTGCATTTTTGTTAATTTAACTGGCAGAAAAGTCAACGTACTGTACAGTATACACTTTGCATTTAACACTTATATGTTTGTGGCATATGCAATAAGAAAAGCTCCTCTGATACCCCCAATACATATTGAATGTACAAATTTAACATACTTTTTAAAATTCATGTATTTGGGCTTTTCTTTTGTGCCATGCGAAAATGTCTGATTATTTAGAGCACATCTCAAACCCAAGGAGGAATCATTTTGAGTCTACAGCATAAACTCATAGCATTCAGGCTGTGGCTATGATGAACAAATCAGTAATTAATTGGGCATTCATTCCAGTGACCTGTCAGCATTCAAATGCTTTAATTAGATGGAGAAATGGAGGCAAGTAATGAGGGCCAAATCTGTATCCTTTTGAATTCAGTGGCAAAACATCCACTTGCTGCAATAAGATTTAGTCCTAAATGCATGACAGCACACTATAGAAGATGTCGTCTCCACCAACTGTGGTTCAAGTGTATAATACTGATAATGTCACTGGCATTGTATCTTTCGTTAAGGAAACAATGATGCTCTTAGGAAGCTTTTTGTCTGCTCATGCATACAAAACAGGCAATTTTCATAAAGTATTAATTGCAAATTATCTAGTATAAATGAAGGTCCCAAAAAGAAAAATCTACTTTATACTGTATCTGCTGTTTATTTCATTATTAGTATTCTTCATTGTTTTGCTTATGTGGTACAGCTGAAAGGAAATACCATATCCTGTGTCAAGCAATCACACTTTAAATATGCAGGTGTATACAGACCTGGAGTTTTTATTCTATTCCCAAGTTGCTTCATAAATATTCAAACATATATGTATCTAAATGTACACTAGTAGCCTGTGTCTAGCTATGTTTTTCTGTGTATTTTTGCCAGTTTCAATTTAACACATAGATGAACCATATTCAACATTTCCACGCTGGACTAAAATGCCGGTGATGTATTTTAAGTGTTTTCTTTGTCTTCTAAAGGTACTGTTTGTAGCTCAGCACCTGTTTGTTGCTACCTAGCTAGCATTAAGTTTTCACTTGAAGTGTAGGTTTTAACTATTTGTTATGAAAAACATAGACCAGTTTTTAAAATTGACATATCTTTTGGACATTCTTTCAAATTAAATTTATATTTTCTTCCAAAAAATGCTTTTATTTTCACTATGTCATTTTTAAACAACCCTTATAATTTACAAGGTATGTAACGGACTTCAGAGCAAAATGCCACACAGAGGTACCCACATTAGCATTGAACGGGCAGCATACCTATGTCCTAGGGGACGTAAGCATCTAAGTCTCATCCCCCACTTACTTCTTCTCCTGGTTTTTAGAAACTGCCTTCTCTTTTGGCAGCCTTAATACGTTCACAGCCATCTTATACAATTTACTTCTTGTGCATATACTGTTCTCTTTCTTTTTGCTTAAGTAGCATTTTCACTTTGTTTTTAAACCTATGTTGAACGTCATTTACAAAACAAAAACATATTCTCCATTTTTCTTTGCTTTGTAAGGCTAAGCCACTGCAAGTTTCCTGTCAAAAGTATGGTTTCTCTTCCTCTGAACATCCAAGTGTGTTCATCTTTGCTGAACAAAGTGAATCAAACTGTATGCAGTTTTTCAGATGAAGTCTCAGCTGTACAGAAGCATTAATACGTCTCAATCCCTACCGAAAATACCCCACGTGACACATTTGGGGATTAGGTTTGTACTTTTCACAGCCAAATCAATCTGAAGTTCACAGGCTTGCTGTGATCAACTGATATATCCTAGGTATTCCCCTCTTCTGTCATTTCAAAATGATAAATTGTCAGCCTATAACAGAAATTCTTGTTATTAGTCCTGAAGTACATGACTTTGCAATTTGTACAATTATACCTCATCCCTTCTTTTCTAGTTCACTCAACTCTTCCAATATTATATTCTGATCCCTCTTTAAATTACTGTTTCCAGTGCTTTGTCGTCGCCTGTTTTCATTCTTCTTCAAGTGACTGACGCAAGCCCTCAACCCCTCCCCACCATATGCCTTACATGGTTCCTCATAACCATTGCATTGTAGTAGATCTCTCTTTCATCTAGATTTTTTCCAGAAGAAATGTCACAGTTGTCTTAAAGACAAGGTCAAACAAACTTCATAACTGCTTCCAAACAGCTGAACCTTCAAAAATTTTCAGTTTCAGAGTAGTATTTCAACAATATCAATACTAAATTCCTGAAAGAAGGACGTTCGCAAAATCCTTGCTGCATTTCGCTCCTTTCTTTTTATAGGCTTATTAGTAGAACTCACCCCTGTATCCTTCCCTGGGCCTCATAAAGTTTTTGGGTTTTTTCTGGTCCTTCCCATAAATGCCCTACATAAATTCTGTACTTTGGTGAGAATCACCTTGGGTGCTGTGCTCAGTTTTAGGGGGTCTTTATATTTTCCATTTCTAGGAGTCACCATCTGGGAGCAGAGCTGCTTACCAACCCTGCTGAGAACAGTGGTCTCACCTCCAGAACTGCTAAATAACACAAAGTTTTTCTGACTATGGCAACTTAAAAAGCCCTGATCTATTTTAAGAAGAAATCAGTATCTGACAGGCATTAAGTTCTGGGCCTAGAAAGGGTGATAGTCAAATGGTTGTGAGCCAAGCCATACAGCCGTGGTGACTGGAGAAGTTAGCCACAGCAAGTAGGACACTGACATCGCCCCTGAGGATACTTTTAACCTCCACAATATGCATCTGAAATTGTTCTGCTTGCCTCTGGAACCAAATATCTCTGCAGAGTTCATCAAATACCTACTTAGCACCAGTCCTATTGCCTGAGCAAGCTCACCAGAGTCCAGCGTTTTGCAACTGCCTCAGCTCAGCTGGTCTATTACCCTATCTGCTCAGAAATTGTCTAAATAGAAATAAGAGTTCTTGAGCTCAGACAACTACTTATCCTCCCAAGTTGAGGCTTGATTTTGATCTGTTTTCCACTGAATGCCTCCAGATACTCCTTGAGAGAGCGGGGGCAAGTATACCGGCTCTCAGCATCACTATGTCTATCATACACCAGGCTATCACACCATTTCTCAGTCTTGCGATGGCTGGGAGATTTCCTCATGTCATCTAGCCCTCTTTGGCAGATTTACACACAAGATTTTTGTTACCAAAGTGACAATCATGAGACTTTTACTCAATGTGCTGGGAGACAAGGCCCATATATTATCACACGCCACATTTTAGGAGAGTCTGCCACAATGTCTACGTTAGCCCCAGTAAAGGAGGTTTTCCTTGCTGTAATTCCCCAAGACAGTACTGATGGTCTGAAAGTCTCCATTTGAAATTATGAACTGTATTACTCCACGATGAGTGCACAGCACATACTGCCAAGGAAGCCCTGTACAAACTGCAGTGTCTACCAGACATTTTTCTTCAGTCCCTAGAGAGACCAGTCAGTTCCTTGTATCAAGAAACATATAGAAATCATTGTGTTCCTTCATACCAAAAGTAGGAATCATCAAAACAATGCCATGTTAGTGCTGAGCTTTTTGATGCCGCAAATTCTGACCTCAGGTGTTTGAGACTCCAGTAAGAGCTGAATTGAAATCCTCCCTTTACCAGCCACTCCTTTGACGCGGGCAGCTGATTGACTTAGACCGGTGGGTATCAGCATTGTTTCCCAAGGCTTATCCAGTCCACTGATCATCCACACAAGTTAAGAATTTTGCCCAGCCCTCCTGTGCTGCCTGTCTCCAGGGACCTCTCCTTCAGGAGCCCGCGGTGGTCTGCGGTGGCCTACAGTGGCAAAGTTTGAACATGGTATAAAAGACAAATGTTGACTGTAGTTCTCCACTGTTCTCTTCTATCTCAACTGTTCCGACAGTAGTGCTTTCTGTTAATCAAAGAAGGGCAGAAGCCAGACACCGGGCACAGACTTAAGAAACTTGGAAGACTTTTAATCACAGGTTCCCTGTCACAGTCATAGCATAAACAACTCTTTGTGTTGAACAGGCATATATATTTGCACATCTCAGTCTGCAAGATGAATGTTTCCACATCTCAGATAGGTTTCCACTTTACCTTGGGTCGGAATCATTTCTTTTGTGGCAGGTCTTCCTATTTGCCCTCTTCATACCAGCGAATAGACACACAAAGTTTTGGTTTCCGTACATGTCTACCTGATGGAAAGTACTTGATACTTCATTCCTGTTTAAGGCACCAAAATAAATTTGGTGCTAGGGCTTTAGCCCTACTTGACCTTATGGGGCCCAACCTCCACTATACAAACTTTTCATACTGTTTTCAGGTTATGTTTTAAAATGGATATGTATGTTACACTTCTGGTTTGCAAATTAAGCTCATACTCATAAACAGCCTATGAAAAATAGAATATGCCTGAGTCTTCAGACAGTCTGAATTGAGAAATGGAGCTGATCCAAGCACCTCTGTTTTAGGGTTACTATCACTTATGGTTGGTCTGCAAATATTATGTCCTCAGTTGGGCCATCCAATATAACAACTTTCATTGATTTCCCACCCAGTACATCTTGTAGGATGACCCCCAAAGCAAGCAATATACGGATGAATGCAGCAATCATTGCAGTTAAAATCTCTAGATATCCGCTTTAACATTATGTCAAAGATTGTGTTTAGAAACTGAAGAGTTTTACTGATCGTATGGACCGTAATGGTCTCTCCCTTTGGACATTTGATACGTGCACACATATCATGCTTGCCTGCACCATCACTGTGTATGTAAGAGTGTCAGTGCAGCAGATGATAAACAAACACATTCTTAACTTGCCAGAATTATGTGTTTATATCATAAATTTGCAGTGCCTAGTATGTCTTACTTCATTCTTTACTCCAGGTGTTACAACCAAGGGGTCTGAGGGACTTACTTAATGAGCAGCAGTGGCAGTGGATATAAAAAAGTCTGCTATTTCTCCTTCAGAAATATAAAAGACTTACTAAGGTACAAAATAACCACAGTAATATTTATATAATTTATTGTCCTTTTTAGTGCCTCTTATCTTAGCATTCAAGTATTACAATGGCTTTGAGATATGACCAAAAAGAGGAGTTTTCTGTGTAGGAAGCCTACCACTGAATCAAAGTACATGCTTTTTTTCAAACCTCGCGATCACAACTATGTTTCTTCTTACCTCTAGCGATGTTTGCCTGAGATTCCTCACCCTGCTGGCAGGTGTTGATCCAGCTGGGAAAGCGCAAACGGGGTATTTTGCTGACTCAGTAACAAAGCAAGCTCATTATTCCACTCAGATATAAGAGAAATAAAGAGAAATCATGACAGAGAGAGTGGTAAGATTTGGGTAGGCAAGTCCTGAGGGAACAAGGCATAGGGAAAACTAAATCCATGGAAAAGTTTCAGGATGTGGTTTCATAGCAAATTCTTTCAGGATGACCTTTGTGTTAATAAGCAAGGTTATTAATGAAGAAATCCACTTGCCTGCACCCAAACATGCATGAATATTAGTCAATATTCCTTTTAATAGCTGCTTTCTCTTGCATGAATGTCTATCAGCCACCCGTAATTCTCAGACAACATGTCTGCAGCCAGCTTTTGTGAACATGTTAATTAGGAAGTCTGTACCAGCTGAGTTTCTAAGATGAACAGCAAATAGTACTGCTCGTGCACCCCACCCCCACAGCAGGCACCCAAACTGCATGGTTTATTCAACAGAAATCATAGGCAGGAGAGGGACCAGGTAGATACAGGCGCTCAGAGCTGTAATACAAAACTATAAATCCTGCCTACATAGAGAGCTTAAGTGCCGCACTGGCATTCAGTGGCCTCAGATCTTGGATTTTATGGTTGCCTCAAATAGCAAAAATGGTCCGTTTCATAACATTGCGAAGAACCTATTGGGCCTCAGCACACACAAATATGCCGAAGTGTAAGAGGAGAGGTAATTCGTTCTGTATCCTCCAACAGGCAGAGAGGTAACCTGCCACAGAATGTATGACCGTGAACTAACTTTCCTTACCCCAAGGTAATCATTTGGTTTTATAGATAAAATTTGGGATTATAAATTATCTGCTTCAGCACAATTACTTTCCTAAATGATTTCATGGCTATTAACAACACAACTAAAATCTTCCAAAGATGGGGCTGTTCCACGTTCAATGGGACTGATACCAAGGAAATAAAAGTCTGTGAAAATTTGAATAGCTAAATACTGTCTTGTAAAAATACTGGTAGTATAAGTGTTTGTATGGACAATTAATGGTGGCATGGAAAATTAATGGTGGCACAGCTGTACTGAATACATTGCAGTCACTGTCTGTGTACTTTAGGATGGAAGGAGGCATTATACAGCTTGAAGAAAAAACTGTGTAAATGTTGCTTTACATAAGACTGTTGCTCATAGTAAGGTAGGATGTGAGCTTACAGTATTGTGATTCTTTCATAGAAATTTCTCTTTAGGCTTTGTGATGAGCAGGGTAAGAAACTTCTGATAGCGCCGTGTTGGTTGGAGATACCTATTGTGCTAAGAGACTTCATATTTGGCTCACTATTTATGACTGACAGAATTAAAAATGAAAAAAAAAAAAAAAAGAAAAAAACCTGTATTTCAGACTACAAGTAATGTAATAAAAAAGGAAAGGAGGAGCAGAGAGGCCTTCTCCAAAGTTCCAAGCAATAATACCTCACTGCAAAGCTCTGCAGTTTGTCAGGAAAAGGTCATGTTCCCAAAACCAAAAGCCCAAACCTAATCTAAAAGCACTGAGCAGGGCTGGAGAAATAAGTACAGTCCATTCACAGATAGAAATTGTCTGCTACTGTGTTATAATCTTTCCTTCAACAGCGTAAGGTTTTCACAAAGCGGTACCCTGAGCGGAGCTTGCAGCCCATTGAAAAATGAAAGAGGCAGTGAGAGTTGGTGCTTTGCAGAGGTATCTTCATGAAGCGTGGGGAGAGGCTTCAGTGGTTTGTTGTGCTTTCTGTTTCCCCAGGAAACTCCAGGGTGAGAGGGCGCTGGTTACGTGGGGCACCACTAAAGTCATGCACGTTTGGAAATGGGGCTGCAGCTCTTTCAGTCTGCCATCGAGAAGAAAATAAATGATGGAAATGTATTGTGTCTGAGATTTACGCTTCCCCTTCTCCACTACTGCTGACATCTGATCCCCCACACCCTTTTCAGCACTTATCTACACTACCTCAGTATCATTTTCACCTTCTTCTCTTCCTGCCTCCTACAAACACACAGACACACAGAGTCCATCACTTTTAGATACAAACAGTTTCCACAATCTAAGGAAGAGTCCCTCAGAAGCCATTTTCACATCAGGGCTATCCTTCTTGGCCATCGATTTTTAAAAGTAACTATTCCCATGAAAAATATGGGTATCAGAATTAGAACTGCTCGAACATAATAACATTTCTGCACACTAATGTTTACTGTTTCACCCTCAAGTAGTCCTTGCATTTTTATTGTTCTTAAAATTCAATCAAATGAACGTTCTCTCTTAAGAGATTTTGAAACCCCAAATTATTTATACGTTTAGAAAGCCATTGGTTATCCCAAAGAGGCCCGTGTTGCCCTGAAAATTTCAAAATTTAAGCAAATTAAAAAATCACTTCAGGTATCAATTATTCTCTGCTACAGTTCCTTTCCTATTTCTTATACTTGTCACTGGGGCTTACATCGCAGGAAAAGTCAAAACTCCTCATAAAAAATGTGAACACCTCTCTCCCTCTTACCAAAAAAGGCACACTGGGAGGCACAGCTATTTTTTATTAGTTTTCCAGTTAAATCTTTTAAAATGTCTGTGAAAAAAAAAGGCATGTTTGGAAAGTTTTATCCTCGGTAATAATGGGCTTAACGTTTCTCCATTAGCATCAATCAGACAGTGTTCTGGGTTCAGTTATAAATCAACGCTCAGTGAGCCTATCAATACCCTTGCCATGAGAAAGGCAAACACTCAAAAGTGTGTTAAGAAACAACGTTTTCTTTATACAGTATAATATCTTTATATAGATGCATGAAATACAGTAAAATGAAAAGAGTATGTCACTCTTACACATAAAAACATTCACCCTCCACATCAGCACGGCAACAAAAGGTTCATGAGTACAGCTGTTCAGGCTACAGCAGCTGCTCAGACTCAGCACAATACCCCAACTACGTTTCAAGAAGGACTTCAGGTGAAAACATGCACTTTCACAACTTTCGTAAGTTGGGGTTTTTTTTTTTTCCCACTGGGGCTTTCTGAGATATTTTAATCTTTTTTTTTTAAGGAATCTGAGTTTTAAGAAGTGTTCTGAAATATAGAGAAAGCCTCATTTCCACTTCTCAAAAGGACACAGAAGTTGCACAATGGTAGTGTGAGAAGAACCTCAACTTTGGTAGGGCATTTTGCATTTATTAACAATGTGAAAACTCTGGGTGAGAATGGGGCCATTTTCATGTGAAAGCATCTAAAACCATTGGTGAGTTTGTGCCAAACATGCAATTTTTTCCTAGAAATTAAGGCAGTGTCTGCATATATTTGTATTATTTGTTTGCCCGTTTATCTTGGAGGCTTTTGTTTGGTTTAGTTTGTTTATTTCAGATGGATTTCATTTGGTTAGGGTTTTGGTTTTGATTTATTTTGTTTTTTTCCCAATTGTGCAGGGATCGTTTTTATTGTGGACAGTGATTTTATTTTTTTTTTCTTCATGCACATACCAATATTTTTCCTTATGGTCATTTTCAGAAAAAAAAAAAAAAAAAAAAAAAAAAATACCCCCACAACTTGATTTACTGTTGTCCCTGTAATTTACTTGAGCACTTTTCCATGCACATCTAGAAAGGAGGGCACCTTTGCTTCTGGAAAATCGTAACAGTGCCTACTGCATCCTCATTAATACAGCAATTCCTTAACACAATGACAGATAAAAGAACTTTCCTTTTATTGAACTAAATGCTGGTTTTACATAAAATAGACTATAATTCAGAGTCTGTAATGTCTACTGAAAGGTTAGACTCGTTACCATCCAAATAGGCTGAGCTAATAAAAATTATATTTGTTACAATCCAAATAGATTAACCGGCCTTAAGGGCTTAGCTATGTATCACACTTTTCAATTTTCTTATAATTAAATTAACATAAAACAGACTTGACAAATAAATGACTGTATCAGAAACAGTTAAGCTCTATTTAACCAAAATAACTGTTCTATTTACATATACAGCAACCTGTGTCTATTTTGGGAGCTATAAGAAGCCTATGTAGTTAGCAAATCCTTGGGTGCCCACAGTCCCCTAACAGTCTTGGTCCCAGCCTTTCTCTGAACCACGTGTACCCTAAATGGTAGATTTTGTGCTTTAGCTTCTGCAGTCCCTCCTGGTTCTTTCTCAGCCAGATACCTTCTCTGATGCCCTGTCACACCTAAGCAATGGCCTTGGAAGCCTTCATATGTAGAGCCAAGCTTTATTTACTGAGTAGCCCTTTTGAATGAACGATTTCAGTGGGATCACTTATATTTTATGAAGCTAAGCACATGGCGTAAGTCTTTGCAGGACAGTGATTTTAGCCTCTTCACCACATTTTCCCCATCCATCCATACATCTGCTACCCACATATCTAAGCTGAAATAAGGCTTCTGGTAACGTCTCCTGGATGACAGCAGGCTAACTCTTTAATAGCTTTAGCAGTTCATTAATGAAGGCCGCACAGTTTATTCAGCAGCACTGACTTTCCTAAAAACACCCTGGCTCGCCATAAACTATGTCTCTACCTATTAGCTTTCTGGCCTTCTTTCCCTCTCTTCCATTGCACTGTAAATCTTGAAACCATAATACTCAGAACCTTAATTTTCACCATGTCTTCTCCGTACCTTTAAAAAGAAAGAATGAGATGCAAATACCACTCCAGCTTATAAGTCTCCTCTGTGGTTGCCCCTTTGGATGAAAGACCACAGGCATAACCTTAGCGGTTGGCAAGGGCACAAATATGAGACAGTGGGTCGAGACAGTCATTTTCCCTCTTGTTTCACTCGGGAGTGTGTTTGCGCGCATGGCTGGGGAAGGTTTTCCCTTGAGGAGGGCAGCTGGAAAGCTTTTTACAGAAGTTTTGTTTCCCTTTCTGCTGTGGATATTAACAACATAGTATGACATGGCATCAAGGAAAAAGTTTACAGAGATCATACCAAGTGTCTGTAATATAGGATGTGTTGGACGTGGTCATGTTTTTCTAGAGCTTTTTGTGTCACACTTTCACATAGCAAATGAAATAACAAGATTGATGTGTAACCTGGTTTTGCAAAAGCTCTGAAACCCTAGCTGCTATGCTGTAATGTGTGTGTGGTTTGGCAAATGGTAAAGAGAATAGTTTCCACTTTCCATAAAGCCATGCAAAATCCACTTAAGTTTCTTAGGGCTTTGTGCTATAATTAACCATTCTGAGAGTGCCATTGTCTGAGGACTGTGCCTTTAAGCCCCTTCTCCTCCCTGTAGGACCTCACTCAGAGCAGAGGAGTGCAAATGGAGTTGAGATCAGCAAGCTGGATACTTCCGTGCTTCTTTTACCACCGCTTTTCTGGTACCTATTTTATGAACAATGGGCTGCCTATTGCAGGACTGATCAGTGTTGCACCTCAGGTATTGTCCTTAAATTACAATTGCGCTGCCAAATCTAAGCTATAAATATCAATGTATATCAGAGGAGGCTGCTTTAAAAAAAAAAAAAAAGAAAAAGAGAAGGGGATACTATTTTTAAATGCAGCCCTAGAATCAGGTGGCTTCATGCTGTTATGATAAGGAGCTGAGTGGCACCGCCTGAGAACGAGGTCTGAGCAGCAGCATAACCTCTCCCTGCAGCCGGCCCGATAATCAGGAACCTGTGCTCCGACGGGTGGGAGGGGAACAAGGTGATGATTATTGTTTTACCTTAGGCTTCCTCAGGGGAATTAACCGAGCTTTTGAAATTCAGTTCTCCAGAGCGTAGTCTTCATCGCTTTCCTTTGTGCAGACTCGTAAGAGCCTTCCCGCTCAAGCCCTGTGAGGGCCAAGAGCAAGAAGAGGGCCAGAGCTGTTCAAACACCACCCGAAAAGGAGACCAGGTGACCCTAACAGGCCTCGCCGTCCTGCAAGTTACGGGTAACCCAGGACCAGTCTGGAACAGAGTAGAGCCTCGGTCCTGTGAGATGAAGGGTCGATAGCACAGCTTCCTAAGCTAAGATTCAAGGTGTGTTTTCCATCCTTTTTTCCCTCCCTCTCTATATGCAATGACGTGTCCTTGTGGGGTTTGGTTTTGGATTGCATTTAAACCATAGAAGATTCAGGGTAACTGGCAACTTAGGACGGTGCAAGGGCTATTGCAGTATAGACATCTCAGAAGATGTTTTATAACATTCATTTTTTCTTGCCAATATGTGATTTACAAGGCCAGGGGGAAAAGAAGAGGGGGGAGAAAAAGAAAAACAGAAGCGACCAGGGGACTGTGAAACAATATATCTTTTGTTCTTCTGCAAGCTGAAAGACATTGCAAACTGTTAACTCTTTAGGACTTATTGCACACAGTTTTCTTTACGTGCCACCCGCCACCTCCCTCTTAACTATCCCTGGTCCTCTGCCTTCACCTTTGGTGAAGCCCAACCACATCTGGGTTAAAAGCAGAGCAGCAGAGTATACACAAACTCGGAGCTCTCGGTAGCTGTACTTTGACTTCTGAGGTATTCTCTACACTCCCTTTTCCTCAGCTTTATGTATTAAAGCTTATTTTTAACTAAAGCTATGATCCTAAGCTTCTTCACAGCCTCAACTAAGCTGTGTGATTCATGTTTCAAAGCCTAATATTTTAGCCTCAAAAGCAGGATGAAATACTGTCATTTGAGTTTTTTAATGACTATGGACTAGTACATGCTTTTTCAGCCTTTCCTCAAAGGCTCCAAATTAGAATAAAACTAATTTCCACAGCACATGTAAGCCAATAAAAAGAGTATAGCAAGAGGAGGATACGGAGCTGGAAGAGAATAACGTGGTACCAGGATTTGAGCTGAGTTTGTAGTGTATAATGATAAATTATGTACAAATATTATTACTATTATTATTATGTATTACTATTCTGTGCCAGCACTCTTTGCTGGTGTGTCAGTCCAGAATGCAAAATTCTTCTGTTTTTCCTCCCCTTTGCACAGCCTGAATAATGGGGCTTATTTTGTGCAAGTTTTGCCCCAGGGTTTCCCTTCTCTGACTGGCAGATGAATATGTGGTTATAGCCTTCCGCTCTGAGCCTGTGGAGCCACCCAGCTCCTCTGCTGTGATGCTTTCTGTAGCATAATACTCATGTGGAGCTTTACAACAGAGACGACAAGTGGTCATGGAAGCTTAGCTGGTAATCCAAAGCCCCTTGAAACCAAAGGGCACTCTCCCGTTGGCCTCAGTGTGCTGCCAAATTCTACTCCGGGAGGTAGAGGAGGGGAAAAACTGTGTGAGAAATTTAGGGAGGATGCAAGAATGGGGGAAGTGGGTCAAGGAAGCTGAAAGGAAAGGAAAAAGCAAAGTGGGAGTGAGAGACGGCATTTAGAAATAAGGGTCCTTTGGGAATAAATTGCAGTAAGCACTCAACAGCAAGAGTGAGGAGGTGGCCCTGCAGTGAGGATCTGTGAAAGGGATGGAGACCAACACAATGTCATCTCCATAAAGAAATGCAGATGAGACTTTTTCTGCGCAAACCTGGAGGCAGAAAAATCAAAAGTGTTCCAGACTTCCTGAGGTAAATTGGAGATTCAGTCTGAGGGACCCCTTCCTGTGGATTTGTCTTTCTGTTCTTGTCTTTGTGGCTCAAATCAGGAGTTGCCTAATTACCTACCTCAGCATGGGCAGAGTTAAAGAGAGAAGTCTTCTTGTTTGGCATCTTATATTACCTCCAAGAATCTGAATAATCAAATTCTTGATGATGCAGCAGGCAAAGAACAAGAAGGTATGCAGTGCTGTGCAGCTATTTTTTCATGGGCTGTCCCAAGGAAAAAAATACCACAGCCAAAAGAGCGGCAAAGAGCTGCTGTAGTCATGTAGTCGCTTGACTCCTCCTTTTTATAAACAACCATAGCAAAATAGACGCGCTCTGTGCAGAAATGGCATCTAAAGCACATATATAGTCACAGGCATTTGATTTGCAGAGGGTGTCCCTTTGGAGCTCAGCTCAAACACACACAGTCTTCTATCACTGAAGAAAACAAAACAAATTGGTTGACAAAACTGTTGGGGTGTTCCTCGAGTTCTGCTAGTTCCATTCCTCTGATGTAACTGTGGTCTGCAAACCCGCCGTACCACACTTGGCATGTTGCTGGGGTGGTTGTAAGCCAAAATTGAGCTTTCCCAGGCTGTGTTGGTCATCAGGTTTCAATGATCACCAATAAAATCATAAACGCTTTCTACAATAGAGGCGTTAAGGTCACAGACACTTTTTTTGGCAGTATGGCATGCTTAACATCTAAATGTTTTTCTTCACCATGTTACGAAGAGATAGAAGTCACAGTTAATGAAGGATGAAAAGATCTAGAATTATTTTTTTTTCAGTTGCATGAAAATATAAGCATATCTTGGTTACAAGGCAAGAAAAATCTGTGTGAATTATTTACTATGAGAAATGCAAAGAATAACACTGAGTAAAAATAATAAGTGCTATTCAAATGCAATAGAAGCCAGTAGAAGGCAGATACTTGCATTTAAAAGTTATTGTATTCATGGCTTCATTTATTTTGGTGGTGGTAGAATGTAAAGAACAAAATAAATTAGAACCAAAAATGGAAAAGATGGGATTAATATACAGCAGGGCTGTGAATGATTTGTTTCTCTTCCCACAATGCCTCTCTTCAGCTTATCTGAACACTTAGCTATGTTTATTTCCATAAAGAACGCATTTTATTCTGAAGGAAGCTAGGATGTGCTTTTTAAAATAAAGCAAAAACTTTATTAAAATTCAAAAGAAAAGTAAATAGAGATGATTTGGGAAGCTTTATTCATTTATTTGGGCAAACACTGCTAAAAACATTTAGGTGCACTGCGTGTTTAAAAAGTAATAAATAGCTATTGTGCTTACTTCATAAACTTGTCAGAGTGTCTTCATTTTATTTTCCTGAACAAACTGAATTTCTGTACTGCTCATCCCCAGCCAGTTAATAAATACATCACCCTAAAAAGTGCTGTGGTATTAAATTTACAGCAGATAAAATATGGATGAAGTTGCTGTGCTTCAGGTACGTCAACTGTGATTTAATATCTCTGACTACCCTTATGAGGAGTAAAAGATTACTCGGCTGCTCCAACAGCAAGATACTGACCTTTGCTCTCAAGTAACAGCCACTCAGCAAATAGTACCAAATGAAGAAGTAGAATAACATATAGATTTGCCATAAGAAAAAATTGATCTAAATCCATATATCAAATCTGCTGATCAGAGCTCTGCAGAAAAAGTACCTCATAATCTTTAGTGTGGAATTGCAAAAACTTTTGCTGGAAAAGAAACTGTGGGGTTTATTTTAAAGTAAAAGGTTTCTTGGGGCAAAAGGGTTCTATATCTGTACACGTGGTGTGTGGTGAGAGACATGCATGTATATGTGCATATATATCCTGCCTTGAGACATCTTCAAGTACAAAAACATCCACTGATCAATTAGATCATCAGCTAGTAATTTAGCAATCACTCTTATCCCCATTTTCCATTTTTCTGTTAATTCCATGAAAGAATGGAGAAAAGTATAACATTGTCTCTGTAAATGAAGGCAAAATTCCTCTGGGAAATCTCGTAACAGTCTGATTTAATTTGTGTCTTTAAAAAAAAGTTATATCTAAAGGTGATAAAAATCCCCAGGAAGAAATGTTTGTTAGCAAAGAAAATAAATTCTTGTGATTTACATTTTGCCTTCAAAAAAGGTGGGTGAGTGAAAGGGTGCTGCTCTGCACTTCAAAGCAAAAGCAAATGAAAAATTTTCAACAGCAAAGCCAAAATATGAAACAGACAAATCATTCTGCTGAGTACTTTTTAACCTACGGTGGCACATGTTAACAAAGCAACTGCTGTATATATAATAAGGATTGAAAAGGTAATCTTTAAATGTCGAAGTAAAATAAGAAACTTTCCTAATTAGTACTCATTAGTCCTACTTAAGGATGTAGAACTTGATTTACAATGGTAAAATCAGTAGATTTACACCAGTATTAAACTTGCACAGGTAAGATTATCTCAGGCCATTAAAAAAATATTTAAACACTTCTTCCTCTAACACCCATAATTTTAACATGATCTAATAATATTTATGCTTTATATTTTGGCAGTTATGTATATATTATAACTTGATATCATAGGTAATTTCTGAATACAATGTTTTTGCGTCATGGAATCACTGAGGTTGGAAGGGACCTTTAAGATCATCAAGTCCAACCATTAACCTACCCTGACAAAACCACTTCTAAACCATGTCCCCAAGCACCACATCTACCCTTTTTTTAACCACCTCCAGGGACAGCAAATCCACCACCTCCCTGGGCAGCCTATTCCAATGTTTGATAACCCTTTCAGTGAAAAAATTTTTCCTAATATCCAATCTAAACCTCCCCTGACATAACTTGAACCCATTTCCTCTCGTCCTATTGCTTGTCACCAGGGAGAAGAGGTCAGCCCCCACCTCTCTACAACCTCCTTTCAGGTAGTTGTAGAAGGTGATAAGGTCTCCCCTCAGCCTCCTCTTCTCCAGGCTAAACAACCCCAGTTCCCTCA
The DNA here is from genome assembly GCF_965231255.1 of Vanellus vanellus. Lineage (NCBI taxonomy): Eukaryota > Metazoa > Chordata > Aves > Charadriiformes > Charadriidae > Vanellus > Vanellus vanellus. Next base: position 151,833,272 of record NC_138905.1, read on the forward strand.
GTCATTCCTCATAGGACTTGTCCTCCAGACCCCTCACCAGCTTTGTAGCCCTTCTCTGGACACGTTCCAACACCTCAATGTCCTTCTTGTAGTGAGGGGCCCAAAACTGAACACGGTACCTGAGGTGGAGTCTCACCAGTGCCGAGTACAGGAGGATGATCACTTCCCTAGTCCTGCTCACCACACTATTCCTGATGCAGGCCAGGATGCCGTTGGCCTTCTTGGCCACCTGGGCACACTGCCAGCTCATATCAGCCGGCTGTCCACACAAATAAAAGCCTTGTTCAATTCCCAGTTCTGTGTAAGATATTATTTTTAATAGGCAGGATGTTTTTCCTGAAGAGGTGATTTGATTAGCAAATCCAAGAAAAGTAACATGATATTTGTCTCAAATGTCTGCTGTGGTTCTATTACCAAGAGTAAATCATCACCCCTAAAGATCACCAACGCATTTTTGTGAAAGCTGGATTTCTTTCCAACTAAAACTTAGAAAATAATGGGATTTCAAAATGTGGAAGCGGCGATGTTTGTTTCAAGATTTTGCTTGGGGTTTTCCTTTCAATTAAAACACACTCTGCTATTAGGATGCAGATTAGGATGCACTGGCTTGGTTGAACAAGAATGTGCCTCCTGCCCAGATGTTACTCATTCAAACAGACGTCAGCCCATAAACCTTTCTAAACAAGTGCTTTCTCCACTCTGAACGCACAATGGATATGGTTGGGCAAGATGACATTTCCTTGAGTGACAAATGCTCATGCGGCAGCAGTACCATGGACACTCATAATGTCCTTGCAGAGCAGCTGCTCTTTGAGGATTTTATACTGTTTTCTTTGTGTTTGTAATAATAAAAACCAAAAAAAACACCTTACCCTTCATACTTGCAGGGTTAAAAAACACACAGCAATGACAGCCAAGACTTACTTGTAGGATTTAGAAAGCTGAAGATGCACAGATATTGTGAACCTTTTAATAGCACATCACTTCAAACAACGTAAAAGTAGTTTATTGGGGCATTCCTGCCCTGCCTGAACTGGTTGCAGAAAGCAGGTACAGGAGGGATCACAGGAGATGGAGGGAGGGATAGTGGGAGAAGAAAGGTTCTTTGGCAGATAATCTGAGGGGCTCAATTTTTTGCAAAATAAGTGGGTGGTTTCAAAAATTTCTGGATGGTTCCTGAATGTTATTTCTCTGCATTTTTAACAAGCAAGAAGAGATCAGATGTTTTTTTAATATGCATTTTTATCATAATAATAGAAATAGTAAGCAGCAACACCTGCTGTCAACACATATTATTCTGAACATTAGGAATTATCACCGAGCAGTTTATTACAAAAAGGATTTCAAATTATTTTTAGAATAGAGAACTTCAGGGAAGTTGTTAGCACCCTAAAACAGAGGTAGGTAAGATCAAGCGGCGTTTCTCAACATCTCTTTTATGTCTCTGCTCAACAGGGTAGTTGGTATCTCTCGTACAACCAACGCAGTGTCAGTGACATCACGCCGTAGCCCATTACAGCATTCCTGAGCTCAGATGGCTGCAATATAAGCTCATTGAGCTGTTCCCTGCGTGTCATGGAACATGACACGCCACAAATATTCATAGAATTCAGATGAATATTTTTCTCATTGCTACTTGGGTGTCGCTTCACACAGCTAATACCCAGCCTCAATCCTCGCCTATAATCAGCAGTTAAGACCCAGCCTGTGGTGCTCGTATGCTGATCGGGAGTGCTGACATGAACAGAGGGTAGCATTTCACCTTGAAATCCCACATAAGAATATGAAAACGGGGGGCCTGATGCTGAGAAACCTGTGCTATGTTGACGCCACAAACAAGGTAGGGTTTTTTGGACAGCTTTCTGTGGACCATCCAGCTGAATTCGGCCCAGCCTGGTGTGCACCCTCACTCAGGGACATCCAGGGGAGATGAAAACCATCCCTGCTCTCTAGAGATCCTATAGAAGAAGGCACTTAACACTGGGGGGAAAAAAAATTAAAGACACCTAAAGCTAGCATAAATGTTAGCTGTTTGCCTAGGCAGGCCAAATTTAGGAGATATGACTTGCCATCTAGACCCTGCTGCTCAGCATGTCAAGTCAGACTCAAGAGCCGCTGGCCAGGAAATATAAGATATTTATTGTTTTGCTGGTGCCTGCAGTGAACCTGCCCTGTGGCTAACAAACAGGGTTCAGTTTTTAAAACTGTCAAGTGTGTGAATAAGCACTTTTTTTTTTTTTTAGAGAGGAAAGTTGTTCTAAAAGACAAAGTAAAACAATCTATCAAGGACATCAGTCTCTCAGAGAATGACATTTGATCTCTTTTAATATTGCTAGAGAGTTTTCTAGAGAATACTCCTTGGAAAGGATAGTCCAAATCTAAAAGGCTCCGCTGGCAAACAGTGATTGAATAGATATAAATGTTTTAAAATCTGCAGTTTTATTAGTGTCCTCCTGAAGTAACAGTGAATCTGATATTGAAAACACAGCACTAACACCGTTTTCTAGTTCTTAAAACTTCCCTGCAGGACAGGGGTCAGAGGGTGAAGAGCTGAAGGCAGGAGAAAGAGGAGCTGGGCATAGATTTTGTTTCTTTAGCTGGTACAGAGAAGTTGAGAGAAAATATGCTCATCAAAAACTTGGAAATCAGAGTCAGGAGCTTTTAGGCGTGTGGGGAGATATTTAAGCCCACGTTTGTGTGGATGTGAAAAGAGCTGTGGATTAGGGAGGCAAAAATAAAATAAAAAATCTTCTGAGGGTTCAAGGACATCTGAGGGGACAGCAGTAATGAATACAGAGTGATACAGGCTGGAAAGGGCAAAAAGGGAGCGGAGAAAACCTAGGCTTCTAGGAAGTAACACTGGGAGACGTGCTATCAGACAGAATACGGGTTGGTTGGACCAAGAGAAAGCGCAAAAAAAACCCTTTTGGGAGGTTGTAAACAGGATCTGAGGACTCAGAGTTGCAGCGGGGGCTTTATTAGCAGAAAGCTTGCAGCGTGCTTGCCGGCTCCGGGAGACCTGGCCGCAGCACCAAGGACGTAGAGCCTCCTAATAAGCAGAGAGGGAGACTGCGAAGAAAAGCTCCTGGTTTTCCTTTTGCCTAGATTAGGTGCTCGGTGTGCTCTTCTTAGCCTAAAGCCGGTTCCCCGCATAAGGACATCACAGCACCACGTCTGCAGAAGGCTGAAGACTTAACCCAGATTTTATTCAGTGAGGATTGTTTGATAGCACAGTCTCCCTGGTGGCTGCTGCTGAGAACCGAGCTCTGCCCGCGCAGCCGGACGCTGAAGGATTCATTCTGCAAGCTGCTGAGCACACCTGGGAACCCTTCAGCACACCTGAGTTCAGCGGGGCTTGTGAGCGCTCAAATCCTCGCAGAAGTGATTGGCAGTTGCCGGATGGCATCCTTAGAGAATAAGAGTTGCTGGATGTTCCTTCACCTCCTTATTAGTAGCAAATTATACCTGCAGCTGTCCAAGATTTTTTGACTCTGGCCTGTCCCGTCCTTAATCAATTGCTGATATGTGTGTGTGTGCAAGAGCTGAAAAAGAATATTCATGCCTTTCCTTTCAAATATTGGGTTGAGAGACAAAATTAAGGGGGGAGGGGCAGAGAGTAGAGGGAGAATTCACAAAGATTCTTGCAAATAAAATCCATTCATTTACTCAGCTTTTTGCTAATTCACAAAGATCTAGAAGAGTAAGAATTTATTCTCAGAAATGTTCACAGAAAAGCAAAAGCAGAGCAAATCCTACCATGAATAAATATTCATGGGAGTATTTGCACTGGGAGAGCTCCCCTGGCTATTCTAAACGCCTTTTTTTTTTTTTTCTTTTCCCCTGTAGTGTGGCTACAGGATAGAATTAAGTAGTTTCAAGAAGCAAAAAAAGAACATGAAGTAGTAGTCGGAGAGAAGTGCATTTGTAGTTATTGCAGCTGGGAACAGTGAAGCTGTTGACGAGGCAGGTGACCGCTCCACCTGACAACTGGTTCGCCTTCAGTCATGAGGCTGAAAACCCGTGGTCCAGGGAGACATGGCACAAGTGGCTCACCTGCCTATGTGGTGTAAAACAGCCTGAAAGCTGGGGGGTTATCCATTAGCTGTCCCAGTGCAAAATTCCCCCGACCGTGAAAGGGGAGATGGGCATTTAGGAAGCCACCATCCAGCTGCTGCTGGGCTCTGTAGGTACAAAATCTCCATAGGCTCTTTAAGTCTTTATGGAGAAGGCAGTGGGACAGTCATCCTAACGGGGACCAGGTCAGAGTTCTTCCCTGCCATGCTGTAGCTGCATCAGAGCCTCCTATTTTTTTTCCCTGACCTGGTAAAACCAAAGATTTTTGCCTGCACAGTGGCACACCTCCAACTGTGCCCTGCTCAGGCTTACTTGTAACTTGAGGATTATGGGCTTGGAAACCTTTCGAGTGGAAGAGAGAAGTGATCCAGCAAAGCTGTTGCTGCAACCACCACCATCCATCTGCAGGAGCCCAACTCTGGGGCTCTCTAATGGAGAAACAAGTTGTGCACAGCCGTGAGAAGCACCTCAGGGTCACCTGTTGCTCCTCAGCATGTATCCACTCCCTAAGCATGGCTGGTCTCTGCTCAGCACCTTCAGTATAACCCACCTCTGGCTTCACCCTCTGAAGGAAACTGCGGTGGCTGAAAAGATGATGCAAGTCCCACTCAGCCACCCCTACTACTGCCAGGGAGACCCCAATGTGCTGCTGGTAGATTCAGCTCTGGTAGCTAAACCTTTCTGTGGTCATCAGTGAGGAGCTCAACCTGCTTGTCACCCAGACAAGGGGTGACCTGCTGAATGCCTGTGCGCGCACACAGGTCTGACGGTTAAAATTTGGGACTGTGGCTCCAGGAAGAAAAAAACCCTCCTCTTTCCCCCTGACAGATTCACACACACCTTATGTAAGACCCGTTTATATTAGTGAAAATGCCCAATTACATTTTTAGGTTGACTCTTAGAATGTATCTTTACAGAGAACTGAGAGAATTTTGTGATCAAATATTAAAAAAAAAAAACCAACAACAACCAAGACCAGAAACCTTGGCAGTGTTGACCATAAGCCTGAAACACTGGCAGCACCGAATAAACAGTGCAGCACTTCGTCCTCTCATTCTATATTTTCAGTAAAAACATCAAAACTGAGAACCAGTGCTTCCTTGACTTTGTTAGCGCTTTTATTTATTTATTTTCCTTCCAGTTTTTCACCCTTGATGTATCTCCTAAGACTGTGAGCAGGATACACAGTGCTTCATATTCCAAGTGCTGAGGTCTATCTATCAAAAGCTGACTGGAGTGGGTGGTGAAATACAGTAGGAGGTGGCTAGCTACACAGTTGTACTATTAAATTACTGTCTGTCCGAGGAGAGTAATCTCTTGTTTCAGCAGCAGGTACTACTACCAGAGACTGTAAAAACCTCAAGCACTCTGAAATAGGCTGTCATATGGAGCACCATAAATTACATCAGTCAAATATTCCATCATTCATTCACTCCGTGGTCTTACAGAGGGATGAATAGTCCGCTCAAGGGAGAAAAACAGCCACCAACTTTCTGAATCCTTTTCTATTTACTTTCTGAGAGAGCTTCAGGGGCCACTTTCCTATGGGAAGTTTAAATTAACCATAAAATATAATTTTCGATTTGCATAGCTGCAGGTTTCTGGGACTGCACAGGTTGCTCCCCAAAATGCAGCAGAGGTGCGGGATTTTTCTTTTTCTCGAACGGCAGCTATTGTTATCCACCCTTTCATTAAGAAGTTTAAGAAGTGCAGCATCAATGACTTCCTTTTCATCTTTGTAGAACGGAACATTTGACAGTAAGTTAAAATCCTAAATAAAATATGAAAGCTGCCAGCACATGCCAAAAGTCTCTCGGAAAGCATATATGAAAAGTTGCTCCTAAGACGCAAATGTCACTAATACCATATGAAAATTGCAAAAAGGTATATGAAAGTCACTAATGTGACATGAAAGAACAAAAGTCTTCAAATTATGTGAAAGTTGCTGTTCCGATATGTTACCCTTACCGTTCTAGTTACTTTCTATCCTATCTTATTAGCAACTTCCATTTCAAACTAATCTTTGATAAAAGTCTTATTATATTAACCGTTTTCCTTAAGTATCAGAAAATTGTATTTTCAGTTGCACTGAGTGAAGTGTGACCTCATTAGCAGACTTCTGTATCGGTGCGTGTTTGGTTTTACTCCCTTTCCTTTGGAAAATACGTGCATTCCTGCAGCCACGCTCTCTGCTCGCTTTGTCTTTATAAAGGTATACACTGACTATGCTTCCCACGAAAGGTTAAGAGCAGACTCAAAGTAGGTTTTGGAATGGAGGTTTCCATCACCTGTACACTCTCAGTCCCCATCAGTAGCTGCAGAGCTGTTTAAAAATATCAATACCATGTTTAGGAAGAGCCACGGTCTTGAGGAAACCCTATCCAAAGGAGAGCCTGACCCCACAGTAAGATGCCACACGTGTCTGAGCTCTCCTTTCAGTGGAGAGCTCTGGTGCAGGGTTTAAATCCATATTTCAGCAGGGAGGGTGCGTTTTTACAAATCCTGTACAGCCAGTATTCAGTAAATCCCTGCTTCTGCAATCAGAGATGAGTGTCCTTGTGGACCCCTTGAATGACAGTGAGACCTCATGAATGCATAAGAGCAGGGCAGCGCGAAGCCGAGTTCAGGGGTTTTAGTACTTCAGAGCTATTTCTCTACAGACCAGTGCCCATGGAAGTGTCAAAGCTGAAATGATCTAGAACATGGACATAATAGTCTTTGGGCTTTATGGGTCCATAGATTTGGAATATATTTTTATCAGCCAAGAGTTTTATTTCTTCTTTTCCTTTTGAAATCTTCTGTGAAGGCTGAAGTCCTCTATTTCTCCCACGTAACTCGTGCAAGCAAAACACCAGGTCAAGCATGCTATGAGAGGGTCAGGATGCTAATAGGAGATGAAAACATGAATAGAGGACAAACATTTGTAGTGCAGATTTCCTGGCTCCATGTGTAGGCCAGACCTGACCTCTGCAGAGTGTGAGGGGGTGGCTGTATTCCCCCACAGTGCCGTACTGACTCCGTATGGTGAGCTTGGAAAAAAGTACCTTCCACAAGCGAAATGGCTGTTGAATGCTATGTGGCAAAGCCCTGTCCCAAGACGCATCAAAACACTGCATTGAGTGACATTAAACACTGCATCCTATTAACAGTTTCCCCTTACATTTGATTTTGATAGTGGGAAACTGCAATTAAACACTATAAATGCACTAGTTGCACATCAGGTGACTGTTACTAAGCAAGAACCTATAATTTGCCCCCAACAGACCCTTCTCCTTTGATTATTGGTCAGAAGATAATGCAGTTTGTACATTTAATAACAGTTTGGGTATACTGCTAAAAGATGAAGTTATTATAACACTGCGTATTTACAAAAAAAAAAAAACAACTTTGAAGCTAATATTCAAAAGATTAGAGAAAGGATATCTTTTAATTAATTTCAAACCCTGGATTGAGTATTAAATAGAAACATGAAAGAAAGATTTCCAATTGGAAGGGCTGGTAACTGAAGAGTCTCCACTCTCTTGAGGATTACCATTTCATTTTAAACATTGATTTAAAATAAATGATGGTACAGTCCCCAAGGAAAGATGTATTTCAGTTGTAAACATAAGAGTGATGTATAATAAATGAAATATATAACATTTTCCTTGAGGATTTTTTTTTACTTTATTGTGCAATCATGCTATGGGAATTATTTATACCCTTTAACTTGAGACTCAGACAAAAGCTATCAGGTACCTTTCCGTAATCAGCTTTTCCTTTATTTATATGCCTGTATTTACATTTTTGAAAATTTGTCTCTGATAACATTTTTTCTATCACCAACACTTATGAGGGCATTTGATAGATGACGAAGGTTTACTCCGGATTATCTTCTGAATGCCAAGGCTCTCATACCGGTCCTTCCACGTCCATATGATCCCACCTTATAGAAAGCCTCATGGTTCCCCATCCCACAGCCAGTTTTCTCACTTATTTCAGCCTAGCCTGTGCAGCCTTTCTCATTCGTGACTGTGTATGTCAGCTCTTCACTCTGTTGCAGTCCTCCCATTTTCCGATTTCTCCTTCCTAAATATTAAGATATATTGTACCCTAGTTCTAGGAGAAGCAGCTTTTCCGCTTCATTTGTTTTGTGTCCTGTCAGCATTTAGGTGAACACAATAATTAATTATGAATAGTCGTTTCAGGACTTCTTCTAGGGAATCTGTTTTTTCTAGGTGTTCCTTTTTCACTACTTTTTCTTTTTTGGGTTTGTTTGTTTTTAGCAAAAAAAAAAAAAAAAAAGTGTCAAGTCGGACAAAAGTTTCGTTTAAGCAATTTTCTTTTTAGGGAAAATGTACGCCCTATCGACTCAGCTCTGGAGATCTGTTTCTAAGGTTTCAAGGCTTACATTAATCCGGCTAAAGGACAAAGACACGTTCAGAGACCTAGCTGTCCAGTCAAGACTCCATCTCCTGATCTTCTAAATCTCCCCTTTCCTGAGAATTTCTTGGCTCTGAGTGTGAGAGAGAAGCACCCCCTGTGATGGCTGAAGCACAGCTTAGGAGGTACTTTGAAAACCAGAACAGGTACTTCTTAATGGGGCCTGACGGTTCCTGTGTAAGAGACCCAGCTAGTAAAGCTAGTAAAGACATTCAGCTGGATTATGTCTTCCAACAATTCCTGATTCCTCTGCCCTCTCTTACAGAAGTTCAATATTTCCTGTTTTCAGAAGGCAGCTTCTTGCTTATTTTTTGTTATTGTTTGGATACTACTGCATCCCATCGTCCTTATAGAGCATTTTTGGTTCAGAAGTACATTGTAGGTACATTTAATGTAACACAGTGCAATGGAAAGTGAATAAAGAAATAGGAGATGGAGCATATTTCTTAGTTAATTACAATATT